>NC_056741.1:293280062-293607562 GCF_019279795.1 Protopterus annectens | reverse complement strand
TATCAGGGCAAATAAAGGCATAAGGCATGAAATTATTGCTGGATGGGATGTCAGTCCACTGCAGGATCAACACATATAGTTATAGTTTAATTTTTCAACCTACTAGCAAGCCTTTGAAATAAAGGTGGAAAGGTATACAGCTGCAGGGAGGGCCTACCTACTCTGTAGAGCAGCCATCCTGAGTGGGAAGTGAACTACAGAATCAAAAACTGTGAAGCCACACTAAGTGCAGCATGACATTGCTGCCCAATCTGACCAAATTAATAGCCAAAATACATTATTTCTGAAAGGAAAGTTGTGAAAGTATATATTAACTCATTGCTTCCTGTAAGACCATAGTCATCAGGAAAGCAAAGTTCCTGTGTATCCTGTAAGATATGCTACACTACACAAGTAGAAGAGAAATGGGAAGGTAAAAGCACTGGAGGGGTAATGATGGACATCAGAAACATACAAACTCTTAGCTGTAAAACTAAAACGTTGAGGAGAATACTGCAATAATGACTAAGCATAAGCATAACTTAAGCATTGCTCAAAACAAATTTCACTATGGTATAAAAGTAATAAAGACAACGGGGTGAAGAGTAGGGTGTTATCATACAGGGAGAGGGGTATCACCTGCACAAGGAAAAAGGGTGGCATGGCTAATGCACTGGTCCCTGTTGAGTCCACACTGGGAGCTTCAATAATGTTTAAACTTCTGAACGGCTCCAATCTACATAAAGTCGTAGCTAGGGTGTGGAAAAGGGGGCAGCTGCCCTGGGTGCAAGTTGTTAGTAGGCACAATCAGCACTGTAGAAAAGGTGGCAATCATGATTTGCAAGTCAGTGGTGCAACTGCTGGGGGCAAGTGCTGATGAGTCCTTGAAACAGCAAGCAGTAATGGTTATTATTTAAGAAGACAATGTTAATTTTGTGGCTTCTTAAATGATTTACTTGCAGTCTATGTATATGGCAAGGAGCTAGTATTCTTCTTTGCTACAGCCCATGAAAGGTACTTCAGGGACCGAAAACAGCTAGTGTACATAAACATAATAACTTTTTACCTCGTGGAGGACATATTTTTCTTTTTGTCCCTTGACTAGTGTTGAGGGTTAGCTTTCAACAGGGAGATCTACCAACATGCTAATAGACCTAGCAATAGGTCTGCCTAAAGGATAAATTATACAGCAGAATGGATGTAGTTACAAAGGAAAATTCCTTTCTTGTATTGGAAAAAGTCTATAAAATGCATTGGGAATGGTCAAGGAGGATACAAAGTATTGCAAAGGACCTTGGACACACGACAAATCTCTTTAAATATTATTCAGACTGACAACAAGGAGAATAAACTAAAGAAGTAGACAAGCAAACTGAAAATTAATTTTAGAAAGCAAAACAAAAAATGTCAATACCGACAGTGGAACATGATGTACAGGAGAGCATATCCAGGAAAGGCAACATCAGATTTCTCAGAATCACTAAAAAAAACAACTCTTGAGTTTTTGTAAATATGGTTATAATCCAGCTCCTGAGTTTTGTAAATATGGTAATAATTCAGCTCCTGAGTTTTGTAAGTATGGTAATAATCCATCTTCTGAGTTTTATAAATGCAGTAATAATTCAGATCCTGAGTTTTATAAGTGTGGTAATAATCCAGCTCCGGAGTTTTATAAATATGGTAATAATCCATTTTATGAGTTTTATAAGTGTGGTAGTAATTCAGATCATGAGTTTTATAAATATGGTAATAATCCAGCTCCTGAGTTTTATAAATATTGTAATAATCCAGCTCCTGAGTTTTATATGTATGGTAATAATCCAGCTCCTGAGTTTTATAAGTATAATAATAATCCATCTCCTAAATTTTATAAATACAATAATAATGCAGCTCCTGAGTTTTATAAATACGGTAATAATATAACTCCTGAGTTCTATAAGTACAGCAATAATCCAGCTCCTGAGTTTTATAAGTGTGGCAATAATGCAGCTCCTGAGTTTTATAAGTATAATAATAATTCAACTCCTAAATTTTATAAGTATAGTAATAATCCAGCTCCTGAATTTTATAAGTGTGGCATTAATGCAGCTCCTGAGTTTTGTAAGTACAATAATAATCTACCTCCTGAGTTTTATAAGTATGGCAATAATCCAGCTCCTAAGTTTTAGAAGTATGGTAATAATCCAGCTCCTGGGTTTTATAAGTGTGGCAATAATTCAGCTCCTTAGTTTTATAAGTATAATAATTATCCTGCTCCTGAGTTTTCTAAGTATGGTAATAAAGCAACTCCTGAGCTTTATAAATACAGTAATAATCCAGCTCCTGAGATTTATAAGCATGGTAATAATTCAGATCCTGAGTTTTATAAGTATGGTAGTAATCCAGTTTCTGAGTTTTATAAGTATAGCACTAATCCAGTTTTTGAGTTTTATAAGTATAGTAATAATCCAGATCCCGAGCCTCCCAAAATATCTTGCCTTAACAATAATGAATTCAAGTCAGTTTAATCCCAATATTTTCCAGATGTACTGTTAACATAGAATGGAGTTGCCATATGCAATAAAGTAGGCCGTAGCAATGTTATGCAAATTATTAGCAAAGGTGATGACTAAATAATGGGTAACCATTTTGTTACCTGTAGTACTTAACAAACTGGGTCTCCAGGAGAACTGAGTTTTACACAGTTGGAAGAAGCCAAAGACTTAACTGAGAGTCCCTGGGGAAAATAAATAAATAAATGCAAGACATCTGCTCAAAATTGTTTTTATTTTTATCAGCTTGACAATAAATTGCTGCTTAGCACATAATGACCATAAAGCTAGTACAATTGTTGTAGTAGTCCTCAGCTTAAATTTATTCTTTAACACAAAAAAAAACAGAGGTGATGACACAGATAAAGGGTCTAATAACCAGGTTATGTAAGGCTAGGAAGGACTTGAAATTAGAAGTGGTGACATTTGCAAGAAAATGTTCTCTGTATGAAACTGAAGTGTATAGATTGTTGTAGAAATGGATTTGTGGTTTGCCTAAAATACAAAGCAATGGTGATTTAGAATTTATGGATGGAAATGTCTTCACAAATATTTATATGCCCCTCCCCATAGATTGACTAGGATGTTCACAAATATGCATACGGATTTCAGAAATAAAAAGAGGGGTATTAGGGTATGGGAAAATATCATACCTCTCAACCTCTTAGTGCAAGAAATCTGGACAAAAGCCTAAAATAATAGGGGGGAAAGGCCCAAAAATAGAGACAGATTTTAAATTTGCCCTTATAAACTTACAAATTTCCTAGAATACCAGGATTTGTATTAGCACACATTTTCTGAATGCTATAAAATCTGAAACTGAAATGTACAGGCTCATAGGTTTGTAGGTATATACAAGGCTAACAACTTTTATAAGCCTCCCAGTGCCATCCAACCCAGTTCTGTCCCTATGTATAATGGGGCATTTATTAGGATACAATATGTTATTTAGGAAAGTTCTAAAGGTTATGCGGGGGTCTGGGCTTTACTATCTACCTCTGTCTATCAGAGACATGGGGGCCAGACCTGGAGCAAATTTCTGATCACCTATCCATTGGTCAAGTTTACTATTAAATAGGATTAGGGATGAACTCTACTTCACATAGATGTGAAGCCTGTTCCAGAGCATGGGGATCATCTGAAACACATATCTGTCTCACCAATTTCTCTAATTTATGGCACAAGCAAAATTTAAATCCCTGGATCTAGTGGTTCAGATACTGTTTGTTTTACAGATGTGCAAAAGGTCCTTCAGTTCTAGATCTGAGGATGCCTTTTATGTCAGGCATAGATTGCCCCTCATAAACCTTTAAGAGACAGAGAATAGAGACAAAAGTTTAAGGTGAGCCATATAGGGCAGTGTGTTTATAACATGGATTCTCCTAGTAAGAAACCTTTGTGGGTGAACTAACTGTTGCATATGTCTGGTCATGGGGCATAATATCCAATGATGGGTGTGATAAGTGTCAAATAAAGTGGCACTATGACTTTCTTGGACCTGAATGCAATGCTGTTACATATAAGTTGGGTGACATAGAATGATTTTCTTACAACCTTGGCCATATATTGGTCAAAGTCCAGATTACTGTCTACATATTTTCTCAAATCCCTGTCAACTGTTATCGATAGAGCAATTAGCCTGGGTGGCAGGTTTCCCAAAAGGCACTATAATGCATTTATTGGCATTGAGTTTTAATCCTTGACTTTGACACCAGTCATTTGACTATGTCAGACCATTTTGTAAGATTTTTGTATCATTGAGGGGAATCTATGATAGCTGCCAGTCTGCATTCATGTGTGAACTTGGTCAGCCAAAAGTCCTTGACATTAGCCTTTGTCTCTGAGAAGTAGGTGCCAAACAGAAGTGATCCCAGCAAGGAGCCTGAGGTTCACCACTGGTGACCAGTCACCTAGTGGAGGTGGTCTCACCAATCCTGACCTTCTGGCTCCTGTGTGTGAGCAAGCTGACAATCCAACAAGTTATGTAGGGATTTATGCCTAATTTGATGAGTTTATCAACTATACCCGAGTAAGGTATTGTATTAAGCATGTTAGCCAGGTCTAAGTAGATGATATGCACTGTTTTCCTGTCATCCATCACCTTAGTGACCTTCTCAAAGAAATCCATCAGGTTTAGCAGGTAAAACCTTCCCCTGACACAGCCAACCTGGGTTGGGTCTAGTGTCTGAAGATTGCCTGTTCCTTTTTTTTTATCATTTCCATGATAATTCATTCCATGGTATATCATTATTTAGTGACTTCAATCCTCAGTGATTTGCCAGAAAACTACAAATTTTGTGAGGAAAAGACCAAAAATATGAGGCAAAATATAGAATCTGTGAAGATCTGGGCAGTTGAGAGGCATGCAATATATATTGGTGTTCTGTAAGCATGATGGGATTTAGTCCTGACTGGCAGTTAGTACAGACTACTAAGGTCTTCAGTTGTTAATGAGCTATTTTCTGTGGTACACTGGTTGATTCCTTCAGCATTCATTTGCCCACTGTGGGACCTTGAACGACTCATTTAACCAGAGAGCACTTTGGAGGATTTGTAATTTTTCGCTAGGCTCCTTAATGGTCTCCTGGACTGCATGTCTAGTATCAACTCTTGTTGAGTGTAACAATTTTAATAATTTTGTTTTTTTTAGAACTGTTATGTCTGATTAAGAAAAAGATGATATGTAAACTACTGGCTTTTTTGTTGACTGCAATTAACAATGCTTTGAAAAATTCCATTTTATGTCACATGCCTGTTATTTCACTCTTTTATAGTTAAGTGATACAAAAGATACTGATGTAAATTATGTGCAGTAATTATTTTTTTTTGCCCCCAAACATCACTGGTAAATAATTAAAATGAGTAATGTAACTTTAAGTATATGGCTAGATATTTAACTGTCAAAAGCACCAGGAAATATAGAATAACACTCGTGCTAGAAATGTATTTGGAACAAGGATTTAATGAGGTGAAGCTATCACATACAGAATAAATTTCAAGAATGCCTGAAAGGTGGGTAGTTGTAACCAACACTGATTGTTTTTGTTCAGATGACAACATACAGAGAATAGTATTCTCCTTCATGGAGTGTTGTAGTTACATTCTAAAATCAGGGAAAAGGCAGGCTTGTTAATCACCTTTCTGATGTCAGCAAGGTGGTTTTGTTAAGTACCCATCACCACTGTTACAAATCTAGCCTCACACTAAAGCATTAACAGTGGTCGGTGACCACCAGTGAATAGTGTCAAGAAGTACATGTTTAAAACATGTTAAACACATGGCTGAATTAAGTGCTTAGCCAGTTTTTGAAGTTCTTTGCACTTACTGCACTTCGCTTGACTGTTGTTTGGTTGCCACTCTCTGTGTGGCATTGCTATGTTACAGAATTCAAAGCTGTAAAACACTTTATCACACCTATACTTTTTCTTCTAATGGTTGTTATACATGGGAGCAGGTTGAGCTCTATGCACTTACAAAGAACTATGATCAGATATGTCAAGCATAACCCTGCTTGTTATATGTTCTCAACATTCATGCCTCAAATGCAAGCTGGATGTGATCAGAGACCCAGTCATAATATTCTGTGAAATATTCAGAAACTCTGTGACTGAAATGGAGTTATTCCACTAACTATTAATCCAAGAAAGTGCTTTCAAGTCTTTGCTATGACTTTTCTGTCAGTCATCCAGTGGATGCAGTTTGCCATCTTTTAGCTATCTATATCTTTTTGAAGATGGGCACACTCACTCCATTGCTTCACAAAGTAAAGATATTTGTTCTTGAATGTCTTTAGTAGCCAAAATATACTGCAGAACAGTGTGCTAAATTGTGAGAACATGTTAAGTTTGCTTGGATAATGGAGAGTGGCTTTTAATGTTTTTTCGTCTTTCACGTGATTTATTAAAGGCCAGTGCTCTTTTCATTTTGAAGCCAAGTTACTGAAAAAAATCACAGCACTAATGAAGTTGGGACCTTTGTAGATAATGGATGGTTTTATCCATGCACTTAAAAGTACTATAATTTTTTCTGCATGGGACTTAGACATACCCCTTGGGTGTCCAGATTTTTTTGCAGGACATTCACATTTTTTGCCTTATATTTTTGGTCTCTTCCTCATCAAATGTGTGATTTTTTGCAAATATTTGAGGATTAAAGTCAAATGTGAATTTCAGACTCCATGTCCTTTAGAAAATGCACACTGATGCACAATATGTTATTCTATGCATACTGATGCACAATGTTATTCTAGCAGATTTCTAAGTTTATAAGGGCAATTTGTGAAATCTGTCCTTAGCTTTGGCTTTTGCCCCTCCATCATTTTTGGCTTTCTCCAGATTTTTACACTTAGAGATTGAGTGGTATGTACTTAGATGTTATGATGTCTGATCTTGGTCACTATGTGTGCTGCTTTGGATTATTTGTTAGTATTCTATATACTCACTCTTCTCTGTATGGTATTTCCATATGAAGCTTCTAAAAAGGTATAGGTTTTGCTTTAAAATAATGTCTTTTCTGCCACATCATTGATTTTCATTAATGCCTGTACTTTGTGACACAAAAGCTCATAATCTATACAGAATCACTTGATTTTGTTCAATTAATGCCAAGAGCTCTTCATGGTGGAAATTAGATGGTACTTTCTAGGACTGTAGTTTCTGGAAAAAAAACTTCCTGCACTGTGGTCATTAACTGTTTGAATTATTTAGTGGACTCAAACTTATTTTGTTCCTGTGTGTTTATTTTCAGATCTTTCTAGCACAGAAATCTTGGATGATTCACTCATTTTCTTATTTTGAAGAAAAAGAGATTAACACCTGTATATTCCAAAGGTTCTCATGTATTTCCATCACCACAGCTTCAAATGTTTACTTTATAGTTTTATCCTTTACTTACATCCCTCATATGAACTCTGCTAGTGCATTATGAAGAATGTCAAAACGATAGGTTGAGAGAAGTTGTCAAGACTAGAGACAAGGCCGAGACCTTTCATAAGTATGATAGTAGAAGAAGAAAAAGATTTTATAGCCCTGCTAGATGTCAGCAGCAAGATGCATGAGGATACCCATAGATTATTCTGCTGTCTAATTAGTATTAAACATGCAATTTCCCAACAACAAAGATGTGCCTCCATCTCCGTAAAGCAAAGATGGATAAAGCCCAGACATTTGCAGCAACAACATGGATTTAACTAGAATTCCAGGTACTAGAAGATCTAGCACAGAACAGTTTGGAAAAAACAGTCAATTTTCAGGGGAGGGGATGCAGTTAGTCCATTGAAAGGATCATTGTGATCCTGCTTGCACCAGTAGAGCAATTGAAGGCATGTGTGGAACCATATATTCATGCTTCAAGGCAAGCAATAGTGGAAGTCAAGCTATAACAAGAGGAGGAAGTTGGAGACATAATCAAATAATGACCATAATAACCAAATTAGATGATAGTACCAGTCTTGATGTTCAGCTCTTATCTCTGAAGGGAATGAATGAATAAGTGGATTTATACCCTTGGGAGAAATAAATGGGTCAATACAGAAGTCAAAAGTGAATGCTTGAATGTGTCTGTGG
Organism: Protopterus annectens; assembly: GCF_019279795.1. Lineage (NCBI taxonomy): Eukaryota > Metazoa > Chordata > Ceratodontiformes > Protopteridae > Protopterus > Protopterus annectens. The sequence goes on along the minus strand of NC_056741.1, from coordinate 293,599,488 downwards.
GAGTTGGAGAACCCAAAATAAACTAGTGCCACATGGTTTGGGGGTGATATAATTGCAGGTGGAAGACTGGGCAAATATAAAGTTACATGTGGAGATGTTAGTTATATTACTTGCAAAGCTGAAAACATGTGCCACTCACAGTCTTAATGGTGTCTTTCAGACAGTTTACGAGGAGGGTAATAAAAGTACATCAACAAGACTACTGGCAAAACTGTATATATTATATCTGAAAGCAGAGACGATAATGATGGAATGGAATAAACAATAGCTCTGTCTGTACAAATGGTAACTCTGAATGCAGCCTAAAAACTACAGACCAGTTATCTGACCAGTTAGTTAGTTCAAACATGTATCAGTATGGATTTATATTGTAAGCTAAAATATTTTTAAGGATAAGGAATATAAGTGGTTAGTTTTATGGATTTATTATATTTACAGTGAAAGACTTAATATATTTCATTTAATTAAACTTAGAAATGTATTTCTAAATGTTAAAGAAATACTTTGTGTAAGAGAACATCATTCAAACATAAGAGATAAAATTAATAACTTTAAGACTATACAAGCTAAGATTTTTTTTTTTTAACTTTGCTTAGTATGTGCATTGCTAGGTTAACTGAATGTTGGATCTAAGTAATATGCTAATTAGAAGTGTGAAAGTGCTGGTGATTTTGTTTTCTTTGTTCCTGTGTAAAGCATTCCTTTCACAGGTTGTTTATGAAACAATTAATACCTAAAAATGCTTGAGAACAAAATAATGTTCCACAGTTCTGTGAAAATGCTTGATTCTTGCTTATCTTGCTTCCTAGCTGCTTCTGGAGCAGTTTTGAAGAAAATATAGGTCAAAGTTCATCGCTGATATCTGTAACAGCAGGAATGAACCTTCTTTTTCTTTTTTTAAGTATATATGTGAGAAGTCTACTCAAAATAACATCTCTAAAAATATACATTTATTTAGAAGTGAATAATTGGTAAAACAAACGCTATAATAATGTTTTATATTGAGCTGTAGTTGACATAATTTGCTTATATTTTGTTGAATGTTAATTGTTTATGCTGTATTGTTAACTCTAACTGTACATATTAATGGAAAGAAGTAAGTTATTAACTCTAACTGTACATATTAATGGAAAGAAGCAAAGTTAAATGTCTGTTACTGATTAGAGCAGTTTAAATAAATTATGAAGAATGAGAAACTTACAGAGGAAATTAGCAACTACTGGGGGTGTAATTTGGCAATTTCACATGCTGTAATCAAGTTATGATGTCAGGATGTGAAGTTTACATAAAAACAGCAGTTTACAATGGCTAAAAACACACACTCAAGCAGGATTTTTTTTAACATATAGACAAGATAGTTTGTAATACTAAAATTAATAAGAAGATTAAACATCTTATGAATAATAAGCAAATGTACAAGGAAAGAAATATTTAATATATACGATCAATAAAAGAGAAGTATCAGTAAATTAAGAAATATGTATGCATACTGTAATCTCTAATAGAGAGCTGATGATTAGCTCTTTGATGGGAGATTTTAGAAATGCAAGTTATTTAGAATAAGGTAAAATATTAGTGAGCAAATAAGGCAGAAAATATATATTTAAATAATAAACTGCTTATATGAAAGATATGTAGTACATATACCTTATATATATATATATATATATATATATATATATATATATGGATTCACTATGCAATCTCGAAATACTGAAATTTCAAATTACAGTATTTTGAGACTGAATAGTCAAATAACCACATACACGAAAACCCAGAATCATGAACACTACAATTGCGACCATTCCCACACACACACAAACCAGGACATAATCACACACACACATACTCATACCTAACTAAACAAACATAAAAACGCACACAAACACACTTCACCTACCTATAAGCAGGGGGGCAAGCCCCCCTGCACCCCCACACTCCCCACTTATATATTCTAACTATGAGGTCACACTAAACACACAAACACACAACAAACACCACCACACACACTCACACATACTAAAATCCCTACCCATTATCCCCAAACACACAACACTTACCTGAAACCCCAGATAAATCCACAAACAGCACCACACATCATGAACACAACACCATGATAGTGGCAGATTCGACATAGTGTAGTTTCGCTTAACTGCACTCTCCATTTTTCAGTCTCGACGTACTGAATTTCGACATTTCAGTACGTCAAGATTGTCTAGTATATCTATATATATATATATATATATATATATATATATATATATATACAGTTGCTACATAAACACCATTTTGTTCTCTGGGCACATAAAAAGGGTCTACATTTCAGTAGCAGAAATTCTGCATTTACAGAGCAATGTTCATTCACAAACATATGGATTAGTAATAATAATTTAGTTGATTTAATAGTAAAAGCAGAAGATAAGTCATTGTTCTTCACTCATTATTCTTATGCACATGGGACACAAATTAGAATTGATAGGATTTTTGCCTCTACAGATCTGCTTAATAAAGTGAATTATTTTAAAACTATTGCTTAATTCCTTATCCTTTATCTGATCATACTGCACTAAATATTAATATATTAATGGATATAAAGAAATTACAGATTATTTATAGAATCCCGATATATATACGATGAAATTAAAAGAATTTAAGAGTTATCTTAAGGAACACATTGAGATTTTTTATCTCTGAATGATAATGGTCAGGTTAGTAAAATCATATTATGTGACTCCTTACAAATGTATATTAAAGACAGAATTGGAAGATGAGCTAGTGATAAAATGAAAGTGTTGAATAAGGAGTTGTTAGAAATACAAGATGAAATACACAAAATGAGATATGAAGAACAAAGAAATTAAATAATATTCAAGTCATTAAAAATGAATGACAGAATATCAAACATTTTTAATGGATAAAGTTGAAATAGCTTTAGAAAAAATAAAATTGTAGCATTTTGCAGTAACTTCAAAAACATCTGTATAGATTAGCTAATAGCAGTAAGATGTTAAGCAAAGAGACACAAATCAATACTATCCAAATTCCTTACACTAATAAGCTTACTTCAGAAATAGATGAATGCTTAATATTAAAAAAATTCATGAAGATCTTAATAAAGATAAAATAATAAACCTGGTGAATACAAAATTGGCAAGTATTTAAAGAAAAATGTTATTAATAAATTTAATGACCGACAACTATCTTGGCTGAAAAAGTGTACTACCTAATAGAAGTCAAAGAAGCTTTAAAAAAGGAAAAATGGTAAAGCTCCAGGGTTAAATGGCTTAAGTATGGAATTAGTCTGCTTCCATTAAATATTTTAGAATTACTGAGTGACGTTTTCAGGATAATTCAAAGACACAAAATAATTCCTCCCTTGTGGAGCTTGTCTATATTTTTTTACCTATACTTAAACAAGGAAAGGATAATAAGTTAGTTTCCTCATATAAACTTATTTCATTGTTAATGTAGACTATAAAATATTTACTTCCATGTTCATTACAAGGTTATAGTAGATTAATTAAAATCTAACAGGATTTTTAGTCAATATATTAACATATGAAATATAAAAAGGGTAGTAACTATCTTTGATTTAGCAAAAGGAATGAGATTGGCCCTAATTAGCTAAGCTATCAAGAGAGCTTTTGATTCTGTAGATGGAACTACTTGTTTTAAACTTCAGAAGCATTCAGAAGGAGGGTGGCCAAATGGTTAAGGTGTTTACCTTACAAACACAAGGTGCAGGGTTTAAATCTCACAAGGGATAATTGGCTAGGCTTAAAATGGCTTGCAAGGGCAGTTAGCCTAGTACTAATCTATGAACTTTCCTTTCTATGAACTTTCCTAAGCATTTCCATTTTCAGAACAATTTATTGGGATATTAAAAAACTGTATAGGGATTTCAACTTGTATATTAAAATTAGATCTTACATTTTTCAAGTATTCACTTTAAACAAAGGCAGAAAGCATGGGTGTCCCTTGTCCCCTCTACTATTTGCATTAGTTATTGAACCCTTAGCTGAAAGTATAAGAAGCAATGAAAAAAATTAATGGATTCTCAATTAACAAGGATTGACAGCTTTTCTCAGATGATATTTTACTAACTATAGGAGATTTAAATTATTCAATTGAAGACATGGATGAGGAAATTGAAAAGTTTCAAGATGTATCACTGCTAAAATTTAATAATAAACCTGAAACTTTAGTACTAAATCAATTTCTAGATAGCAAGCTTAAAGAAATATAAATATAATTAGGAAAGAAAAGAACAGAAAATATTTAGGAATAAAAATCTGTCAAGATGTGAGTAACATTATTAATAATAATTTTGAAAAAAATAATTGAAGAAGTGTTACTTATTAAAATGAAATGAATGTTTTTTTTTTACTTTTGAGGATAAGTTAGTACTTATTAAAATGATCATATTACTCAAGAGTATATATACACACATACATCTATATCTATCTATATGTTAACTTCATTCTTATGGTATCCTAAAAGCCAATAACTGCTTATAGAAATCATAAGATTATAGAGTATGGTGATATTAGCTTCCCAGGTATAGAATCTTATTCTTTTTCTGCAAACTTACATCTATTATACTAGGGATAGACTCAACTTACACTAGTCAATAGAAAACCATTCAGGAGAATATACTAAAGTCTTATAAGTTTTTTTCACATATGATAAATTAGAAATACTGTAACAATCCTTGCATCTGGTTAATAAAATTTACTTTATAAGGAAATTCATTTCAATCTTTAGACTCCGCATATATGAAATAGATTCTCAAAACAGTTAAGAAATATGTTTTAAAACTCCAATAATATTAAATTCAATTTATTGTGATTTCTCATTGCACACACCTCTAGATTTATAGATACTCAGAACAATGTTAAGGTAAATTTAATAAAAAGAAATGGATTAGTATTATGGTCTGATTAATTTGAAAAAGGAAAAGCTAAGTCACTAAAATATTTAATGTAAGATTGTAATTTGGATAAATCTGTTAACCAGTTAATATTATCTATCAGTAATAAATTAAATTAATTTGTAGATAATATGAAAGAAGAGGAAAAGAACACTATTCTCCCATTATATGAATAAATGAATGCTATCATTGCATGTAAATTGACCTACAAAGGAAGCTTATCGAAGTTATATAAGTTAATTATAAATAATAATAATAATTTTGATGCAAAATTCTGGAAGTTTTTAGATAATAGTGGCTTGAGTAACTCAATAGATGGTAAGAATAAAATGTTGTTACTTAAAATCAGTTAGTCAAACTTCTTCAAGTTTGTACTGGAAAATTTTATGTGGAAATTATACACATAATGTTTGATACTCTGTATAAAATCTCTAAGTTTAATAAAAATACTTCATCCATTTGTTTGGAGATGTAGCAAAGATTTAAAAGCTGATTGGATACACATGTTTATGGATTGTGAAAAATTAACCTGCAGATTCAATAAACTCTGTGTGAGCTTAGGGTAAAGCCCACACAGAGTTTAAGTGTTAGCAAGATGAGTAGCAGCGCTAATTGCATATGCATGCCATGTATAGCACTTACATGAATACCAGCAGAGTTTCATGGGAAGCAACAGTGTTGCTGGCCAGGAAACTGTGTAATGCAGCATGAACACCTACAGACATGTAAACTTTACCTATGGGCAAACTAGGTCTGTGGGATTGGGTGGAAAGCCACATTGATGTCCAGGGTGTAATATAAAGCAATGTACACAGTTCTAACATATTATATAAAGGTGTGGTCATTGCAGAGTAGTGTGCAAACCTGTTTTAGGCATAATGAATAAAAGTGTTGCTAGTGATCAGCAAGGATACATAGACTGCATTAGAAATACATATTCATAGGAAGTGTGTGTATTGAAAGGGAAACACACATGAATTGTAGGAATGAACACAGGGGAAGAAAACAGGTGAAACATGGGATTTACAGCAGAGGGCATGTCAATGTACAAGACAGTTGTAGCATGAACAGTAATCACATATCTACATGATAAAGTGCATACTGCTTTTTACACCACTGTGTGGGTATAGTCCTATCATCACAGTTATTGTATATTATGTGACTGTCCCATATGGTCACATATCCATGGAGAAACTTTCCATGATATAAGCATCCTGACATGATCACTGTAGAGGACATTTATCAAGGATGGCATATACAATAGGGGATAGATGCTGTGAAGATTGGGGAAAGATGGGCGAATGCTGCCAGCCAAGTCAAATAGAATTTGATACATAATTCTATCATTTGTATAAATAAATGTAAACTACAGGCTTGTGTTTTTAAATGAAAGAAAACACTGTAAAATGTGAACTTCAAGATTGTTGCAACATTGCAAGAGTGAGACTGAATGTGAGCCACCGCTGCTTGTGGGTACTAATGTTCCCTTGGACAGGGTAACTGCAAAGGTAGAGGTGAGTAGTAGTACCCAGGCTGACAGTGAGGCACCACTGTCAGAGGATACCAGACTTCCTGTGGAAGGGGAGCTGGTAAGGTTTACAAAGAGGGAGTTGAGACAGGCTCAGATCTCGGACCCTACATTGCAAGGCCTGAGGCAGGTAGCTAGGGAGGCACCTGATTCTCAAGAGAAGGGGGAATCTGTACACTGGGACAAAGGGTTACTATACAGAGAGTGGACCCCTGAGGGAGGGCTAGAAGGTGAGAGAGTACAGCAGTTGGCAGTGCCTAGAGCTTACTGTCTGGCGTTTCTAGCCATAGCTCATGATATTCTCTTTGCAGGTCATATGGGCATAAAACGTACAAAGAGGTGTATTATGCAAAACTTCTATTGGCCTGGAATTTCCAGAGATGTAACAGGGTACTGCAGGACCTGTGAGCAGTGCCAAAAGGTAGGCAAGGCAGGAGACAAGGTGAGAGCTCCTTTGATGCCTTTGCCTGTGATTGAGGAGCCATTTCAGAGGGTAGCTATGGATATTGTGGGTCCTCTGAGTACCCCAAGTTCCACACGGAAAAGGTTTATCCTAGTGGTAGTGGATTATGCTACATGATACACTGAGGCAGTGGCTTTGTCCTCCATTGAGGCAGAGAAGGTGGCAAATGCTTTGTTAGAGATTTTCAGCAAGGTGAGTTTCCCTAAAGAAATACTGACTGACAGAGATGCCAATTTCATGTCAGACTTGCTGGCTTGTCTTTGGAAGTCCTGTAGGGTGAAGCACATGAAGACCACCCCTACCATCCCCAAACTAATGGTTTTGTTGAGAGGTTAAACTCTACAATCAAGTCCACGCTATGGGCATTTGCAGATAAGTTTAAGAGGGAGTGGGACAAATATTTACCCCATCTGTTGTTTGCTTACAGAGAGGTTCCCCAGGAATCCACATGTTTTTCACCCTTTGAGTTGTTGTATGGGCATAGGGTGAGGGAACCTCTAGATTTAATTTGAAATGAGTGGGAAGGTGAGTGTGAGTCTCACAAGAAGTCTGCTGTGGCATACATCCTAAACATCAGGACAAGGGTCAGGGAACTCATGGGCTTGGCCCAGGAGAACCTGGCAGAAGCCCACAACAGAAAAAGGTGTGGTGTGGCAGGAATGCTCGAGGTAGAGAATATGCTGTGGGGGCAGCAAGTAATAGTTCTCATTCCTTTCAGACACAACAAGCTGCAAGCAGCTTGGGAGGGACCCTACAAGGTGGTAAGAAAGGTAACTGATGTTAATTACATGGTGGAAGTGCTAGTCAGATGGAGCAGACACAAATTGCACCATGTTAACATGAAGAAACCTTACCATGATAGGGAGGCCCTTATGCTGAGTATTTGCAGTGGATTGCAAGAGGAGTCTGAGGGAGATCTGGGGACTGATCTCCTCAGTGAGGCTCGGGCTGACACCATGGTGGAAGGGGTAACAATGTCCCAGCAGCTATCTCCTACCCAGGTTCAAAAAATCCAAGCAGTGTTGCAGGAATTTAGGGACATGTTCACTGGGAAAACAGGGTCCACCCACCTGGTGCAGCACCAGGTGGATACAGAACCCCAAAGGCCTATTAGGCAGGCTTCTAATAAGGTGCCTGAGAGAGTCAAACAGACTCTGAGGGAGGAGGTACAGGAGATGTTGGAACTAGAGGTTATTCAAGAGTCCAACAGTCCCTGGGCCTCGCCAGTGGTGTTGGTGCCAAAGAAGAATGTCAGCACCAGGTTCTGTGTGGATTACAGGAAATTAAATAGTCACACAGAGTCGGATGCTTACCCCATGCCTAGGACAGATGATGCCCTAGAGCAGCTGGGTGGGGCTAAGTGTCTTACAACCATTGATCTTACCAAGGGTTACTGGCAGGCGCCCTTGACTCCCAATGCTAGAGAGAAGTCAGCCTTTGTGACTCCTTTTGGCTTGTATGAGTTCACAAAGATGCCTTTTAGGATTAAGAATGCCCCAGCTACTTTCCAGCGGCTGGTGGATAATATCCTAGCAGGAGCAGGAGGGTTTGCCCTTGGTTACATAGATGATATTGCCATCTACAGCTATTCCTGGCAAGAGCACCTTCAGCATGCCAGGGAGGTGCTGGGAAGACTACAGAGGGCAGGGTTAACCATAAAGCCGAGCAAATGTCACGTGGGTATGGCAGAGGTCTCCTACTTAGGACATAGAGTGGGGAGTGGTACGATAAGGCCAGAACCTGCCAAAGTGGAAGCTATTCAGGCATGGCCTGCACCTGTTACCAAAAAGCAGGTGAGGGCATTCTTAGGGACAGCAGGGTACTACAGAAAGTTCATCCCTAGTTTTAGTACCGTAGCTGCTCCCCTCACAGACCTGACAAGGAAGAACAGGCCAGATAAGGTAGTGTGGACTCCAGCATGTGACCAGGCATTTCAGAAGCTTAAAGAAGCTATGGGAGGACCCCCTGTGTTAGCCATTCCAGATTACAGCAAAGAATTTGTTGTGCAAGTGGATGCTTCAAAACATGGGTGGGGGCTGTACTTAGCCAGATTTCTTCAGAGGGGGAAGAGCACCCAGTGGTTTATCTCAGTCATAGGCTCCAACTCAGGGAGGAATGCTATACAGCTGTAGAAAAGGAATGTGTAGCTATAGTATGTGCATTGCAGAAACTTCAATCTTATCTGTATGGAAGAAAATTCACTGTAATGACAGATCACAACCCTCTAATATGGTTAAACAGAGCCAATCAGCAAAATGCCAAATTGCTAAGATGGAGCCTATGGTTGCAAGCATATGATATGTCAGTGCAGCACCGCAGTGGTACTAGCAATGCCAATGCAGATGGGCTCTCAAGACAGGGAACTGGGTGAGTTAATCCCAGATAGACCTAACCTTGTCAAGCAGCATTTCTCAAGGGTCATTTGAAAAACTAGCTTGAGTTCACCAGGAGGGGAAGTGATGTGAAGATTGGGGAAAGATGGGCGAAGGCTGCCAGCCTAGTCAAACAGAATTTGATATATAATTCTATCATTTGTATAAATAAATGTAAACTACAAGCTTGTGTTTTTAAATGAAAGAAAACACTGTAAAATGTGAACTTCAAGATTGTTGCAACATTGCCATCTGCTGTAAGGAAAATCAAGCCAAGCATTTCAAATGTTCTTTGAAGTTACAATTATCTAAAAAAGTGGTGCCGAAGTGTCTGGCTGAACACATTCTTTCTATTGTCTTAATTTAAGGAATAATTGTTAGAGTACACATGTGAAATGTCTTTTATTGTTGTAGTTTCCTGAGCTGGCGTTAGCTTGCAAAATAATGCAGTTTGTTTGCCTGGGAACTCCAGACTAAGTGTCAAGATGATGTAATGTGAATACTGGGAAAACCTAAGTGTCAAAATGATGTAATTTGGGAGGGCCTTAGCAGAGCTGCTTGTTAGTGTTTTAAAAACTATTGTTCAGTGACAGACTGAAAGCATTTGTCTTAGACCATCAACCCAGCACTGCTTATGCTCTATATGTCTGTAAGTAGGATTATAGCACTGTGTTTTCTCTTAAGAACAGCTAAGGATTAGAACATTTTATTAAGTGTTTTTCTTTGACATCAGACCTGTCCTACTGTATTGTTTTAAGTTTCTGTGTGATCTCTGAACTCTTAGATATCTCTGTGGTGTAGTAGTATTGTCTTGTCTTTTAATTATTTACTATTAAATATTTTAAAACCCTTTACCTGTGGCTGGATTGTGTACAGATAGGCTCTAGAGTACATTGCATATGTAGAGTTTACTGTAATAGGCCACTCCAATAAGTCTTAGACTGAATAGTCACATTACCAATTGGATAATAATATTGCACAGTAATAATTAGGCACCCTTTCAAGGGCCTTTGGGTAGCTGATAATTATTAAACTGGTGGTGGCAGTAATTACTACCATATAGTCTTGGTAAAGGTGCACAGCTGGAGAATCTGTGCCAGTCATTCCCAGGAGTGTCTGTGTAGTTGTATAAATACTTATCTCAAAGTGTGTGTGGTGTGTCAGCTGCCTGGGCAGGGACACAAAGCACTGGTTGGACAGTGAGGGTACTGGAGGTTAGCTTGCCAGCTAGGCTGAGAGCTGGACCCTATAGCTGTGCCATTGTGGAGTCTTATTGGGGACCAGGAGAGCAAGGGAGCAACCAGCCCCAGACTGACTGTGATCTCTGTGTGCACTTAAGGGAAATTGTGAGTATTTGTTATCCTTTCCTCATCTATGAGTTGACCTCCCTGGTGTTAGTGGTAAGGATTGAGGCTCCTTGATTGCTGGGCCAGAGCATGGTGGGCACAAGTGGTGGCAGTGTTTGGGGTAAGATATCCTCACAAGTGTTTGGCAGCGGTGTGGGTTGAGTGAATCATGTAGCTTATGTTCAGTGATCTCTGAAAGTGTTTTGTACTCTAAATCCGCCATGCAATGTATACTCAGAGTTCAGATCACAATTGTTTTATTTCTTTTGTTAGCTTAGTTAGCCAGTTGAGCAGGCAGCATGTCAGCACAGGAATATGGAAAGCTGACAAGGAGCCACCTGGTGGAGATGTGCCAGGCTAGGGGACTGGTGCATGGAAACCTGACTAAGGCAGACCTGATTGCAGCCTTGGTTACAGCTGCATCAGAAAACAACATTCAGGAGGACAATCAAACTGGTAGTGGAGATACAATATACTTGGAGAATGGACATCTCAACCTTTCTGCGAAGGATAATCAGTCTGGCAGTGGAGATACAATATCTTCGGAAATTGGACAGCTCAACCTTTCTGCAGTGGACTTAAAAATCCAGCTGGAGCTAAAGAGAATTTAGTTGGAGACCAGGTGTTTGGAGATAGAAGCCAAAGAAAAGTAGCAACAGAGGAAGCATGAGAGGGAAATGCTGACTCTTTGCCAGAGTCATGGAGGTAATGGGGAAGGGAGTAATTGGACTCCAGAAGCACAGCAGGTCAGTAAATTTCATCCGCAATTTAAAAAGGGGGATATTTTTATAGTTTCATTCACATGTTTGAAAGAGTATGCAAACAGTATAGTGTTGACCAAAGGCTCCAGGTATGGTTCCTGACCCCCTTACTCCATGGGAAAGCTGTAACTTGTATATCACAAATGCCTGACTCTGTCTGTTTTGATTATACTGCTGTAAAGAAATGTTTGTTACAATGTTTTAAGCTAACACCTGAAATGTATAGGAAAATGTTTTGTGAGCATAAACACAAGGAAGATGAAAATGTATGTGAATATGTTGCTGAACTGAGCACTTATTTTCATAGCTGGGTGAGTGGATGTCAGGTCACCACTTTTGAAGGGCTGCCAAACCTTTTGGTGAGGGAACAAGCCCTTAGCCCTTTGCGTGGGTACATGAGGATCTGGTTATGTGATAGACAATGTGCTACTTCAGATGGGTTGGGGAAGAAGGGAGACCTATACCTGGCTAGCAGGGCAGCCCTGCACAGGTAGGGGTACCCCAGTACTGCTCATGGGTCTAAAGGAACCCATGGTGGGCAGCACAGACTTCACCAACAGAATCCACCAGTAGCAGGGGAAGCCACTACTCCAGGTACACATCCAGGAGATAAGGTTAAATGTTTTGAATGCAACCAGTGGGGCCATGTGGCATACAGCTGTCCATGAAGGCAAGGTGGGGAAGCAAAGGTGAGGGAGCCAGTAAGTGGGAAAGACAAAATGCCAACAGTAGGTTGTCTTGGGACAACAAGGGTACCAAACTACTACCAGAGGTTATATCCTATTGTAGTGAATGGCAAAGAGGTCATTGCTAAGAGAGACACAGCCTCTGATATAACCATTTTAAAGCCTGCACTGGTTGCAGAGGAGCACTTCCTGCCCGGGCAGTCTACTCCAGTCAGGGCTTTAGGAGGGATCCCATTCCAGATACCTTTGGCTACGGTTCACCTTGACTGGGAGGGTGGAATAAAATGCCAGTGTGTGTTTGAGGATATACCTGCAGATGTCCTGATAGGGAATGATTTTGATAGTGCAGTACCCTGCGCTTGTGCAGTTACATGCAGTCAGGCTTGGAGACAAGCATGTAAGTCTGGCAGCCTGGGGCAGACCCAGGCAGACTGCATACTTGCAGTCAGGACTGCTGAGGTAGTTACTTCAGGGAGGGAGCTACTCTGTAGCAGTGAGACTGAATGTGAGCCACAGTTGCTTGTGGGTACTGATGTTCCCTTGGACAGGGTAACTACAAAGGTAGAGGTGAGTAGTAGTGCCTAGACTGACAGTGAGGCATCACTGTCAGAGGATGCCAGACTTCCTGTGGAAGGGGAGCTGGGAAGGGTTACAAGGAGGGAGTTGAGACAGGTCAGCTCTCAGACCCTACATTGCAAGGCCTGAGGCAGGTAGCTAGGGAGGCACCTGATTCTTAAGAGAATGGGGACTCTGTATACTGGGACAAAGGGTTACTATACAGAGAATGAACCCTAAAGGTGGGCTAGAAGGTGAGAGAGTACAGCAGTTGGTAGTGCCTAGAGTTTACCGTCTGGCACTTCTAGCCATAGCCCATGATATTCCCTTTGCAGGTCATATGGGCATAAAACGTACAAAGAGGCGTATTATGCAAAACTTTTATTGGCCTGAAATTTCCAGAGATGTAACAGGGTACTGCAGGACCTGTGAGCAATGCCAAAAGATAGGCAAGGCAGGAGACAAGGTGAGAGCTCCTTTGATGCCTTTGCCTGTGATTGAGGAACCATTTCAAAGAGTAGCTATGGCTATTGTGGTTCCTCTGAGTACCCCAAGTTCCACACGGAAAAGGTATATCCTAATGGTAGTGGATTATGCTACACGATACCCTGAGGCAGTGGCCTTGTCCTCCATTGAGGCAGAGAAGGTGGCAAATGCTTTGTTAGAGATTTTCAGCAAGGTGGTTTTCCCAAAAGAAATACTGACTGACCGAGGTGTCTATTTCATGTCAGACCTGCTGGCTTGTCTGTGAAAGTCCTGTGGGGTGAAGCACATGAAGACCACCCCCTACCATTCCCAGACTAATGGTCTTGTTGAGAGGTTAAACTCTGCAATCAAGTCCATGCTACGGGCATTTGCAGTTGAGTTTAAGAGGGAGTGGGACAAATATTTGCCCCATCTGTTCTTAGCTTACAGAGAGGTTCCCCAGGAATCCGGGTTTTTCACCCTTTGAGTTGTTGTATGGGCATAGGGTGAGGGGACTTCTAGATTTAATTTGAGGTGAGTGGGAAGGTTAGTGTGAGTCTCACAAGGAGTCTGTAGTGGCATACATCCTAAACCTCAGGACAAGGCTCAGGGAACTCATGGGCTTGGCCCAGGAGTACCTGGCAGAACACCAACAAGAGAAAAAGGTGTGGTGTGACAGGAATGCTCGAGCTAGAGAATATGCTGTGGGGCAGCAGGTAATGGTTCTCATTCCTGTTAGACACAACAAGCTGCAAGCAACTTGGGAGGTACCCTACAAGGTGGTAATAAAGGTAACTGATGTTAATTACATGGTGGCTAGGCAGACGGCAGGGGCACAAATTGTACCATGTTAACATGATGAAGCCTTACCATGATAGAGAGGTCCTTGTGCTGAATATTTGCAGTGGATTGCAGGAGGAGTCTTAGGGAGCTCTGGGGACTGATCTCCTCAGTGAGGCTCGGGCTGACACCGTGGTGGAAGGGGTCACAATGTCCCAGGTGAGGTACACCCAGATAGACCTAACCCTCTCAAGTGGCGTTTCTCATGGGTCACTTGAAAAACTCGCTTGAGTTCTCTGGGGGGGAAGAGATGTGAAGATTTGGGAAAGATGGGCGAAGGCTGTCATCCTAGTCAAATAGAATCTGATACATAATTCTATCATTTGTATAAATAAATGTAAAATACAGGCTTGTGTTTTTAAATGAAGGAAAACACTGTAAAATGTGAATTTCAAGATTGTTGCAACATTGCCATCTGTTGTAAGGAAAATCAAGCCAAGCATTTTAAATGTTCTTTGAAGTTACAATTATCTAAAAAAGCGGTGCTGAAGCATCTGGCTGAACACATTCTTTCTGTTGTCTTAACTTAAGGAATAATTGTTAGAGTATACATGTGAACTTTCTTTTATTGTTGTTTCCTGAGCAGGTGTTATCTTGCTAAATAATGCAGTTTGTTTGCCTGGGAACTCCAGACTAAGTGTCAAGATGATGTAATGTGAAAACTGGGAAAACCTAAGTGTCAAAATGATGTAATTTGGGAAGGCCTTAGTAGTTAGTGTTTTAAAAACTATTGTTCAGTGAGAGACTGAAATCATTTGTCTTGGACCATCAACCCAGCACTGCTTATGCTCTATATGTCTGTAAGTAGGAATATAGCACTGTGTTTTCTCTTAAGAATAGCTAAAGATTAGAAAGTTAGATTGTGTTTTTCTTTGACATCAGACCTGCCCTACTGTATTGTTTTAAGTTTCTGTGTGATCTCTCAACTCTTAGATATCTCTGTGGTGTAGTAGTATTGTCTTGCATTTTAATTATTTATTATTAAATATTTTAAAAACCTTTACCTGTGGCTGGTTTGTGTAGAGATGGGCTCTAGAGTACATTGCATATTTATAGAGTTTACTGTAATAGGCCACTCTAATAAGCCTTAGACGGAACAGTCACATTACCAATTGGTTAATTATATTGCACAGTAATAATTGGACACCCTTTCAAGGGCCTTTGGGTAGCTGATAATTATTAAGCTGGTGGTGGCAGTAATTACTACCATATAGTCTGGGTAAAGGGGCACAGCTGGAGAATCTGTGTCAGCCTTTCCCAGGAGTGTCTGTGAAGTTGCATAAATACTTATCTCAAAGTGTGTGTGGTGTGTCAGCTACCTGGGCAGGGACATGAAGCACTGGTTGGACAGAGAGGGTACTGGAGGTCTGCTTGCCAGCTAGGCTGAGAGCTGGACCCTATACCTGTGCCATTGGGGAGTCTTATTGGGGATCAGGAGAGCAAGGGAGCAACCAGCCCCAGACTGACTGTGATCTCTGTGTGCACTTAAGGGAAATTGTACTTTACTGGGAGTATTTGTTATTCTTTCCCCTTCTATGAAGCAACCTCCCTGGTGTTAGTGGTAAGGATTGAGGCTCTTTGATTGCTGGGATAGGGCACGGTCATCACAGATGCATATTGTGAAGCTGTGCAAAATGAGTTGACTGAATATGACTGTAATGTCAGCATAGGTCTCAACCAAGCAAGATTGCAACAGGCAAATAGACAACAATAGACAGAAACACACACAATTAAGGACATCAGAATAATACCACCATTATTCTGTATCACTAACAAAACATATGTGATTATGAGATATTATTACACATGGTTCTGCAAGAAAACACTTGTACAAGTGTCATCTTTTGTCTATAATCTATGATTGGGATCAAGCACACCTTCCTCAAAAATTAATATCTTTTGGAGGTGTTAAGAGGGATACTTTTACACCTGTAGTTGAAATTATAAGCAACCCTGGCTAGTTGCCACAATCCACACTTTCATGAATGTAACTCATGCCATCAGTGTTGTCAATCAGCTACATTTACTGTGTACATCACAGTAACACAAGCATGCATGTCTCTTGTATAAAACCTTGAATGGGGCTCTGCACTTTCAACTGCTAATAGTTATGCTTCAAAACGAATACTTAGGTATGGCTGATAAGTTGTGGGGAAGCTCACTATGGTAAAAGTAATACACTTGAGTAACTCATCTCTGGAAGATGTGTTGGGAGGTACATAAAAAGGGTCCATTGTACTCAATTACTGGTGTGATGAGGGCTGAGAACAATGGGACTATGCCCTTTATTGTGGATGTCTCACACATACTCAGGAGTTGTGCTAAATATAAGGGATTAGTCACCACTGTTGCCATATGCTGGTGGATGTTCCACAAACCATCTACCTGAGTACACAGGTCATATACCACTTAGTTTGCTCATAGGGGTGTGCTGTCTATATTGTAATTCACTTGTGCATTTTCTTTCATAAAGGAAATAATCCTCCCATGATTGTTGTTCTTCTGCTGTGTTCCCATGGCTGTGGCAACAATCTTTTGTGTGTGTGTGTTAATAATGTCTGCATTATACCAGTACAATACCTGGATTCAATGATTGTCCACAATTTGCATTCCTCCACAAAGCTGGTTAGACAAAGGATGTGTAAGTAAGTCTTGACATCTGAGACTTAAATACTGAACAGAAAATGGCCTTGTACTAAACCCTGAGGTAGGACCTGGTGCTGGACTCTAGATAGAGATTACTTCACACACTTTGACATTATCTGTCACATATGTGATCCAGTTGTCTATGCACTTGGTCACATGGGTGTTTATGCCCACTTGAGACAGTTCCTTTGTAATATCTGAGTGTGGATTTGTGTCACATGCATTGACCAGGTCACATTATGTAGGATGATAGTGTTTTTTCCATGTAGACCTTTGATGACCTTCTTGAAGACGTCAAACAGATGTAACAAACATGATGTAGCCTTAACAAATTAAGCATGGGTTTCGTACATAGTCAGGAGATTATCTATGTCCTTTTTGATAAGGTCCATGAGAACTCTTTGGTCTACCTGACATATGAGGAGAGTTAGAAGTATGGGTCTATACTCCATGCATCAGATGATAGTCCCCCCAGTCAGATGGATGGATGTTGCTATACCTTCTTCTATGAGAACATAGGATGTCTGGAGGGTGGGTCAAATTAGGGATCCAAATGTGTCTGCTAGGTCAGGTTTTAAATCATGTTATAAACAACCTGTGATGTTATCAGAGCCCATTAATTATGTGTTATTAGCTGTAGACAGGGCAAAGATGGACTGCCCTTCTGAGAATAAAAACTGAGTAATGTTCACATGTATACTATGGCTGATGGCCAGTGGCAACAGGGAGTGAGGTGTGAGACAAACTATCAGCTAACAAATTGTTATACTATCCAGTGGAGTATGTCTGGGGCATCCACAAACAGCAGGGTGCTTACTATGTATTTCGCTTAATGTTTCACATTTATTGAAATAAATGATTTGTGGAAAGACCTCCAAATACAACCTTGGTCATGCATCACATTCCACACACTGTTAGTTCACACAGTCATACCAATGTCAGATAATTGCATCAATTACACAACATATGCCTATATGTGTTTCATGTGAAAGCTGTGTTTATTTGGGATGATATCATATCAGGAGACATTACAGATCAATTGTTTGTGGCTCATGCAGAATATTTCTTAACACAAATGGTAATAGTCCTACAATGGTGCTGCTGACCGCCTCAATAATCATTGATAATAGCAACACAACTGCATATACAATGAATTCGACAAGGTTGCAATTGAATCAAAACACGTGATATTGTTGTGTATATTACAGCATTACAGCATGTGGATGAAACAAGACTTGTGTACCCATGTAATCAGTATGACTTTATATTACTGTCTGACACAGAGCATTTAATGATGGTAGGTAGACACCTGCAAACCTGTGCCATAATGCAAGTATATCTGTGATGGTGGAATGAGACCTATATAGAATGTTGATCTGTCCCACTACAGCAACACGTGCCTTAATAAGCTAACAATATACATAAAACATTATCATATCATGTCAACAGTTCTCAGGAGGCATATTACTACAGCTGTTATAGAAAGAGCATGCAATGAACTGGCAGTAGTGGACATCAATACATTAGCTCACATCACAGATTGTAATACCTCTTGTATGGATACTGTACATCCATACCTCAAGATAGCACATGTCAATGACAACAACATAGGTATGTCCAATGTTCTTAGGGTCATAGGACATTATCAAGCTAATGGCCAACATCACACAAATCCTAACCATTATTACATGGATGGTGGATTTAGTTGTGTTTTGTTTACTTTTATTATTCAGGATGGCCAAGCCATTATTACACCATTTAACTCTCTATGTCTGTATGATGGAAGATAGTAAGAGCATTGTGCACATGTTTGTATTTGTTAGATTGCATTACATGCTGCCACTGTCCATATGGGACATGTGCGTGACACCATGACAGAATTACATGACAGCAATTGCACATGCAGTGGTCTGGAGAAGGCTTGCAGAGGCTCATGGAAGGATGTCTCCATGCATATTTCACATGAGGACATCCTCCACTCCTCTGCAATAATGATGTCATGTGGCCAGTGGAAAAAAGAGGATAGTGGATGTATGGGGTTATGTTAAAGGTTTTCTAAGTGGTAGTAAAATGTGGACTGATACAAAAGATCATACAATGGCCATAATTAATCACCAACCACACACCCAGCAGTAGACTGGGTCTGATTTCAACATTACACCTGTGCAGGTATAACAGATGAATGCCATACAATGTATCAGTATCACCACCACATATGTCTGACTTTAACATGATCATGTCACACTTTATAGAGTTTGATAGCATCATCGTATGCTGAAAAGAACATGTTGGAAGAAGTGTTTGACATGGCTGTGGAGTCACATGTGTGTGTTAAATTTCCTCAAAATTAATACTTGGATGTATACACACTGAAGTTGCCTGTGTCAGATTAGAACACCTATGTAGCTAGGTAATGTAGCTTGAGAACACAGCAGTTAATTTTACTCCCACAGCAACACAGGATGACATCATCAGTGTATGTTACAAGAAGATGTTAAGAGGATGGTCTGACATAGCTGTGGACTCACATGCCATTCTAAAATTGTCACCATACCGACTGATGAATGCATACACAACCCATTGACTGCAGTGACAGTAAAACCCCCTACCTGACTATTTACAGAGGACAGTACTTAACACAAGTGCTACAACACAATTCTGACTTTTACAGTGTCAGAAAACACTTTATAACGGATGACATCAGCACTGTCTGTTGAGAAGAAGATGGTAATAGGAATGTTTCATATGCTAGTCTAAAATGGTCTCTTGAATGTTAACCAAGTAAACACACACACACACATGCACACACACACACACACACACACACACACACACACACACACACACACACACACAAACACACACACACACACATACACACACACACCAGTTGACCATATGATAGTAAAATCCTCACCTGACTATCTACATAGTACAGCACTTAATGCAAGCACAATAAGACAAGTCTGGCTTTTACAGTGTCAGACAATATTCTATAGCTGATGACATCAGCAGTGTCTGTTAAGAAGAAGATGGTAGTAGGAGTGTTGCACATGCTGGTATAAAATAATCTCTTGAATGTCAACTAATTGAACAGTAACATACACTTACCAGTTGACAGCAGTGAGATTAGAATCCTTACCCAATTAAGTACACCAGTTACAGAACTCAGTATTTCACACAACTGCCACAGCACGAGTCTGACTTTTACAATGCTGCTGGACAACTTATAGTTGATGACATCATCACTGGATGTTAGGAGGCCTGTATGAAATGGACAGGAGGATACACAGTTATGATTTTCTGACTACACACACACACACACACACACACACACACACACACACACACACACACACACACACACACAAAACAGTTGACTGCAGTGAGAGTAGAACCCCTACCTAAGTACACAAATTTGAGAACTCAGTACTTAATGCAAGCACCACAACACAATTCTGACTTTTAGAATGCAGCTGGACAACTTGCAGTCAACAACATTGTCACTGGATATTTGAGAGAAGATGCTGTGTGGCCTATATGAAATGGATGGATAGCCATATATGACTCTCAAATATTTGCACTCCATGGGACTGAATTGCTTACATTAGGATACACAGTTACATTCTTCTGAAATATGTATTTACCTTGTCATAGTGGTCTTTATATATAATGCCATCATCATCATTATATGATCTGGTTAAGATATCCAGCTGTCAGGGATGCATGTAGCTGAAATGAGACATATGCAGGTGTTTCTCAGGATGTTAGTACATTACACACTTAAATTGTCACATACAGACACACACACACATATTTGTGTGATCGCATTTGTGTGTTTATATTTGTGATGAATTGATGTCCACATTAATACAAGTATAAGAAAATCTGAATGTGCAATGTCATTACAACTGTGTACATGTTATGTAACAATGTATTTTTTGTATTTATGTTTGTAGTGTAGCTGATATTTGGGAACAAGTACTAAGATACCAAGTTTCAAGTGTATGGGTGCAAGTAACACTTGACTGAGTGTAAATATGTGTTCAGTCATTAAAAAGTTCCTTCCATTTGGCTGTCTTTTTACATGGGTTTTAATGGAATGAAGAATACATACTAATAAGCACTTACCATAGTGCACCACTGAACAGCTGGTTTGCATGATCAATGGCTAAGTGTTTGCACATGTAAGGTACACATTTAAGGACTCTAGTTGAACTTGAGAAGTACTTATTCCTACTGGCTATGGCGGATGCAGCTAACACATACTGTAGTGTTCAATTTCAGATGTGTTATGTCATAAATTGTATAACCTTATATACTGCTTTCCCCATTTGTGGATAGTTAAGCAATAAGCACACACGGGTCTATGTTTCATTCAGAAAAGGGTTGTATTGGATCACTTTCCTCTGTGAAAACATGCTAAATGGAGGAGACATGCAGCAGTCAGCACTTTGGACAGTACTGAGAGGAAGAAACACACCTGCTACCTAGCTGACTTTGTGGCAGCAGGTGTAAGAGCACTGAGTTCTTTTGAGCGTAGATGATATTGGGTTTGAATCTAGTTCTATCTAATATTTCTATATATGAATTCATGATATCATTAAATAATTACATGTGATAATTACTGGAAATGTGAGAGGGAATGACTACAGTGAAGTACTGTATAAAAACAAACAATACTCGTGATTTATGTCAACAGTACACATATGTAGTTACATATTTATACAGTCATCAGTCTAAATAATTATTTCATATGAAATTTTTAATATGAGTGCCTTTATTCTACTTTAACTGTGAGTTTCCTTAGTCCAGTGGGTTTAAGCAGCATTGCAGGGAGGTAACCACACTATGCCATAGTATGAGAGTAACCATTCACTGTCACCCGGCATTGGTGCATGATGCCAAACTTTGCACAAATGCAGAAGACAAAAAGTGACAGACTTCTGTAGAGATTTCTTATGTGTGTGGTGTGTGATTCTATTTTTGACCAGAATAAAGGTGTGCAATTGGGTAGATAGGAAAGAGGTGAAATCAGGGGCAAAGGGAAAGCAATACAGGAATGTCCAAGAGGAAGTTAAGAATGAGCTATAGCTATCCACTTCTTCAACAATATAAAATGAACTTGTATAGAATATTCACTGAATTTGGACTGTCACCTCAACAAAGAATGGGTACAACAATGCAGTCCTGTTGTATAGCCAACTGTACAGAATTAAGTGTGTCAAGAAGACATGTGTAAAGCTGAGAGCTATGGATGGGATAATATTTTTTGGGGGGGAGGCAGATGCCCATTTTTGAGTTTTTATTTCAGTAAGACAGGAATGTTCAGTAAGGGATGTAGGTATTTCAGGGTCCGGTAAGTAGGGTAGGTATGGAATCAGATGCAGACAAGCAGCACAAAGAAGACAAGAGACAGTGGTGGTGAAGGATACAATAGCTTAGGGAACACCATGACTGGAGAAAGTGATGGGACATCAGATGCCCATGCCTGTCAAATGTGGGGATAGTGAAAATCTAGTCCTCACCCGCAGAGCTGTTAGCATTGTCCCCCTCCACAGCTTGCTGTTGAAGTGCTTGACATTTTCATTTGCCCAGCATTCTGGTGAGCATCTTCTCCATCCAGCTGAGGCATACACCAATAATACATTCACAATCTCATGCACCATGATCGGCATCTCCTGGTGGGTGACAAAATTACCATATCCGCCAATACTCCTGGAGGGTATCACTGCGCCAGCTGCCAGAGTAATGCTATCTGTGGAGGTCCCTGGTAATGGAGGGGCTGCAGAGGCAGTACTGCCAGGTTGTGTCCCAGATGTGCTGTGCGTCAGTGCAGGAGCAGTTGAATGGGGGCAGCAGGCTGAGCTGCAGTGGTTGGCCTACCTCCCTGTGCTGAAAATCATTTTGTAAGTTGACAGAAATTGATGACATCAGAAAGTTATGACCACACATATAAAAATAAAAAAGAAGAGATAAGGGGTGGGGAAGGAGAAAAAAATGAAGGTAATTAGTACTATCATATGTGACATACAATAAATTGCTATGATATAAAATAAAATAATTTTACTTTTTACATTAACTATACTTTTTAACAACTACAAGCTATGACTGATGATTGTTCCAATTAATCCTTACAATATACATATTTTGCAGAGATGCTTGATCAAATAATACAGATAAATTTAATAGCATGGCATAAATGCAATTGTGTTGAAAGTATGTAATATTTTTATATTGTACTATATATTTGTTACCAGTGGTATGTGAACTCACAAAATCTGAATACACTATTACAATTTATTCTTCCAGCTGGCTTGAGGTACAGACTGCTTGATTTTACAGTTAAGATAAGCATGTTTAATTTGCTAATAATCTATTCAAGAGCAATACTTTAGCGAAAATAAATGTATTATTTTGTGCTGCATACATACCCCTTGCTTCTCTTAGTCTTTCCAAATGCTCATCATGGGCATCTCTGTTCACTGCTATCTCCTGGGTGGCTGTAACAGAAAAAGGGGAGAAAAAGAGAAGAGCATTATACATGGCAGTCTTGGCTATATTCAGCTTTCTATCTAATTTTACGTATTATTATCTGTACACTTACACAACTGTGGGATGTCAGCAGTCCTAAATTCATCCAGACACTGGTTTAGTTGTTCCTCTTTGCACCTTTTCAGGTCATTATAGTGGTGCCTGCATTGCTCTTCAGTGTGTGGAATCCCAGTTGCAATGGAGACAGCCTTGGCCAGACTATTCCAAGCCTCAGATTTGTATTGAGACCCGGTTTAGTCCCCCTGCAGCAGGCTATAGCTGTGGTGCTCTTCAAGGAGTCCAGTGAATATTCCAGACACCTCCACACCCCATCTTTGAGTCCTAAATTGGGTACCTTCCCTTCTAGCTCCTGCCATGTCTGTTCAGGTTAAACAGCATCAGTTAAGAGTGTTTTCCTGCCAATTCATGTTATTGCATTTAATGCCAGTGCACAAACCAGAACAACCGTGCCAACCATGTTTGTGCAGTGTTAAGTGAAAGCAACACTGCCAAACAGTGGGAAAGGCAATATTTGAAATAGGAAATTTAATCTGACAGTTGGCATTAGTTTATGGGTTGGTTGCTGCTGTAACTGATAGTTGATTTAACTTTACAGACATGTATTGGGGGTATAAATTGTATGACCTGACACATTTTTTTTTGTATAGCTTTACACATTGATACAATTAATTTGTACAATGTGGGATTCAAACCTATATAAAACAGACAAAACATATTCTTCCACATACGTGATTTTTCATCCTTGCCACCAAAGTAGTGCTTGTCAAACATACTTATTAATGTTTTATATATATATATATATATATATATATATATATATATATATATATATATATATATATATATATATATAGATGCCCATGGCAGAGTAAGAGGTTAACCATGTATGTGTGTGACCTGACAAGGTCCTGCTTTATACATTCATGTGTGTATGACTATCATTGAACTCTGAAGTCCATCCAATGCCAGAAAAGACAATTATAATTACAGAAACATAATTGTCAGTATACTATCAGCCACACATATAATTCATATGAGCTACAGGACTTTACATATATATTGTTATTTGTAATTATGTTTACATTGTTTTTTATTTTTTAAAATTAGGTAGACAAACATTAATAAAATTGCAGTGTGCTAGATTAGAACCCTGGCTTACCTGTACTGTGAGCACTAACTTGTTTGTCAGACCTGCTCATTAGTTTATATATATATATATATATATATATATATATATATATATATATATATATATATATTAAAGGGATCTATATTAGTTTGCCGAAATTTATTTTCAGTGAACACCTCTTCATCAACCCATATTCAGTGAAAATCACTTCCATGATTTGCTGAATTTTCCAAGGGCAATGAAACAATTGCCCCACAGCACAATGGACCCACGATTAAATAAATCAAACTCACTCAAGTGGGGGAATTAGCCCTCACACCCCCTAACTATATATACCAACTCCAAAATTGTACTACAATGGGAAAAGGGCAAAGTTCTGTAGTTGTCCAACTACTTCATTGCCCTTGGAAAATTCAGTGACTCACGGAAGTGGTTTTCACTGAATATGGGGTCGAAGAAGATGTGTTCACTGAAAATAAATTTCAGCAAACTAATATAGACCCCATTAAAGAGTTAAGTGCTTAAACATGTAGGTTCAGAAAAAAATAAATGTTTAATCCAAAAACCATAATTGTATTGATACAGTTATACATGTAATATATATATAATCTCCTGTGTATGCTCAATGCACCTGCTATAGATAGCTATTTCTAACTGTAAGTAATTTTATTTATTTAAAAATTATTTACTGGGAAAGTCTGACTAAGGCAAAGCCCATTTAGAGGCCTGAGGAGAAATGTTTCACACACATATCTTTGCAATGCGGATGGAAACCAGGATTACCTGAAAGAAACTCAAACAAATGCAGAGAGGACATGCAGACTCTGCACAGAAGACACCCCAGCTGAGAATCAAACCAAAGAACATCTTGCTGTGAGGTGAGACTAACAGCTGCGCTACTGCGCCACCTCAACCACAGCAAGTATTTTTTGTAATGTTAATTTTTTTATAAAGTAAACTGGAACAGCAGTAATAAAAGTTTTGCCTTTGCTGGATTAAATCCAGGCTCACTTGCACTGTAAACCTTAACTTACAACTGCTGCCACAGGAATAACTGGGCAGCAGCTGTGTATTTTGACATTTATTACTATGTATGTCTGCTGACCTCTGCACAACACTGCTTAGCATGGTTTGTCTGGTTGCAAACCACACATGATAGAATGTATCCATTTTGAAATTGACAAATGTCTCATTGGTGTCTGTAGGTGTTCTGGACCTGCAGAAGTTGTTGGCCATCATGCAACTTAGTGGGTTTGCTTGATGGTAAGCAAAAATGCAACAATGCATCTGTTTTGAAATTGACAAGTGTCTACCTATTGCTTGCAGGTATTCAGGACCTGCAGGTGTTCTGGAAGCTTGCTAACCATTGTGCAACACTGTTTAGTGTGTTTGCACAATGATAAGCAGAAAAGATAACACTGTATCTTTTGAAATTGACAATGTCTACTTGTTGAAAGGGCCATTGTACCATGTTTGAGCAAAGGTAAATGATGTACAAACATGACAGGCAAAGCTCAACTTGCATTATTCTTGTAACAAGTGTTTATTAGGTATCATCATTAAAAGATACATGCGGGTCTTGAAACATAATCTAAATATACTACATAGCTTGTGCTTTTTTGGTGTTTACTAGGTGTGCTACACATACACATGAAGAAGAGCAACAGCAGTCCCTAACATTGTTTCTGTGTGCACTACATTCAGTGGCTGTATTCCAATAGGATTTGGAATTCACAGGCAAAACCTGCACTAAGGCTATAGGATTGCTTTATAGCTTGTTGAATAGCTCCACCATTTTGGATTGGTTAATTAGAACTCAGTTCAGCTGTTTATGCCATAATTAGCATGCCACAATGTTTACCATGTTTGTGTGACTCTACATGCTGTATAGAGCCCCTTACTGAAAAGAGAATGGTGTGCTATAGTGTGCACATCATGCCACAATGTGTACACAGTTTTAGCACACCATGTAGGCTTTATTGAATTTAGTATATTGGGAAGAGATAAGTATTTTTAAGGGGTTATGGTCTGATAATTGTTCTTTAACTAGATCAATAATACTAATGTATGTTCCACTTTCTGTATCTGTAAAAGTCAAACAACAAAAAATATTTTGGAGTCCTTTGACAGTTGCTAAATGAGGTAAAATGGCCAGTTTGTCTAGGGACATCTTTAGGAGGGCTAGAGTGAGTTAAATGGGGGTGGGAGAATTGATATGTAAAAGGATTAAGAAAAGGGATAAGAGAAAGGTTGGTTAGGCTTTGGGAATGTATGGGTTAATTTGTAAAGGGACTTTAGATGAAGTGAGGTAGATGTACGGTGGAACTTAGGTATTATAGTACTGTAATTGTGAAGAGAATTCACATTTTGGTGTGAGATTGCAAAGTGCAGACGTACATCCGAGACAACCTGCAGATATTGCTGTGGTGAGGTAGGCCTGGAGTAATGGGTGAGTGCATACAGGATGTGGGTAAGGCTTGCTTACAAGGTTTCTTTTTTCTTCTCATTATTTCTGCAAGTTTTGGCCTGTAATTCTTTAGGAAGGTTTTGCAGTATAGGGGAGTGTGGATCCAAGAGGCCTACATGGATAGCAGAGGTGTCACTGTTTTTAGCTCATTTTGTGGCATTTAGTAGTTGTTGGTTGGACTTGATTTAGGTTTATACTTTTGTCCGTATTAATTTTGGTATACGGCTGTTTTTAGTTGCCAGGTATAAGGAGAAGTTTTTTGGCAGGCTGCTTGGATAGCTGGATCATGGTGTTCAATTTCATGTACTTTACAGTTAATTTAAAATCAGAAGTTATTCATGACTGCTTATATTCGGCTTTATTGGGGGCTTTTTTGTGGTCCCATTGTTGAGGAAGCTGTCAGTAATTTTCCTGTTGGTCTAGCTCAGCTGGTGTGTTCATTGGTGGTGGAGGTTGGCGCTATTTTGATGCTGTTTTTGGGTCCAGTGGGAGCTGCAAATGGCTTGAATGGCTCTGAGCTGGGAAGTTTAATGGTCACCTGAGCTTGCCAGCTTGGTGCTGGTTTCAGTTTTGCATACCTCGTATGACAACATTTTGTAAAATGTCCAGCTTTACTTCCTGTAGGTATGTGGGGACTGTTTTGTCTTGCAAACTTGTTTTGAGTTGACCTGAATTTTGGATGGTGAGGAGTAGTTGCAAAAAGAAGGGAAAAAACATAGAGATGGTGTGGACATAGCTAACAGGGTAGGGGTGGGGAGCTAGTGCAGAGGGTTAGAACTCTTGGCTGTGTAGGAGTTGTTATTACCTTTTGGGACTGGAGCAGTTGGAAGAAGAGAGTAGGCAGGTGTTTGTTGTTCACTGGTGTAGTGTTTGCAGCAGGGGCAGTTTTTCTGACTCCTCACATTCCATCCTCAGTTAAGGAGAAGATTTGGAGGGGAGAGTATGTTGCCCCTTTGAATTAATTGATGTATAAGAGGTACAGTGACTGGTGGAATCAGAGTTGACAAACAGTACGGATCTTTTGGCAGCTTTAGCAGCACTGGGGAGAAGGAGAGTAGGTAGATTGTGACCTAGGATGTGGGATAATTGGGTAGTAGGTTACATTTACTATATGGCAGTTTTGTTGAAGAAGGATGCTTCTTTCCTTTTGCCCCTTTTGGGTTACTTTCTTATGATCAAGGAGGCTCAGCGTTTACAGCCAGGGACTGCCTGGTTATGGTATGACCAGAGAGTTCAGAAGTGGAAAGCAGTTGATCACTTTCTCCACTAGGAGGTTAGACATCTGGACATATGACTTGTTACTATAATAGATAGCTATGGGGGGATTGCTAGAGGAGGAAAGGTAGGAGGAGAAGAGGGAGGAGTATGTTAGGCTTTTAATGCAGGAAGCTGCTTGTGGGTAGGGTGTAATTTCTTGCATGCTTGTTGAAAGTGTGCAGGGAACCATCCAGCAGTGCAGTGTGGGCAGTGGAAGGTTAATTTGATGACTTTTCATTTTCAGCTGATGAGAGAATTTTCCTTTCTTTTGCAGGGATTCAAAACCTTACAGGTAGAGGAATTTTTGAGGGGTTATGGGGAGGGGTGTCCTTTTGGGGGCTAGGGGATGGACTGGGGTCGCATTCTCCCATTAAGATGCCAGTACTGCGGTGTATGTTCCAGCAATTTCCTGATTCTTCTCTTAAAGAAGAAATAGTTGAAGGTTTTTCTTGGGGCTTTCTAATAAATCAAGGGTGGTGGAAGATGGAGTAGTCTTTAAGAATTTGTGATCTGTACAGAGGAAGAATATATTGGAGAATTTGGTAGAGAAGAAGTGACAAGCAGGTAGATTGTTGGGCCCTTTTGATAGCCCCCTTTTTGAGAGTTTTAAGGTTTCTCCATTGGATTCGGTTCCAAAGAATGTGGCCAGTGAGTTCAGGTGGATTCGCCATTTATTGCAGCCAGAAGGGAGTTCTATCAAAGATTTTATTTCAGTTTAGGATGCCAAGGCCAGCTATGCATTTTGGATGATGCCATGAAGGATATTCAGGGTTTTAAGGATCTATGGTTAGCGAATGTGGGCACTGAATCCACTTTTCACCTTTTGCCAGTATGAGAAGAGGAATGGCCATTATTAGGTATGGTAGTTGGGGATAAATTTCACTTTGATAAGACAGTCCCAATGGGATACTCAGTAGCCTGTGCTACTTTTGAGAAATTCAGTACTGTACTTCATTAGGTGTGGCAGCAGCGGGTGGATACGCAGGGGGTGGTGCATTACCAGGATAATTTCTTGATAGTAGGTGAGGGGTTTCAGGAGCATTGGAAGGTTTGCAAGAGATTTTGGGGATGTGTGATGAGTTGGGGTTTCCTTTGGCTAGGCAGAGATTGGAGGGCCCAGCAAAGGCTTTGGATTTTCTAGGTTTATTAGTGGATGCAGAATGTGGGTTGTTTTGCTTGTCTACTGATAAGATAGCCAGACTGAAGGAGAAGATTGGGTGTGCCATGTGTATGGATAAGGTGTGGATTTGGGCAGTTATGGGGCTCTTAGGGCTTTTGAATTTTGTATGTCAGGCAGTTCATCCAGGGAGTACTTTTTATAGGTCAGTGGCCTTTTTGTTAAAAGGAGGGAAGAGCAAACATCATTGGGTTAGGATTAACAAGTGGGTATGGGCTGATTTGGCTCTTTGGTTAGCATTTTTAGAAGGGTTTAATGTGGTTTATTTTTGGCAGACAGATTGGATTGGTCAAGAGGAACTGCAATTGTTTATGGATGCAGCTGGAGGTATTGGAATGGGTGCAATTTTTGGAAGGAAAATTGTTTACGGGTTGTTGGCAAGTGGATTAGAAGGATGAGTGGAAAGGGATGTTGCATTTCTGGAGTTAATGCCAATCTGTGTGATGTTGGTAGTTTGGAAGGAGAGATTGAGGGTAAAGAGGGTAATTCTCCATTTAGATAATATGGTAGTGGTGCGGGTTTTGCAAACAAAGACTGCTAGATCTGAATTGTTGGATAAAAGCCTGGAAAAACCACCACAATAAGAATCACTTCCTCTTTTAATAGAGACAAATAAACAAGTAAACAAATAAAATCCAAGAGCTCTAGTAAAAGCTGAGTGCTTTCGGCTCTTCAGCCTACTAGAGCTCTCAGATTTTATTCGTTTACTTGTTTGTTTGTCTCTATTAAAGGAGGAAGTGATTCTTATTGTTGTGGTTTTTCCAGGCTTTTATCCAGTTTTCACTTTTTATCCAAGGACTGCCTTTAGCTGTTATAGGGTTCTTGTTTGTTTTATTTACCTAGATCTGAATTGTTAGTTTTACGTAAGAGTCTGTTAATACATTTTTTGTTCAAAGGTGTGCATGTGGCAAGGGTTAGCAATGCAATTGCTGACAGTTTGTCTCACTTTCAGTTTTCCAGATTGACAGTTGGTTCTGGGGGTGGAAGAGATGCCGGTGATGTTGCCAGATGAGGTGCAGCATCTTGGGTTGATGTAAGCAGGAGATTGGTGCAGCAATCATGGGCTGCATCTACCAAGAGACCATGTGGTAGGCACTTCATGATTTTGCTAAATTTATTTTGTAATTGCCTGAAGAAAAAAGGGTTTGGCTGGAGGAATTATTGTTGCGCTACTTGGCTTGAGCTTGGAGCAAGGTAAGACAGTGCAATCAGTTAATGTGGGTTTGGCAGTGATTAGTATATTTGCACAGGTGGCTGAGTTGCATGATTTCATAAAGTTCTGGATGGTAGACCATATGTTGAGAGGATGGGGTAGAGTGGCTGGAGTGAATATGGATATGGGTTGGCCATTGATGAGGCAGCTTTTGAAAGTTTTATTGAAGAGTTTAGCTTTTGTGGTGGGTGGTCAGTGGATTATGTTTTTTGGGTTACTTTGTGCTTATGGATGTATTTTGGTGCATTTCAGGTGTCAGAGCTTTTACGGTTATTAGTTTGGGGAGATGTTATGTTTTTTCCAGGGTCAGTGCACATTGGGTTACACAGATTTAAAACAGATCAGTTGGGTAAGGGTGTGCAGATAGTTCTTAAGAAAGGAATGTGGGGTTTTGTCCAGTGAGTTGGGCTGTTTGATTGATGCAGACTCATGTGGGGAGCCCTCATGATTTTTTTTTTCAGTTGAGAGATGGTAAGTTGGTAACAGGTAGTTGGTTTGTACAGGTAATAAGAAGGGCACTCCGGTGGTTTTCCAGTCATTCTTTTCATATTGGTAGGGCCTCAGATATGGAAAGGGAAGAAAGACCCATTGTTGCTATTCAGACATTGTGGAGGTGGTCTTCTATGCCTTTTTATCTTATATTAAATAATGGATTTAATTGATAACTGATATTTTGTTTTTTTTTCAGGAAATCCGTTTGTCATCTTGGGTCATTCGTATATGCATTGGGGTAGAAGAAGGCAGCCGTTAGGACAGATAGAAAGAACTTGAATTTGTGTCTTTTGGGGTGGACATTTATTTGGCATTGGATTAGTGGCCTTAGATGGACTCAGTTTACGGATAAAATTGAAGTGATAAAGTTATGGATAGGCCTTCCTTAAATATTGGTAATACATTTAGGTGGTAATGATTTACAAATAATTCCTAAAACAAGCTGGTGGATAAGATAAGGGAGGATTTGTTTATGTTGCATACATTATATCCAGGCATGGTTTGAAGCATGCGCAGAAGTTTGTTAACTATATGTTGGCACAGCATTTTGAGTCTTTGGGCATGTTTATGACAGACCATAGGGACTTTGATGACAGGGATTCTGTTTGGTTTAGATCTGATGGGGTACATTTGAATGAGTTTGGTTTAGATTTGTTTAACGTACATTTAAGTTTATTTTTAGAAGGTTTAGTAAAAGTTCATTTGTAGAAGAGGGGGAATAGCCTGTGGTCAGGCTGATTGGTAAAGAAGAGGGGCAGGCTTGTTCATCTTATGTTACCCCTCTTGGTGGTGGTGTTGATGTTATGAGTTTTTGAGGATGAAAGTGAGCTTAAGGATGCTGCTTGATTAGAATAATAAGTGAGTGAAGGCTAGACGTTGCTTATTCTGACAGAGTTGCACTTAGTTGTTCCTGTTATATTTAATCTGAATAAAGTAATAAGCTTATGTATGAATTTAATAAAGGTTGTTAAAATGTCTTTTGGTGTCATTGTGTATTAATGAAGGGGACCAGGACAAAAAAGTTATTACAAAAAATTGGAAATTGAACTCAGTTCCTAAGTTTATTTATTTATTTATTTTACATTTGTTAACCGGGCTAGTCTAGCTGGATATATGTCCATTTTCAGTAGAGGCCCGGGGAGAAAAGCTCCCAGCATGAACAGTTACAAAGTTAACAATATATAGAAACATAAAGGATTACAGTACAGTCTAGTATTAGTCTTAAAAGGAGTAAAAAATATACATTTTTGAACTACAACAGTTAATTTATAGAAACATACATGACTACAGTAGAAAGTAGAATTAGTCTAAAAGGAGTAATAATAATACATTTTAAATTATAGCAGGTTTAATAGAGATTCTACTAACTAATTATTCAACACACAGTAGAAGGTATGTGCAAGTCTCAGGTAGGGAAGAGAGCACAAGTGTTATTCTCATCATTGAAAGAAAGAGAAGTAACTTGTATTGGAGACTTAGGTTAAAGGAGTAGGGAAAGGGGTAAGTAAAAGAGTAAAGACAGATCTCAGTCTGGATTAGTGCATGGACAAAGCCAATGAGGTTTTAGATGTTCTTTAAGATGTTTTTTAAAAAGAGAAGTAGAAGCAAGGGTAGATAATTCTGAGGGAAGCTGGTTCCAGATTTTTCCTGCAGTGTTTGAAAAGAGTGAATCCCCAGCTTTGTTATTAGCTTTATTTGAGGAAACTAGAAGCTTAGTAGCAGAGCGTAGTGTGGTTAGATTTGTATATGGTGTGATTAGATTAGTAAGGATAGGGGTGTTGTTAGCGTGGTATAGGATCTTTTGCGTAATGAGTAATTGTTGACAGAATATATGGTTTTTCAATTCTAGCCATCCTAGTTGTTTGAGGATAAGGCAGTGGTGAGTTTTAAAGGGGGAGCTTGTGATGAATCTAGCTATGCTATTATAATAGGTGGAGAGTTTCGAGAGGTTATTTTTGGAGAGGTTAGTATATATAACAGAGGCATAGAAAAGGGTAGAAATGAGGTGGGTTTGGGCAATAGATTTCTTAGAAGAAGGGGCAAGGAAGGCTTTGATTCTATAGAGGGTACCAAGTTTTTTATTAACAGACTTTATAGTGGAGTTGATGTGTTCATCATAGCTGAGACGATTATCAATAGTTACACCTAGAAGGCAGGTTGTAGAATCTGGGGTAATGTTAGTACCATTGTTAGAGGTTATAGAGAAGAATGGAATAGGTGATTTGTGAGTAGGGGTAAAAAGCAGTAATTTAGGGGTTTTTTTTGGATTTAGGAGGAGGCAGTGTTGCATAAACCAGTTTTCAACATTTTGAAAAACAGTTTGGGTAAGGGAGTGGAGATTGGCTATATTCTTGGCGGTACAGATTAAGGTGGAGTCGTTGGCATATTGAATACATGTGGCTTGAGGTATGTTGTTGTGTAGATTGTTAAATAAAGAAAAGAGAAGGGGACCCAGGATAGAGCCCTGGGTACTCCAATATTGACTGGTAGTAGCGAAGACAAATTGTTTTGCCAAAGTACTGCTTGCTGTCTATTTTCCAGATATGACCTAAACCATTGTATAGCTTGAGGGTTGAGAGAATGGGCATTTAGTATGTCTAGTAGTAAGTAATGGTTAACCATATCAAAGGCTTTAGACAGGTCAATAAATAGAGCAGAGGAAAATGAGTTATTGTTACGATTTTTATTTATGGAATCTGTAAAGGATAAGAGGGCAGTTGATGTGCTACGGAATGGTCTGAAGCCGTGTTGGCAGTTTGCAAGTAGGTTATTTTGTAGTAAGTGGTAAAGTAATTATTTGTGAACACATTTTTCCATGATCTTAGCTAAAGGGGAAAGTAAGGCAATAGGGCGATAGTTTGAAAGCTCAGTGGAAGGACCACCT
Organism: Protopterus annectens; assembly: GCF_019279795.1. Lineage (NCBI taxonomy): Eukaryota > Metazoa > Chordata > Ceratodontiformes > Protopteridae > Protopterus > Protopterus annectens. Next base: position 293,565,722 of record NC_056741.1, on the reverse strand, counting down.
TTGTGTAGCGGGATAATATGGGATATCTTCCATAGAGCAGGGATTTTGCCTTCTGAGATAGTTCTGTTAATAATGATGGAGATGGGATAGGCTATGGCTTTTGCGGCTATCTGTAGGAATTCAAATGGGAGACGGTCAGCAGAAGGGGTGCAAGGTTTCAGTTTTTGAAGTAGCTTACAGATGAGGAATGTAGATACAGGTTGTGTCTGAAAGGTAGGTAGTAAACTACTGCAGGTGTTAGTTTGGGAAGTGGTGAAAGGTGGTAAAGAATTAGCCAAGGTTAGAATGGCTTTGGTAAAGTAGTTATTAAAGGCATCAGGGATCTGGGTGGAGTTATTATGGTTGAAGCCAGTTGGGTCTGGAGTAGTGGTGTTGCCCGGCTGAAGGAGTTTGTTTATTCCTGACCAAAACTTTTGAGGAGTTTGTTGGTTGGTTTGTTGTAGTTGAAGGTAGAAATCTTTTTTTATCTCTAAGAATATCCTTCTTGGTGGCGTTTCTTAGCTGTTTATAGTGAAGGTGGTTTGTTGGACATTTGGTAGCTCTCCATTTTGCCCAGATTTTATTTCTAAGGAGTATCTTCTGCCTGGTTTGTTTTGTGAGCCATGGGGCAGATTTGGTTTTTATTCTAGTAGTGCGAAAAGGAGCATGGCAGTCAAGTATTTGAAGAAAGTTAGTATTAAAGTAAGTATCGGATTCATCAAGTTCTAGATGGGTTAGTGGTGACCAGTCACATGCTTGCAACTCAGTTAGGAAGCCGTCAGGATTAAAGAATCTTTTTGTCTAATAATGTAGGTAAGCATGTGGTCGCTAATGTCATCTGGAAGGGTTCCTGGAGTATAAGTTTCAAGGTGGCTATTAATAAGGATCCAGTCCAGAGTAGTTTCCTTGTTACTAGGTTTGTGGATTCTTGTAGGAGTTGTTATTAATTGTGTGAAACTAAAGAGGTTTATGTGATTGGTAGGATTCATAGAACTGCAAATGGACCAGTCTATGTTAAAGTCACCAAGCACAATGGTCTCCTGGGGTAGTTGGGTAGAGAGGTGGAGTAGGAGTTCTCGAGAGTACTGGTATTATTACCTGGGGGTAGATACATACAGAGTAGGTAGATAGATTTGGAATTATTGATTTGGAGTTTGGCAGTTAGGATTTCAGAATTGGTGGCAAATGATGGAAGCTCATTAATGGGGGAAATTTGGAAGTTAGATTTATAGAGAATGGCTATACCTCCACCTTTTTTGTTTTTTCGGTCATTTCTAAGGATGTTATAGCCCAGAGGGGTAATTTCCTTGTCTACGGTAGATGGTTTAAGCCAAGTTTCCGTAAGACATAGTATGTCAAATGAGTGTACATCAAGGAGAGCATGTAGATGGGAAATTTTATTGTTAACGCTTCTAATGTTAAGGTGGCCTATGAAGAGGGAGTTGCAAGGTTTTGTTAGTGTAGAGACTGTAGGTAATGTTAAATTGATTGGGTTGTTGGTATAGTTATAATTGGGGCCAGGATTTGGATGAATATCACCGTCTAGGAGGGGGTGTTGCTGGGGGTGTTGTACAGATTTAAGGAGTTTAAAGTGGTTATTAAGAGTCTTTTTGGAAGAGAAATAGGTAATGTGGTTTGCTCTGTGGAATTTTGGTAGCATATAGTTGGACTTACAGGTTATGTTGCTGTGGTTAAGGGAGAAGATGAAAGAGGGTGTTAGTGTTTGATGGATGTAATGGTTTTGTTCAGTGAGAGAAAGATATTCAAAGCAGATGAGTAAGTAAGGTATGGTAAGACAGGCCAATGTGGTGATTAAGAGTAGTATGTTTAAGAGGATATGTTTATTTGATGGGGCCATGGTAAAAAGTAATTTTAAGTAGGGATAAGACAGTATAAATAGGTGTTGTAGAAAGAAGAAGGGAGTTATGGAAGGGATAGAGCAGGGTACAAAATAATAAGGGAAGAGATTAGAAGAGATTGAAAATGAGGTAAAGTTGGGAAGGAAAGTAGTGTAGAGGATAGATAGGAATGGTTGGGGTGGTAAATAAGAAAATTGGGTAGTTTTAATTAGTAGAGTGAGATAGGGGAGTGGCCTGGAGATGGAGAGGTGAGTGATATGATAAGAAGGAAGGGGGGAGTGGTTAGTGAAGTATAAGTCTAGGACCTCTGGGGGTGTGTGGGAATTGGGGGTATGGTAGGGGAGCGGAGTGAGCCCGCAGGGCGAACGGAGCGGGTAGAAACAGGCAAGGAGCAGAGCAGCTGGAGGAGAAACAATCAGTCAGCAGAGCTGAATACTGAAGGTAAGTGAAGTAAACCTGAAGTGGGAAGGAGCAGGGATAAGTATGGAGTGTCTAAGAAAACAGGGAAGTGTAGCAAGTTAGAATAAAGGGTTCAGTGTGAAGTAACAGAGTAGTTCTAGGTCAGATCAGTATAGTGTAAAGGAAACAGAATAAAAAAGGGGTGAGCAGGAGAATTAATAGAAGGGACAGGAGTGCCCCCTACTGGGCAAAGCTAGAATTACAAGCAGTTGCAGTATGGGGGAAGGATTTAGTTCTAGTTAAGGGAGGGAGAAAAGCTAGTAAAAGAGGTAGTAAGAGGTGGTAAAGGTGTTTAGTGTACAAGGTAGCTAGTATGGGGGGGGAGGCTGCTGGACGACCTGGCTCAGGGCGATAAGTTTAAAGAATATTTTTTTAAATTTAACAGCAATACTATTTAAAACTGAAAAAGAAGTTATCAGAATAAGATGTATAAATCATACTATGACTTTTAGTGGTTGGGATAGGCATGAAATGTTGTTATTGAAATACCAAGACTCTTAAAGTGTTAATTATAAAACTACCTTGATGATTTAATGTATTCCTAACACTGTATAAAAGTATGTGATGTTGAATTTTTCCTTTTTGTGTATATTTTCTAAATATGTTAAATTAATAAAAATATTCTTAAAAATGCACTGTAATTTGCACAACTTGAGAGATATAAAGTATTATTTGAATTTCCCAATAAACATGCACTTATAAGGAATTTATTGACGCCATGTGAAAGCTTGTGTCTGGTTAACAAAAATGTTCCAACAATCGATGTCTAGTCTGTATAGTTTTCAAGATATGAAATATGTTTGTGAAAGTTTAGAAAACATATAATTTGGGATTTGTGTGCATTATAATGTAGTATTTATGGAAAAGGCTGAATGCACTGTTATCATTGTAAAAATACTTTTTACTGATATTGCTGTTATTTATATAGTTGTGATAGCTTTTATTGTTCACAAAATATTTACATGTGTTTGTTTTATGCTTTCTAAGTTTATTTTTCAGAAAAATGCTCTGGTAGGCCGCTAGAGGTGTGACATTCCAAACCACAGAGGTGTTAATGAGTTAAATGAAAATTTTTTGGTTCCGTTTGGCAAAAAGTTGTTTTGTTGTTTCTGGAATAATTATTCAGTTACAGGCCATAATATATCATTAAAATTAAATTACCAGTGCAGTTTATAGCCTCAGCTATTTATGAACCAGAATAAAGTGAAGTTTCCCTCCTTGAAAATTGCTAGAAAGCTGTGCTTGATACCAGAAAATTATTTAATGCATTGTGGAAAACTGTTCAAATGTAGATAATGTAAAGAGGGATGATAATGCTGAATATGAAGTTGATGTTTCTAATAAGTATGAAATGATAAGTATTGAAGACAACGTTGATGGGGAAGATGTTAGAGGTGGAGATTCAGGTACAATAGGTAAAATGGACAGGAAAATGAAAATACAACTTCAGCAGAAGAAATTCTCAAAAACAAAAGTGATAATAGAAGTGTAATCACTGCTAATATTAGCATTACAATTATATATTTATGTTAATGGTGTTGGAATGCTAAATGAAAAAGTTTTATGAGATCATATGCTTGGAAGATGTCAGATCATTAACTGAACAACAACAACACTAACAACATAAGAAAAGATGCAAAAAGTGTGGGTTATTAGTATTGTGTAGACTTTGAAAGGGATATATGTGTTGGTATTATTGTCTTAATTTGAAATATCAACATTCAAATTTTAGATTAGTTATAAAACCAGGTAGGTAAAGCATATGTGATGTGCACTGACAGAAAAAAAAATTACAGGATTATAGTAATATATGCATATACTGATATGAAAGACAGAAATAATGTGCATGGGAAAAGTAAAAAAAATATATATATGTTACCTTATATCAAGATATTATTTAAGAAAAGATTCTGAAAAGGTTGGGACTGAAGTGAACATTTGTATGTAAATGATGAAGTAAAGTAGTTTGAAAGTAATAAAGTTTAGGGGTTTTCCTTATAAGGTAAGTAATTTATGAACTAAGATTGACTATAGTTATTTCAGAAGGACTTCTGGAATTTAATGGAGATATAAAAGATATATACTTTATCGACCATTGTGCTGTATGGGCGTATATAGATGACATACCAGACTAGATTAGGGAAGAGAAAGGCATTAAAGGTTTAATAAGGAAAGTTATAGATGCTTTGTATATTCAGAAAGCTATGCAGTAATTATGGTTTGATCGTTATAATTCAAAGCCCTTTTATGGCATAAGGGAAGAATGGTGGATAGTATATAACGAAAATATAAGGAGAACTGTTTAAACATGGAAATGAAATACAGGTGAAATAATGACACACATACAGCTATATAACAGATTATGTGAAATCGTTATATGGTCAAGAAAAAATGTCACCAGATATGACTTTTTTAATAATAAAAATAGAGAGAGAATTAAGACTATGCAGATAGGGGAGCTACCTAACAGTGTGAACCTTGGCCCCAAATGATTGTCACGATTGAAGTGATGCCCCGATCCCATGTGCAAAACCAGGAAAAAGGAGTGTGGATGGATGGATGGATGGATGGATGGATGGATGGATGGATGGATGGATGGCTGGATGGATGGAATTAAGTTTTTTTTTTTTTGCAGGAAAAATTAAAAATATTTATTTCCTTAGCAAAGAAGGAGGTATGGTTAGTTTGATGAAAAGGGTGCTTGATATTACAGATAGGCATCTATAATGAGGATATTGGAAGATTTTAAGTACAGAACTATACACTGATAATTATTTATAATAAAAGAAAATGGAATATGAGTAAATTTAGTGACTACTCTTGACTACTCTTTCTACTGTCTTCTAAAATCTATTAAGCAAATTGCCTCAGAGAAACATTCTATTGTAATTGTCTTGCCTTCATGCAACTACATCATGATAAAACTGGGTTTTTGTAACCACTTACCCCAAAAACTATACTCATCTTAATGACATATTTCTTTTTATACATCTTGAAATAATTATACCATACTCCTGATTGTTGACACTGTATAACATTGTATTGCTACTTAATGTCATGTAATAATCCTGTAACATTGCTGTTTAATACTAATTTGTAATGAAAATTGTATAATATGTTAGAGCTTTTCTCCCCGGGCCTCTGCTGAAAAAGGGCTCTTCAGCTCAGTCGGACAAGCCCGGTCAATAAATGTGAAATAAATAAAATAAAATAAATATAAATAAATACTCCATCATATTTGTTTACATGTTAAATGGAAGAGAATTGAATTTGACAGTTCAAAGTGCAGTATTATTTTAGTGTTTTAGGATTAGATGGACTAGGGTGCAGTTTTTTTAAGGAAATGGAAATGTATAGTTTTATAAAGGTGATGAATGAATGGCTTGAACATGGGACAAGAAACTGAAAAGTGTGTGAGAGTGTTATTGAATTTGTTTATAAAACAGGAGAGACATAAACTATTAAGAATTGGAAGCCTTTAACTTTGAATGATGCAGATTACAAAATACTTAACAAACTAATTCATAAAAGGAAGGAAAGTATATTAACTCATGTTCTGAATGATGAAATTTATCAGTAAAGGATAGGCAAAAATAAAGATTTAATAACAGTACTTAAAATATAGACTGCATTGTTAGCTAAAAGGTTAATTATAAAGTTGTAATTTGTAGTGCTTTAAAAGCCTATCATACCTTTAATCTTACGAATATGTGACATTTTAAAAGAATATAATATGCACGATGATTCAATAAATGTTTTAAGAATGATTTATGAGAAGGCATACAATGTAGCAATGGTAAATGGCTGGTTTAGAGACCAGTTTAGTAGCAAAGAGATGTTAAACACAGATGGCTTCTAAGGGGTGAACTATTTGCTTTAGTTATTAGTGCTGTTTTTTAGAGGTGCAAAAAAGTATGTTGGGGACTCAGTATGAGAAATGAACGTGTGCTTAGGGGATCCAGTGTTCATTGTTTATACAGATGATGTAATTATTGTTAAAAATGTAGAATGGTTGAAAGAGGTTGTTGTTGTGTCTTTCAGCTTTTCCCGGTTAGGGGTCGCCACAGCGGAACTCCAGTCCGCTAATGATTGGCAGTAGATTTTTACATGCTGAGTTGCCAGCTCTGATGCCCAACCTTCAATGAAGGTACGCCCATTCATGCATGTCTCCACACAGAAGATGCTCTAGCTGAGAATCGAACAGGACAGCATCTTACTGTGAGGCTACAATGCTACCGCAGCACCACCACCACAGAATGGCTGAAAGAGGTACTTGTTAGAATAGAAATGGAATTGAGACAAGTTGGTTTGAGATTAAATAAAATGAAGAACAAATGTTTTATAGACATTAAAAAGAAACATGGTGTTTATTTTTCAGAAAGTGAGTTTAGGCATAAATTTGGTAAAGAAGATGTTAAAATTAAACTATAGAAAGAGGTCATGGATGATATTAAAAGAGGAATAATATGTCAAATGTTTTCCACATTTCCTTTGCAGAAAAAATATATACTTTTTACTAGGTAACTTGGGTTGCAAAGGTGACCTTTATGCTTTCCCAATAACGATAGATAAAAGATAGGAGGCATGATACATAAGGAATATGGGGGTTTGGATTCACAAATCCAACTGTGTGCCTGGCATTATTGCACATATAGTGGTTCACATGGAATAATGACTAAAGAAGAAATTATTGTAGCTTAAATAATTGTAGGGAAATTATTAGGGTGAAATATAATGATTTCTGGATGTTAGCTGATGCAAATGAAAAAATCATGGGAAAACAGTGTCAAGATATTATTATTGTAAACTTAGACTTTGGAATGTTAATTTTGAAGAGCTGGGTAAAGACATGAAGGTATTTTATAAACAAACAATGCAGAAATATTATTACATTAAGCCTTCAAAGCTAAAGTGAGGATATAAAGAGAGTGATTAACAAGTGGCAGAAAAGGTTTAAAGATGAAATGAATGTTTTATATGGAGACTTCTTCTTCTTCTTTCGGCTTTTAGGGGTCGCCACAGCGGATCACCTGTCCACTCACGATTGGCAGTGGAGTTTTACAGTGTTGAGTTTCCAGCCCGGCACCCAACCTTCCACAGAAGGCACACACATGCACATGCCTAAAGCCAGTTTAGAGTGTCCAATCCACCTACAGCATGTCTTTGGGATATGGGAGAAAACTGGAGCACCCGGAGGAAACCCACGTGACCACAGGGAGGACATGCAGACTCCGCACAGAAGACACCCCAGCTGAGGATCAAACCAGAGAACCTCTTGCTGTGAGGGGGCAATGTTAACTGCTGCACCACCGCGGCCGCCCTTTATATGGAGACTAATGTTGCCTATAAAGGACAGTATAAGCAAATGAGTGAGAAGTTATATAATATTCGTAAAAGCTGAAGAAGAAAAAAAGAGCAGGGTCTTCTTGAACATGTTAGGCTGAATAAAGTGTGGAATAAGTTTAAAAATCTCTTTTACTATGCGTATTTCAAAACTGAAAACTGACAAGAAAACATACAGTGTTTATGATAAAAATATGAAGAAAAAAGATAACTGGTAGGATATTATTTACTATAGAATGGTATACATGAAACACTGGATGTAAAGATGTATTATTTAGAAATATATGGGACAATGCTGGCATGATAAAATAAAACAAATAGCTGTGGATCAAAGGGTGAGGTGTAAACTGTTAAATTTTGCATATTTATGCATTATTTTGAATTTATAAAATTATTGTGTATTAATATGTGTAAATAAATAAATCTTTTTGATAAGTTACCTGAGCTACCACTAATTCTGGCTGAGAGAACCTCAATCTCATTCAAAGGGTGATACACTGAAAAAGGCAGCACCTCGCCCCATGCAACACTGTAGTGTCACTATTGAAAAAACAAATCCAAATTTATTACTGTAAGACAATACAGTCCTGGAATTAGTATATAGTCTTTTTGCTGTTCTCAAGAATGAATTAACTGATTAACTGATTTAAAGCTGGGAAAATCTTTAAGCAGGTTGCTTATAAATAAGGAGAGGTGTAACTGGGCAATAGTGAACCTAGAAGTAACTCAGTTATAGTGTGGTAAGTACTTGAAGTCTGTGTATAGGATAGATGCATTGCATATAGTGGAGCACAGCAAGCTGTCAATGGCTCCTTTGACAATTTACTGTGCTCCACATATGCAATATTTCCAAAGAACTGAATCAGAAGTCTATTAAAAGGTTATAGTTTGAATCATTCAGTTATGCAAAATGAATATCATTAGTGGTATGATAAAGAGGTTCTACTGTACTTCATTGAAGAAACACTTCTTCGAAAAAGAACAGTAGACCCACACTTACGCAAAAGTGCACTTCCCTGAAAGTGCACTTTCATGAAGAATGGTTCAACGAACAGTTAACGAACAACATAACAATGTAAAGACAAATAGACCTGATAAAGAACATGTATTGCATTGCTATTTTACAGTAAGGTTCAGCTTTGTTTTTTGTATATGCTATACCAAGTGCAATTGGTTATGTATAATATAAAGTATAGTCATAAACTGTAGAGTATAGTAGCAGCTATAAAAAATAATGAAGTTAGTAAGGATAGGAGCTATGTACACTATATACAATATGGTCAGTTATGTAGCTAAGGAAAGAAGCTGTGTAATTCTGTTCACAGTAAGAGCAAGCAGTGCAGTTTTAAGCTTAATTTCTGAATAGGAATAAGCTGGAGTCATAGCAGTAGCAGGTAGATTCTGGTTATTCAGCCTGGTGTGGAACATAATGGAAACAGCACATCATTAAAGAAGTGGGTCCTGAGCTTAGAATTGGAGTGGCCTGACTAGCATTTCTATGGTATTACATTGGGATGAAACAGCTAGGCTTAAAATGGCCTCCTGCTCGATAGCCTAGTGATCTCCTATGATCCTATGATCCTATGGTTTGCCTAATTGGTGGGGGAGTGTATTCCAGTGCAAATCCATTGAAGCACACTTTCAGCAAAGTCTGAGGCATTAAGAGTGTCTAGTACAGGCTGATAGTTAATTGATTCAAAAGGCTTCTTCATGCCTGTGAAAACAGCATCTCTTAGTAAGCCCTTTTCCATATTTACGTAGGTGTGGTCAGAAACTAAGAAGATTTCATTGAGCAACATTTTTGGATTCCATTTTGAGAGTTGGACATTATTCTATGTGCTCATGTATTTGCTTATACTCCACAAACTCCATCAATCTGTTCAAATTTACACAACTTATACAACCCCCAACACACACAACAAACAATCACTCTGAATCCACCCTAGACTGGATATTAGTATCCCACCCACACTACTACTCCAATCCCAACATGCTTCCCAACACCCTAAGTGACCACTTACCAGCCCTGATAATCAGACTAGCAACCTCCACCCCAAGCATTCATTCATACAAATATACCAGAAATCTAGCTGATTTTAGCCAGTCTCACTTTACTTTACAAACACTAAACTGGAATCCATTGAAATATCTTCCCTTAGATGAAGCAATACATTGTTTCTATACTATCTTCCTAGATACCCTTAACTCCATAGACCCCATAAGATCAAAGAGAGTTAAACATAACCATGCTCCTTGGCTATCTAAGTCAACCAAACAACTACTGATTAATAGAGACCGAGCATGGCACAAATGGAAAAAGATAAGACCCCACCCAACAAAACCTTCTTCAAAATACTTAAAAACAAAGCAAAACAGGCCATTAATCAGGACAAAAAGACTTACTTCTCTCAACAAATAAACATCCACAGTAATAATCCCAGACTTTTCTGAAAATCTGTCAACTCATTTCATTACTAAACCCTGCCAGCACCCAAAACCCATCTCCATTTCCAACAAAAGCCCAGTTGAATTCATTGAAATATTTAATAAAAATGTTATTGCTATTATCCTTACATTAGTAAAGGCAGGCAGTACCCCAACCCCCACTGTCCATCCACCATACCTCAAGGCAATGTCAGCTCCATACCATCCTTTAACCTCCAACCTGTAGCAACCTCTCAAAAACAAACATTACTTGGCAAATTGAAACCAGGCTCCTTATCTGCTGATAATCACTCCCCAGAATACCTCAAAATAAGTGCTAAGACAATAGGTTTCCCAGTAAGTTTCCTTATAAACTGATCACTTGCAGAACACACAGTCCCCCAGCTCTGGAAAAAATCAGTAATCACCCCACTTCATAAAGATGGAAACCCTCATGACCTATCTAACTTTAGACCCATTTCCATACTGTCCCCTCTATCTAAAATAATGGAAAACTGCATCCACAAACAGCTGGTTGAATATCTAACCAGCAACAACCTACTATCCCCTTCACAACATGCTTTTTGGCTACCCCACATTGCCATTACTGCCCTAGTCTCCTTCACAAATTTCATCTATAACGCCCTAGATAGTAACCTACTTACATCAGTCCTGTTACTGGACCTCTCAAAAGCATTTGACACAGTCTCCCACATCAAACGTATCCAGCAACTGCAATCACTAGGAAGCTTTGATGCCACCCTAACCTGGTTCACTAGTTACTTGGAAAACAGAGAGCAATTCATAAAATGGCAGAATAACCTCTCTAGCTTTCTGCCAATTAACATGGGAGTGCCCCACGGGTCAATCTTAGGACCCCTACTATTCAACATTTTTATAAATTACCTACATAAAGTTCCTTCAGACTGTACTAACATACAGTATTCAGATGATTAAACCATAATCTGTACCTCCAATAACATCTCTGACCTCCAAAAGTTAACACAAATAGCCTTTACATCCATAGAACTCTGGCTAAACCAATCGCAGCTATTACTTAACCCTAATAAATCTAAACTATTCATCTTTGCATTTAAACCTGTTCCCACAGACTTTACTATATTGTCCATAAACAAAACCCAAACAGAGTTAGTGAATCAGGCCAACCTGCTAGGAATTACTGTTGACAGCAAACTTAGCTTTGACGTCCATATTAATAATGCAATAAAAAAGATTCACTTCAAATTAGGCAATCTTTACAGAAACAAACAATACTTGGACAAATCCATACAAATAAAACTTTCAAAAAGTCTTCTCCTTCCAGCCTTACTATATGGGTCTCCTATCTTCACCAATCTCTACAACTCTTTGCAACACAAACTGCAGTCCTGTTATTATAAGATTGCAAAATTTGCATCAGCCCAACCAAATCGCAGCCACCATTTCAAGGCCACTAGAGAACTAAACTGGCTAGAATTTGTACATTACCTACATTACACACAACTTACCTTTGCCCATAAACTCATTTATAAACCTGAGTGTTGCCTTTCCTTAAAAATATCATTGAACCTTACGTCCCAAATCTGTCCTCTAACAACAAACACCTACTTAAAGTATCAAAACCTAGTAAAAGAGAAAGTAGCTGTCTCTATTCCCATTCCATAACTAAGCTGTGGAATGGCCTCCTATCATCAGTTACAAAATTAAACAACATAATCTCCTTTAAAAGAAAACTAAAACAACATCTCACTGGTAACCCCAGCTGCACATGCAACACATATCCACAGCCTCCTTAATCTAGCAAAACTGTTTCACATAGCAAATATACTTATGTATATGTCATATGTTACACCATATGAGTTATCCCTAATCTTTAGTATCCTAGTCCACACATCTATGCAACTATTTTAACACATTTTCTCTTCTTTGTCACTTTCTACTTTTAATGCTACCATTAAATACATGCCACCTATAATCTACATATTCCCACCACCTAGCTATAAGATTCTAACTATATCTATCCTACCATTAAGTTTAACGCTCTAATTCTACCTTCCCACTTCACTTACGTTTCCCTTTTCCTACCCCCCCAAAAAAATTGAGCTGTATTAAATATTTTATAATTTTCCTACATGCTAATGTTCTATTGTTACTGTATTGTGCGTTTTTACAACATATGTGCTGTTTAGATAGTTTTCTGTATTATTTCACTTGCTATAAAAGTAATTGTTTCCTTACAAATTCGTGTAATGATTTTCATGTAACTTGGAGCTTTTCTCCCCGGGCCTCCACTGAAAATGGGTGTCAAGCCCAGTGGACTTTCCAGGTCAACAAATGTCATTAAATAAATAAATATACTATTTTTAAAATGTTTTGATACAGGAAATATATTGTCCACTGTATAAAAATTGTAAACTATGTAGTTTTATGTTTAATCAGGAAACAGTTTTCATCCCTTCTAGAAAATTTAGATTTAAATCCACCAGCTATTTTAATTGTGGAACTAAAGGGGTGGTTTATTTAAGAATATGTGTGAATTGTTATAGTTTTTATGTGAGCAAAATGGAGCAGCAATTGAGGAGAAGAGTTTACGAGCATCTTTATGATGTTTCTAAGGGCAAAGAAAACAATGCTTTTTTTAAGCATTCACAAGTGTGTGAACACATGGATTTAAAGTTCATAGTTTTAGAGCAGGTGATACCAGATTTGAGAGGTGGTAACTGGGAAGCCAGGCTTGAATACCGTGAACTATATTGGCAGCTCAAATTAGACTCAGGAAGGGCTCCTGGGTTGAACGAAAATATTAACATCAGCAGTGTATTAAAGTTAAGAATGGCTCATTTATAACATAATAACACTAACAGCTGGTGCCTTGAATGCAATTTGAGCTATTTTAGTTTCTATTTTAATGTTTATTTTAATTTTTATGAATTAAGATTATACATTGCTATGTTTATATGATGGCTGTAACCTGACTTTGAGATGAAAGGAGTTATTTGCTATGTTATAAGGTTATTGGCTGCATACAATAATTTTGTACATTTTAATGAAGTTTATTTATTAGATAGCATACACATGTTTATATTTAACAAGATATGTGTGGTTTTAATTAACAGGGAGTGAGTATAGAAGGGCCATGTGATTTTTCTAACTATTTAACGAGTGCTAATGAAAGTACAAAGATTTTTGTATTCTGAAGAAGCTTGGTATTGACCGAGCGAAAGCGCTTATATCACTGTTTTTTATGTGAAATAAAGTTCCTGATTTTCTACAGTTCCTTGTACAGTTGTTCCTACTACACTGGAGATATCTGGGTCCTGTGGCTATTGGGCAGTATTTAAATAAATATACTATTTTTAAAATGTTTTGATACAGGAAATATATTGTCCACTGTATAAAAATTTGATGGGCTTGAAGGGAATTAGGGAAGGTGACAATAAAGTTATGTTTAAACCTAGGATGTAGGTTTTCAATCATGATGGACTGATTAAATATATGTGCAAGCTCGAGATGATTGTTACTGTTGAAAGTGACACCCTAACCCATGTGCAAAATGGGAAAAAGGGGTTGAGGATGGATGGATGTGTGGAAATGATAAGGGCTGACCAATTTAGATTGCAGAGCAATGCAGCCTGTATCTATTTTCTTCAGGAGCTGCTGCACTTTATTACTGGAAATAGCCTTAAACTGAAATAGCAGTGGTGAAAATGGGGATGTATTGTTTGGGTTGTGACCTGGAGTAGGAAGGTTGAGAACAGTTTGAGTGTATGAGGGCTGCATGGTTGAGGAGTGTTGCATAAACTCACATAAAATATAGTGATAATATTGTGAGAGAAGGTGATGGAGTAGGAAACATTGTTTGCAAGGTGTTTTGAGGCTTTCAATTAATAACTGCAAAAGAATAATTTCAGTAGTACAACATGTATTTTACCCATGGATTTATTATCTGTTCATTACCATATCCTGCATGCCTACCTGTCCTTACCTGAATTGTATCCCTTCTCCATACTGTCCACTCCAGTCTTCTGCTCAGGTTTGTCCATATTTCTGAGCTTTTTTCGTGAACATTCCAAAGCAGATGTTGACCTTATAGTACCTCAGTCTCTTTAAATGTTGAATTGCATGTTTTTCCATGCAGTTGCTTGCCTAATTATTACTTTATATTCAGCTAGGTATACAACTTTCCTATAATAGACTGGTTAAATCATTGCAGACATCAACAAAAGATAACCCCTCCCTTTTCATCACTTATTACTGCCCTGACAAACTTACCATGTTGCATCCTGTCAACATGCTTGCTTAAGCCTTGCCCAATCTGGCTTGTAAAACAGCACTTGACTGCTCCCGTCAAGGTCTACACAGATATTAAGCTTGCCATAGACAATAGATTACCTAGCAATACAACTTTTGTTAATCTCAACAGCCTTTTTATCTTATTAACATATCATATTCTAAAACTGCCACAGAAGAAGATGCTGAACAGCTAAATTACGAAAAATATGTGTTTTAAAATTTGCTTCAGTGAAAAATAAGGGTCTGAAAGATAGGTCTGCTGGAAGACAAAGCCTTAAAATAAACCTAGCCGGTAATGGGTTTACCCAGCTTACTAGACCTAGCTGCCAGATGAAATCAGAAAACAGCAGAACTTGATGAACTTTCAGACCAAATTTAAGAAATATGTTGGCATTGAGCATATATTCAATTGTTTTAGCAAATGTGGATAAGTCAAACACTGAACTATTGTTCTTTGCATTATTCCATATTGTTTACTCAGCAACCATCTCTCACAGGTTCATAGGTTCATAAGATGTTACTAGGCTAAAAACCACTAAGGCCCTTCCAAGCCTAGCCGTACACCCCAAACCATGTGGGCCCTGAGTATTATGGGTGTCTAAATGGGGAGGGGGGGGCAAGTTCATAGGGAGGTAGCTAAGGATTTGTAGATGGGTGTTAGTTAGGATAGTACTTTTCTTATTGACTCTCTCTGTCCATAAGGGGACATGGGCGTTAATTGTTTTAATCCTTACCTTATAACATATGATCAGTATGTTTGGGACATGTTAGCCATGCTTTAGTTAAAATGCATCTGCCATAACAGTGGACCACTTCCTAATAGTTCAGCCGATGATCTGTACAACCATGCCAGACAATGACTAACTGTCTGCATTTAAATGACTCTACACATTTTTAAATATTCTACACATCTTAACCATTTTAGTTAAACGACTATATTTTTTTGTTATATTAATTGTTTGTAGTAGCCTTGGATTTGGCTTAAGCTATGGCTGAAAATGTGTTTTAGACTGGCCAAATCACATAGTTAATAAACAAGTAAAAAACAGTCAAATTAACTTAGCATTCCATTGTACTTAGCTGACATTGAATGCAGAGTATTTCTCAGTGCGTCTCTTGGTTTTAAACCTATCTGTCTTCGAACACTGCTATTGTACTCAGTGTTTTACTACTCACTCTTTTTCTGATGTTATTCATGGTAAATTGCATACCAATACAAAAAGGTCTGTTTCCTTTTCATTCTGTCATCTCATGATGTCCATATTTCTATATTTAGATAATCTTTTCACTAAACCATATTGTCTCATTTTCCCTGCCTTGTAAAGTTCAGTGCAGACTGTTTATTTTTCATAGTATTCAGTACCAAACTATTTTGTCTATTTCTAAACCAAAAATTTGTATTTCTCTCTCTCTTACTTATTCTCTCACTCACTCCCATTAACAATAAAAACTTAAACTGTTCAATTCTTCAGACCTTAGAGTCACTGTCAATCTTCTTTGATGTTGGTCTTCTTATTAAGAATATTGTTAAATCAAGTAACCCTGAACAGGATTCTCCATTTGTGTTGCAAACGGCTTCATCCCTGTAGTCAGACTACGTTTTGCTGAAGAGCTACTTCTCCCTGACATTCCCTGTGATAGTGGTGTTCATAAAATGGCTCTGCCATTTCAACCTTATCACAGTGAGATGCCAACTACAACAATATCTGACATTTTGCCCTTACCGAGATGTGTTTATACTTACGTGCCACATATATAGCTCTTTCAGGAGGCATTTCCCACCTTTCACATAAAATTACCTTCTTATAGGTGCTTCACACTCATTCTTCAATTGCGTTTGCTTCCCAAGGCATTCTTGTAAACATACTTCCTTAGGCTGTTTTCCAGTTTATGTTAGCTGACTGCTGTGGAATGCTATGCTGCTCATTGTCATAACAGACCGGTTAAATCATTGCAGACATCAACAAATGATAACCCCTCCCTTCTCATCATGCTATAACCCTAATAACTGTAAGTGCTTTCTATCCTAACCTTGGATGTCAAACTCTCATGTCTTGCAGTACCTTTCATCCTTTCTTCATTCATTACCTCCGTCTGTGACTTCCTCTTCACTAATCTACAGATCCTGTCACTTTGATTTATAGGACTTGAAACTCGTTCCTCTATTCTTCTACTATTTCTTCAAGCTTACTTTTGTACTTTAAAGTGAATTTCCAGTGTTTTCTAATCATACCTTTGCACCATGGTTTGTTTGTTTGTGTTTTCGGCTTTTTCCCAGTTAGGGTTCGCCACAGCGGGACTCCGGTCTGCTAATGATTGGTAGTGGATTTTTATGTACCGGGTTACCAGCCCTGATGCACAACCTTCAACGAAGGCATGCCCCATTCACATATGCCTCCACACAGAAACCGCTTTAACTGAGAATTGAACGGGACAAAGTCTTGCTTTAAGGCGAAAATGCTACTGCAGCACCACCACCGTAGTAGCCGATATGTGGTTCAAAAACTATCAAAGAGCACCTTTAGCCATTAGGGAGCATTTTCTTGTTGCATTTCAAGAAGAAAAACACTTTAAAAAAATACAGTTTCCATACACTGACATCACTGCAGAAAAAAATTTCAACTTTAACCTTAGTGGCGGCAGCATAGGAAATCTTGTTGCCTCCATACATTTTAATATGTACATCACTGCGCATGAGCGAAGGTTCCTCATTAAAGTCTATGAATGAAACACATACTACCCCAAAATAATGTCACACTAATAAATGATAAATTTCTTTGGGCTGTGGTTGGGTTTAAATCCAGCTGTAATATATATTCACTGTAAATGGAGATGATGCTTAATGTTGGTTTGATCACAACAACTATGTAGTGCAATTGCTGTATTTTTAAACAGGTGCACTAGTGTGCATTTTCATAGTCCCCATAAGGTCCTATGCTTTGCACAATTCTCATATCACTTCTGTGACATTTTAATATATTCAATATCAGAAATTGCACTTAAAATCTGAGATCTTGTAAAGTATAATTATCTGTCTGGCTGCTAAAATATAAACAAATAAATCAATGAACTTTGCTTCTCAACCCTTGTGAGGGCAACCTCCTTCTGGTGTGAATGTGACATTCTTCTGGTGTGAATGTGACATTTGCAGTCTTATAATTTATCTTCAAAATTACAACCATTGTATGAGGAGGAATGATGTAGTACGTTATAGCCACTGTTAGGTTTGGCATAATATACTGCATTTTCAGCTTTGACCAAACTAGAGGAATGGCTAATATAGGTCTTATAATCATAGAGATTTTTTTTAAGTTTGAAGTACATATCTACCCACAGAGATCTATAGACCCGAATCTTGCAGTCATTAGTTTATGTTTCGCTACTAAGCAATAAAGTAAGTTTCAAAGTATATAATCTTCCAATTTGCTATAACTTTGCTGCAGCTGGAACTCAGCCCTTTTATGGCAAGGTTGTACTGCAATATCTATATCAAGAATGCAATTAATATCTTTCCTCTTTGTAGATATTGCAACATAATTACTACTACTATTATAAAAGGCATGTAAAATACTTACAAAATGTGGGCAAGAATCTCCAGAGTTGAGCAAATGCAGCAACAAGACTATAAAGAGAACTGAGAAAAGGCTTCTTTACTCTAGTTTCAAGGTACATGCCCATTGGGGGGAGATAGTAGTTGTCAGTCTTTCATAGTATAACCAGGTAAACCTGGTGATGTTGAAGGCTACCTAGCAATATCTTCAATAAAGTAACAGTGGTTACCCCTTCTAGGAAATCTCTTTTTATTTTTAATTAAAGTGTAATGGTCATATTTGGAAGCAACTTTTATTTGGAATTAATTTATTTTCCCGTTGTACCCCTCATGATAAAGTTGCAAGTGATTTTGCAAAAAATAAAGATTATTGTGTGCAGTTTGCTGTTTTAGTTTCAATGTTTACTCAATTTTTTTCAGTAACCATACCCACAGTATTAGTATTGTGTATATATATATATATATATATATATATATATATATATATATGTGTATATATATATATATATATATATATATATATATATATATATATATATATATATATATATATATACACACACACACACACACACACACACACACACACACACACACACACACACACACACACTTATATATAGGGTTCTACCTGTTATTATCGAAAACCCACTTCACCAAACTTCAAAAAACCGGGATGAGTTCACCGACCCCTTACTTTCACGAATACTCAGATAACAGGAATATTAGTCCAGGACAGGAACCAATGGGCCACCATGGTGAACTTTGCCCTTTTCCTCACTGTAGTGCGATATCAGATTTGGTATATTTAGTTAGGGAGGGTGGGGGTTGAAGACACCCACTTGAGTAGGTTCCTTTCCTGGAGTAAAATTCTGGTGATCCTAGAGTTGGTGAAAGTAAGTGTTTGGTAAAGTCGTCCCAGGTTTTTGAAGTTTGGTGTGGTGGGATTTTGATAATAACAAGTAGACCCATATATAGATATAATCTATCTATCTATCGATCGATCTATCTATCTATCTATCTATCTATCTATCTATCTATCTATATCTATATATACAGCAGGTACTGAGCAAAGATTTAGATGCAACAGCAAAGCATTATTGAGAAAAAGTTTCATGTGACTGTCCTTTCCAACAAAATAAAATGCAAAAACAATACACTTTTTGGTTCCAAAACAGTATGCAGATATATCCACTCTAACAGTTTGTTACTTAAAGCTTGCTTTATAACATGACCCCTACACTTTAAACATGTCAGGGCTTTCTAAATATCATATGCTGTGTTCTATGAAATATGTTGTTGATAGCTAAAAGTACACATTTATATTTCCCCCATATGCATATCAAGTTATCAAAGAATTGCAATTACAACGGATGCCATTAGCCATGCAATTCTTTTTGGTGTCAAGATACTGCAATGGAGCTGCTTCTGAAAAGGAATTCCTGACATATAAGTGTATACACACCAACAGCATATCTCAACCATTCCTGCCTCTGTTTTGAACATGACTAATACTGTTATCAAAGATTAGTATCACTTTCTGAATACAAATGTCATACGATAGCATTAGAGAATGCTATGAATATTCTTTCTTTCTTTCTTTCTTTCTTCCTTGTTTTACATTATGTGTTTAATGTAATGTTATCTGAAAAGGACAAGGCAGTGGCAATTATTGTAATATGTACATCAAATGATCCACCCATCCAGCTTGCTAAAATGCAAGCTGCCAGTCTGTGCTGACCAAGTGCAACAAAAGGATTGGCTTGGGGAGTATGCCAAAGTGCTTGCTAGCCAACTCTCCAGGGTAAAAGGGTGCAGGTTTTTATTGCTTGTATGACCTGGGTGGACACCATGGACTTTGTAGGATGCACTTGTATGAAGAAAAAGTGACGTGGTATCTATTGCATAATATGCCCCTGTGCGCATCATGTTTTTTCATCACTGGTTGGCATTCTATCTGCTAAGGATTTTGACAGACCACCTTGGAATGATGACTTATACCATTTGTCAATCACGCCCCATGTGAGTTGTCAGTCTCTTAGGACACCAGTCACACACTACAAGCCCCTTCACTCTGAGAAGCTAGGAGGTCTGCTTGGTAATTAGCTGGAAAGTATTCAGGAAAAATTGAAGAGAGCTGTGGGAAGGTTGAGGAAGAGAAGGATAGGAAATATTCTCAACAAATGATGAAAACAGTACATGACATGTTAGTGTGGACTTGTGAAAACCATTCTGCAAATGCTTAGGATTACTTCAGCAGCATTTTATGTCCAGTTTCATGGGGATTGCCTTGCATGGGAATGATCTAATATTTCCTGAGATATGTTATATTATTCACAAATAAAATTGCACTGTTTATTATCAAGGTTCTATACTAGTCCCTCTCTTCTTCATCCTATTCACAAATGATCTCAGCAGAGCAACTAAACTAGCCATGACCATCCAATATGCAGATGATGCTACCCTTTTATGCTCTGCCCCAACACCTCAAGAACGTCAAATAAAAATGCAATCATCCTTCTTAAGCATAGAAAAATATGTCTCAGAACATCAACTAATTCTTAACCCAAATAAAACCAAACTTATAATCTTCAAAAACAAAAAATCCAAACCTTGTAATGCTCCTCTATCAATTTACTCCTTAAATGGCACCAAGATTGAACCTACAACTCATACCAAACTCCTAAGGGTCACTATTGATGAGAATCTTACTTTTGAAAAACATGTCTCCTTAACAATCAAAAAAGTGAATATCAACCTTGGCACCTTATATACGGCCAAACCATACCTGTCCCACAATGTCAGGCTTGCCACAGCCCATTCTCACCTACTTTCACCCCTCCTTTATGGTTCCCACATACTCACCAACCTTCACAAATTGGACCTAAATAATATAGAATCCTGCTATCACAAAATTGCAAAGTTTGCTTTGAATGCCACACACAGGACTCACCACTGTACTGTGATCTCTCGACTAAAATGTCTTGAACTCCCTAATGGCTCTCAACCAACTATCAATGGTCCATAAAGTAATTCACCTTCCCACTAACTGCCCTGCCCTCTCCAATCTCATGTAACCAAATCTTAACCCCAGGACCATGAGATCCTCCAATAAATTTACACTAAAGGTCAGCAAGTCCAATAACCACGATGGTGACTGTCTCTATTCCAATAAATTACCAGATTAGGGAATACTCTCCTTCCTGCAATTACTACAAACCCACACCATCATGAGTTCAAACAACTACTAATAAACTACCCAACTAACCACTGGCTTAGGTCCTACCTTACCACAGGCTCCTATGCACACTCACTCCACTGCCTGCCCATCCAGGTATTTCTCATCACTATTGCTACAAATTCTCCCTGATCCCACTCCAACTAAATATTCCTTTGTATTAATTCCATCCTTGCTATCTTGGCAACACTGCTTTTAGGAAACTGTTTACAAGGTTAATTATCAAATCTCGAGTCAAACAATGGTATTCTGTGTATCACATTTTTGCCTAAACTGTTTTATGTTATTGTAAGTATAATTGTATATTAATGTCTAAAAATTACTGTACAGTTAAAAAATGCTTTGTCTTACAATGTATATATTATAATGTTGTGGAGCTTTTCTCCCAGGGCCTCCGCTGAAAATGAACTCCTGGCCCAGTCGGACTTTCCCAGTTAATAAATGTAATAAACAAAAATAAATAAATCTCTTAAATATGTTGTTTTGTCTTTCTTTTATTGTCATAATATAATTTTTTAATAAGAGTGTGAATTCTTTTCACCTAGGCTATGCCAGAAAGTATTTGTAATATGTTCAATAGTTCAGTAAATAAATTTAACTAAATGTGTCTATATCTGTCTCTATATATATGGTTCTACTGTGTATGATCAAACTACTTTAATGTCGAGTTGAAAACTTTGACAAAAATGGTTGAACATTCACAATATCAAACACAAACAATTTCAAAAGAAGTAATGTTGAGAAAGAAAAAATAGTTTCTTTCCCAGTATTAACACAAAAAATCCCATAACATCAGCCTCAAACTCACTTGTCACAGGAAGGTTTTTATGAAAGTAAGGTGTAGGATTAGAATTGAGAGAAGGGGTAGCATTATGGTTAGGGTTAGCACCTGTGATGCCCGTGCACTGGCCCAGTAATCGAGGAGCCTCAATCCTCACCACTAACACCAGTGAGGAGAGTCCACATTGGGAAGGATAACAAATACGCACATAGTAAAGTACAATTTCCCTTAAGAGCACACAGTGATCACAGTCAGTCTGTAGCTGGTTTCTCCCTTTATCTCCAGATCTCCAATAAGACTCCTCACTGGCACAGCTATAAGGTACAGATGTCAGCCGAGTAGTCAAGCCAAAACCTTCAGTGCCCTCTCTGTACAACCAGTGCTTCATGTGCCTGCCCAAGTAGCTGACACACACACACTTTGAGATTTGGTTTATATACATGCAGACACTCCTGGGGAAGGCTGGCACAGGTTCTCCAGCTATGCCCCTCCTGCCAGGCTATAAGGTAGTAATCACGGCCACCAACTACTCTTATCAGGTACTAAAAAGGCCCTTACCAAAGGGTGTCCAGTTATTATTGTGCAATATTATTATCCAGTTAGTAAGTCTGATGAACAGCAAGGCTTATTTGGAGTGGCTTTGTACAGTATCACTATATACATGCAATGTACTCTAGAGCTTAAATTATCTTTACACAAAACAGCCGCAGTTGAAAGGTTTCAAAATATTTAATAATAAATAATAAAAACACAAGACAAATCTTCTTAATTCAACACAGTGCTAGTCAAGATTTCAGAAATCACAGGAAAATGCTTAAAATAATACTGTATAATAGTCTGACATAAATATAAAAAACAGCTAGACTAAATCTGACAAAATTCCTATCCAACTCTAAGAGCAATCACAGTTCAAAATAAACTTACATATAGAGCAAAGGCAGTACTGGTGAGTGTGGTCAGTTCTTCAGACAAAATCCAAAATGCTCTGATTCTCTCTCTCTGAGAAAGACTTAAAAATAATATATCACTGCTGACTCATTTTAGATTACATCATTCTTCTCCGGTTCCCAAGCTAACAGAAACTCAGAGTTTTAACATTTATTTGATCTTGCATTTGGCCAGGAAACTACAGCAATAAAAGACATTATATATGTAAAATCTAGCAATTAACTCTGGTCTCAAAACAATAGAAGGAATTCCTCAGTCCAGACATTATGTCTTCGAGCTTTGAGATCAAACAGTCATACAATGCTTGAGTTATCAGCTTTCTTCAAGCAGAGTGCACTGTGGTTACATTTTTGAAGTTCAACATTTAACACAGTTTTCTTACATTTAAGAGAACAAGCCTGTGGATTATATTCATATTTACAATTACATAGAATTATCTACAAAATTCTATCTAGCTAGGTTGGCAGCCTTCACATATCTTCACAGCACCCATTAGTAAAGAGTCTACATAAATACCTTCTGATAGCACTGTCACTACACAAGACCACTCAGATGCACAAACATTCACAAATAAATACAAACACTACATCTATCCCCTTACCTAACTCTGACCCTAACCCTAAAATACACAAACTCACACACACACACACACACACACACACACACACACACACACACACACACACACACACACACACACACACACACACACACACACTGTCACCCCTCTAACACCACTTACCTGATTTGACATTGCACACTATTGACATTTCCATTGCTTGACTATCCATACCATCATCCCATCATCAACAAAACTCAATGGAACCATATATATATATATATATATATATATATATATATATATGTATATATATATATGTGTGTGTGTGTGTGTGTGTGTGTGTGGATTCACTTTATAAGCTGAAAATGCTGAAATCTCGAATTACAGAATTTCAAGTCCGTAAAGTAGAAAATCCAAATACCCAAAACTACACAAGCCCCCCTGCACACCCCTACTTAAATAATCTAAATCCAATGTTGCACTACACACACACAGACACAAAACACCACCACACACACTACATTCCTCTCGCACACACGAACATCACAGTAACAACACACACTACAGCCCCTACCCAACAATCTTAAACATAAACACTTACCTGAATCCACGAACACAGCGCACCACCAGGACTGCTAATTCAAAATCTTCCACATTCGAGATTTTGAATTTCTCGCTTCTGGGGTTGCGATCTTCTGATCCTTCCACATTATGAACTCGAGATAGTGAAATTCGAGATTTCAGTATTTCAAGCTTATAAAGTGTTCCCATATATATATGTACACACACACACACACACACACACACACACACACACATATATATATATATATATATATATATATATATATAGAGAGAGAGAGAGAGATTTCGATATATATACAAATATTTATATATAAACCCCAAATGAAATATAGCACTCTAAATCAATAGAGATGTAGTATTTTGATTGTACAGCACCACCACATGAACACAGACTAATCATTTTCCCAAATAGCATTGTCAGTGTGAATCACTATATATATATATATATATATATATATATATATATATATATATATATATATATATATATATATATATATATATATATATATATATATATATATATATATATATATATATATATATATATATATATATATATATATATATATATATATATATATATATATATATATATATATATATATATATATATATATATATATATATATATATACATGTATATATTTATAGAGAGAGAGAGAGAGAGAGTGCGAGGGAATGATTACAACACAAACTATGTTATTTATAGCTGTCTTACGTTGCATTCTGCATAGCAAGAGACCTTCTATAGATAAGGACTTGCATTGCCGCACAAGCCCGGAAAACATTTGCACAATGTATTAATGCATGATTATTGCTTTATAAAAGTCAATTTTTTTAAACTGATTAAGAAAGTTTTTGTCTCATAAAAAATTTATCTCATGACATACTGACAAGACAGTATATGTGATTATAGAATGTTTTCAAACCAGTATTTAAAATTTTCTGACACATAGTTTGTTGCCAATAAGCTATCGATCCTGGTGAATATTTTTTAGGAAAAACACCAAAGTCCCCACAGAAGAAGCTAGACACACTTGATTTAATCACAGTAAAAAGTATATTTAAGTTGCGGTGTAGTTGGGAAGAGAGACAAGCTGTTGAATGTCAGTAGTTGCAAAACAATACTGGGATACCACAAATCGTAATTTTGTAGGATGTATGACATTTAGACAACTTAGGAGGAATGTAGCAGGTGATGGCATACTAATATTATTATATCCATTCAAGGGTATATCTGGCAAGTAAAAAACATGAAATAAAGATAGTGGTAGTTGAGGGACTTTAATATTTCAAGCTTCTGCATGTCATATCATGTTACTCAAGAAGTCATACTTTGAATAGTGCTGAACATTTAAGATGTATACAGTCACTTGGTTATAGTAAGCCCAATGGACCTGTGATCATACTAGATGATTTCAACTATCCTAATATTGATTGGTTAACTATGTGCCCATCTACAGTTTATGAACAGGAATTTTTAAATGTGATAAACTTAAAATGTTTAATTGAAATTGTCACTTTCCGTGCATATAATAATATCATGTTAGACTTGGTTTTAACCAGCTATGGCAATATCATTTCACAGTTAGCAACAGGTGAATGCTCATGTACTTCACATTATAATAGAATTGCTTTTAGGATTAACACAGCTATCAATTGTAAGGTCTTTACAAATATTTATTAGCTACAGCAATTAAGTATAAGGCGTTTATGGAAATATATTGGTATAATAAATGAAATGTACTCAAAAATGACATTGCAAAAAACAGCTCAGGAAGATATAATATTACGTAATGATGTGAGTGATCACACTTTAAATTTCTATTCTGATAGGACAATAATCTTATAAAGATCTATAAAGAGAAAAATGAGAATGCACACATTTTATAGGTAATATCTCACCAAGTGTAATAAGAAAAGATTAACTAGAACATTTAGTGAATTAATGGGAGTAACTGATATGTCGAAGGTTTGAAAATAACTTAGAGATAAGACATGAAAAGCTTATAACAAGTGTTTCAACTTACAGAAGAAATCTGTGGTGCCCATATGCCCACTAAGGTGAAGAATCTCTGAGTATCTGATGCAGACGCAATGCTAATTCACCTTTTAACAATGATATACAATGTAAAGTTAACATAATTGAAAGAGCATCAATTCCCTTACATAGAGTTACATGATATCATATGCAGTCTCAAGTCTGTTAAAATATCTAGCAGTATTGGTGCTGATTGTATCAGCATGTCAGCAGTTCATTTATCAATCTACTTTCTGATACAGCAAGACTCCAGTCTTGCTGCACATTCACCTAAAACAAATGGTCATGTACCACAGTCATGAAAGTCCTCAGCTATCTTCCCAATATACAAACAACGGGACACTTGCATAAACTATAGACCATTAAGTCTAACTTCACTTCTTGGAAAATGTTTTGAAAAATATATTTTAAATTAGATGTAACAGCAAATCAATTCATAAAACACTGATATTTCAAAACACAAATTTTTAATGGATTACTCATTCAAGGCAAATCTGATACATTTTTACGATGTGGTCAGTCTGGCTAATGAGATGGACATGATGATTGTTGTAGTTCACTCAGATTTATCCAAAACTTTTGACATAATCTAGATAAGCAAACTGTTACATTTATATGATCACTAAACATCAACCCAAACATTATCAACTGGGCCATATACTCGTTGAAAGACCATAGCCAAAACAGTGTCTCATTGTTAGGCATGTTATAATATGTAAGAAAAACTGGAGCAGGTGTCCTAATGGAGTGTGCTTTGGGACCAAGACTATTCAATTTGGTGTTTTCAACATTTCTCAGACCATCTTACTCTTGACTCCCTAAATACACATGATCATAAGATCAGAACTGTTGTAGCATATAACTTGGACTTAGACACACTAAATTAATATCTGTGAGCAGTAGAAGTATGGACATACAGAACTTGATGCAGACTTCAGTACAAGTAAATGCAAGTATGTGATCTCTGGTAGAGGAACACCAGCCTGTAATGTTTTTTTATGTGTTGAGATTCTGGAACAGGTAAAGATCTGTGTATCTTCTTCTTTCGGCTTTTCCCGGTTAGGGGTTGCCACAGTGGATCACCTGTCTGCTCATGATTGGCAGTGGAGTTTTACAGTGTCGAGTTGCCAGCCCGGTGCCCAACCTTCCACAGAAGGCACACACATGCACGCACTCACACCTAGGGCCAATTTAGAGTGCCCAAGCCACCTATAGCATGTCTTTGGGATGAAACCGGAGCAAACCCACGCGACCACAGGGAGGACATGCAGACTCCACAAAGAAGGCACCCCGGCCGAGGATTGAACTGGAGAACCTCTTGCTGTGAGGTGGCAACGCTAACCGCTGCACCACCATGG
This sequence comes from Protopterus annectens, assembly GCF_019279795.1. NCBI lineage: Eukaryota > Metazoa > Chordata > Ceratodontiformes > Protopteridae > Protopterus > Protopterus annectens. The sequence continues at coordinate 293,538,299 of NC_056741.1, read as the reverse complement.
CTGCCCTAGGTAAAGATCTGTGTATCATTATCAATAATGACTTGAATTTCAAAGGAAAATTTCTTTTTTTTCTCAGTTTTTTAATTGAAAATTTTAACAAATAAACATTAACATATGATAATAGAAATAGTATAAAACAAATATACGTATCTAAAAGAATAATAATAAACAACTAAAATAACCATTTACAATGGTATCTACTATAAAACAAAGCCTTTTAAACAGAAAAAGAAATGTGATAATAGTAGTTGTTAGTTAATCATGAAAATCTGCTTATCCAGCAGTTCTTTGAATTTCAACCATATATTATATGAAGAGAATTTTAATGACATTTCAACAATATCAGATCCAGCACTGCACATTTCAACAATATCAGATCTGCAAATCTAGTAGGTCTTCTTTTTAGGACTATAATGAAAAGGATCTAGAATACTCATGAAAATCCTTCATAACTTTAATCAGATCACTTTTAGAATGTAACTTAGCAATCTTCTACTGAAGTCAACTCATTACAAGCAGAACAAAGCAGAGCCACCAAGTTTATACCATCTTTGTCCTAATTACTGTACTCTGACACAATGCTAAAGCTGGCCCATTCAGTATTGATTATCAGTTTCTAAGAAGTAAACTCAGCCTTGCTTTAAAATTCTATAGATCAGACATACTTCAAACAATTATAGGTATAGAATTAAAGAAAACAATTAAAATTCTTAGAAATCACGTAGCAATGATGATCATAGGTCTCAACCACACAAAGCAGATGGCTTCTTTCATAACAAAATTCCATTCCTAGAATACATAGTAGATTACCTAACTGTATAACAAATGAAGTTGAAAAATTTAAATACAAATTAGACTTCAAAATAGGTGATGACAAGTAAAGGTAAAGTATAAAAGAGTCAGTGTTCATCGATGTCCTTGTGAGCTGGTGAATTTATGACCACAGAAGGGTAGGGTAATGATTTTTGGGGTTTATATTATAAACATGAAATCTGTAAACAGCGAATACATGTACACTGACACATAAAGGTCGATGTACAAAAAAAGTGAAATACATAATTGGCGAAAATGAAAATGCCGAACGTATTTTGTCAACCATCAGCGCCATGCACATAAGCTCAAACTAACTAAATAAAATTAAATTAACACACTGCGCCCACCCCCCCTACTTAAATATACCAACTCTGAGACCACACTACAGTGAGGAAAAGGATATATTTCCTCATCCCCACGATTGCCCTGCTGGCCAAGCAACTACGTTTGGCGGTTTCATTTTCACCGATTACGTATTTCACTCTTTTTGTACATCGACCTTTGTGCGCCGATGTAGATGTATTCTCTATTTTGAGCTTTTGTGTTTATAATATAGACCCCATTTTTGCAGTGAATTCAGTTTGCAAATGTACTGCACACCCCTTTGTGAGTGATGCTATTATACCACTATGATCACCTTCCATGTCATTTTTCTGATACAGTATCAGAAGCAGAGTCAGCAAAAGTGATACTGAGAGCAATGATAGTCTGCAGAAGCTGAAGCCTAGAGAGCATGATGCAATTCAACCCAACTGCCTACTCCTATTCTGGAGGCCAAATGAATGGTTGTGTTGGAAGAAGGGCTTTGTGAAATATAGAGTGCAATGAAGTTTGACAAAGGTGACAGATAGGTGTCAGTCAGTTGCCTACTAAAGTTTATGGGAAGCAGAATAGAGACATAGTTGTACCCTAATCAAAATGTAAAATATAGATGTGCCTGTTTTGGTCAGTAAGTGGAAATAGCAGGTGAAAAGGCAGAAATATTTAAAAGATCCAATAGCTGTCTGACCACAGGGGTATCTACAGTCACACTGCAGTTGGCATTATAGACAAGAAATCATTCACAAATTTCTGCTAATAGCTATCCTCTTGGTGTTAACAAATACTCAAGACAGTTCCATAGTCTAAATTGGTTACACATTACAAGTAACCCTTCAACATGTCAGTGAACACTTTCTAACAAGTTTTACAGGTGTACTTAAAAGAAGCAAAATTGAACTGTGTGGTGAAAACCAAAACGACAAAAGCTACGGAGAAGTGAAAAGAAATTTGTGAAATGTGGCGAAACAAACAACTTGCTTTCCAGATTTTAGGTCAGCATGTAATAAATGGCACAGAAAGCTTATTTAATAAAAACTGATCTTGGAAAAAATGGGCCACTGTACAAGAATATGTAAAGCTAAATCAGTGAGCAAAGTTACGTCAAGAAGAGGATGGGGTCAAAGTATAAAATAAACAGAAGTGAGGAGCTTTTAATTGTTCCATTTCATATTGGGGCCACTCCAGTGAAGTTTAAAAATGATATGCATAATACAGATGCTGATGCCTCTGTTGTGAGTGAAAGCATTTTCAGTGTGTTTATTTCAGAAGGAATATTGTAGCTTTGTAATATATTGCTAAACAACCCTTGTGTTATGCTAAATTGCAGGATAAAGTTTCATCTTAGCATTGAATATTAAAGAAAACAATATTTCTTTCCAGTATATGCAATTTGCTGTTCAAATTTGACCAACTTGCTCAGGATGTCTATAAATGGGAACACAGTATCTGTGAGAATGATAAAACATGGGTTGGAAGATAGGGAATGCATGGCAATCATAAAACAGGTTCAGTGAGAATCTACTTGAAAGTGAATACATGGCCATACACAGTGTAGACATCATGCAGGATTTCTGTATCCCTCATGCAACAGGTTAAAAAGGAACTTTGACAGATGAAAATCTGTGGCCTTATGGAACGTGACACATCCTATAGACTGCTATGTGTCTGTGATGCAAGTCTTGAAGGAAAAAGGAAACATATACATTTTTATTGATTTAAAAGCCTGATTAAAACAGTCACAAGGGAAAGACTACATTTCCAACACTAGAATGAAGAAATAAAGGCACAGCTGAGTGGATGTGCTCTAGTTTCCTTTTGAATGCTTTAGTCTTTTGCAGATAAACTTGCATCCTGAAGGCAGTAAGTTACTTGCATTCATTACTCCATTTACCAGATATTATCTAAAAGTTTGTTATTTAGAATTACTGGAGATTTACCTAAAGAATTCTGCAATGCTATCAATCAAATACTGCATCCTGGAAACCCTACCTCACCAAACCCTACCCCAGAAAACACACCAGTAGAAACTGTCAACACCTTCAATACTTACTTTGTTGAACCAATAGCCAAACTCTTTAACTTCAATAGCTCCAATACAAGGAACCCCATAAACCCAGCTTCCTCTTCAACAACTACCCCTCCCAAAATCTTCTCCCTCAAGCCCATCTCCACAACATACATCCGAACCCTACTCTCCAAACTGAAACCGTGCTCAGTATCTGCTGATAACATCCCATTATACTTTCTTCAGAAAGCTGCCCACTCACTTGCCTTTCCCATCTCTATCATCATAAACCGCTCAATCTCTGAATCCAAAGTACCATCCATCTGGAAACAGTTCTACACCCTACCTATCCATAAAGGAGGTAACTCCACTGAAATCTCTAATTTTATACCTATTGCCATCCTCTCCCCTCTGTCAAAAGTTCTTGAAAAATGCATACATACTCAAGTCATGGATCATCTCTCTCAGGACAACCTACTTACACTTACACAACATGGTTTTCAACCAAAGCATAGCACCAATACTGCACTTCTATCCTTTCTCGATACTATTTCCCTGGCCAGAGATGACCATAAACTTATCTCCTGTCTTTTTCTTGATCTCTCAAAGGCCTTTGATACTGTTTCTCACTGTCTATGATTAAACAAACTATCTAACCTTAACGTCTCCCCTGATACAGTGGCTTGGTTTGAAAGCTATCTAAAAGATAGATACCAATCTGTAAAATGGGACACTGCTTTATCTACTCCCCTTCCAATACAAATGGGTGTCTCTCAAGGATCCATTTTAGGGCCACTACTTTTCAACATCTTCACAAACTTACTCTATACCTCCTGCCCACTCTCCTCTATTATCCAGTACACTGACAACTCTACAGTCATAACAATAGCAAACTTTCACTCCAAAATCTTAACAGCTAACCAGTCATCCTTTAACTCAGTAGAAACATGGCTCTTAAACAACCAACTCATCCTCAACCCTAAAAAAACAAAACTCCTACTCTTCCTCCCTAAAACATCCAACCACATAAAGACCTCTTTTACTATCCAGTCACTCATAGTTGAATCTAGCTCAAAACTCCTTGGTATCACAATCGATGATCAACTAAAATTTGATCTCCACATAAATAATTGTATCAGGAAAACTCACCTTAAATTAGGTCTACTATATAGAAATAAAAAATTTCTCACTCAGGAAGCTAGACTAGCTCTCACTCATGTCTACCTTCTTCCCTGCTTAACATATTGCTCACAAATCCTTACTAACCTTAACTCCTCTCTCCTTTCTCGACTTGAGACTACATACCACAAAGTAGCTAGATTTGCAACTCAACAATCCTAAAGATCTCACCACTGTCTCTCTCTAAGATATTTAAACTGGCTTGAGTTGCCTCACCTGCTCCTTCTCTCTCAGCTCCAAACCATGCACTCTCAATTCTTTACCAGCCATCTTTCTGTCCAGCCTTACACCATTGCTCCTCCCAAGACCTCTTAAAAATCTATCAGCACAAATCTAAAGCAGGGTGTAATTTATACAGCTACCACCCCTCTATTGAATGGAACAAACTTACCCTCAAAATTCGAACACTCACACATCCCAAACAATTTAAACTAACTTTAAAAGAATATTTCAGCAGGAAATGGATCTGCTAATGCCCAAACCCTCCTTGAAAACTCTCTACTTCACTCTGCTAATCAATGTATTTCTCTCTCTCTTATACTTTTACTGTATCCTGTTTGATTCAATTGCAAAAAAAAAAAATGTTACTCCTATGTTGCTTTTTTATATTAACTACCACTTTTAAAAATGCTGTGGCTATAATCAAGCTGTTTTTAACATTTTTCTACATATATAATATTTTTATGATGACAAAATGTAATCTGTATACTCTCAAAAATGGTGTTGTTGTCTGCTAGCTGATTGCCTTATTCCACTTGTATAATATCTGTAATAATGACTAAATGTTATATGTATTTACTGGAGCTTTTCTCCCCGGGCCTCTGCTAAAAAAAGGCCTTCAGCTCAGTCAGACATTCCCAGTCAACAAATGTAAAATAAATAAATAAATAATATCTGAAGTATTACAAGGATTAAAAGGAGTAGCAAGGTACAACAATGGTATCCTTGTATATGGGGTTACCATGTAATATCACTAGGTATACTAGAAAAGTGTATTGAGAAGGACCCAGTCTGCAGGATTAAAGATGAACAAGGAAAATTGTAACCTCAGACAGAAACAACTACACTTTGTGGATCGGGAGTCAGACTAGATCCAAACAAATGTAAGCTATTAAGTGGATGGCAAAACCTGTAACACTTGAAGAAAGCTCTGGGAATGGTCTACTTCCTTATTCAATACATCTTGTACACTTCTCTAGTGAGAAAACCATTGTATTATTTGCTAAGAAATGAAAATGCCAGGGCGTGAGATTATATATGGATTGTTATTATAAGTATGTGACCCACTTTTGCGAATCCCAATTCTTCAAAAATAAATTGTGAATCAAACAAGAAACAAAGAATTCTAAAACTCATTGTTAAACTTTAAGACTGTTTTTGCAGGGAGTTTATCCCCATGCCCCCTGACTTGGCATCTATACCAGTCCATATTGCCACTACTTATATATACTAACTAGAAGATTACTATAACTTGAAGTAAGAAGAATACTTCAAAAATACTACAATTTGGACATTCGGATATTTGCCCTGATTTGCACTTTAGTTTCAGCTACTTCAGAAATTGCAGTTATGACCCTCAGAATATCAACAGGAACCCACTGTATCCGTCAAACTGTAAATGTGCAGGAAAAGAAAATGTTAGTGATAGCCCTCATTCTTACTATGATGCCAACATGGCTACAGCTGGTTCAGCAGATGTTAGCATCTATCAATTTGTGATTCTCCAGCTCCGTGGAAATGAGAGGAAGCTGTTGGCTTCAAAAAGGAAGAAACTAGATATTCCCAGCTAGGAGAGGTGTATCAGGTGATGTGTATGTGCCTGTAAGAAAATTTTCAACTATTTCAATGGGCTGGAATGTTTCAAGCTTGTGGCTGACCATACGCTACTGGTTTCTCTCATTATTTGCAAACTGTTGGCTACTGTTTTCCTGCCTTTCCAATAACTTGTGATACAACTTATAAGATTTAATACAAATGCAGAATATGTAGCTGGCAAATGCCTTGTCAGGACAGTTATCTTGATTCAAAGTTTCTTGTGGAACATTGTGAAAAAGGCTGATGCCCATACAGTTTTGAGTGTTACATGTAACTGTTAAAGAAGATGGACTGAATCTGAAATGTCACATCAAGCAATACATTAAATTAGAAAGCCCTATTAGTCTTATCTTATCTAACTTGGTCACCCAGAGTGTGCCCATAAACAACCATTCACATTTGAAGATAGTTTTAGCTGAAAATTATTTTGGCTACAAGAGTAGCTAGGATTGTGAAAACACAGCTCATATGATGAGATTATCTTGAGTAGATATATGAGGGGCATTAGAGTTTAACCGATTACAGAGGAATGGCCAAAGCTTCAATAGGGTGAACAGGCATCATGTCAAAAATAAGGACAAATATCACACTAGCTGTGCTGAAAATTTAGAAGAGCAAAGATAAAGTAATATTGATTACTATATCAGTTTTGAATGTGCCTTGAAGACAATTCCTTTGGGCTTGTGTGAGCACAAACGTGAAATGATTCATCTTAGATGATTATTTAAGATTTATCAAAATTCAGATTTTTATGTTTAAGTACAATTGCTATAGCTGCCCAGAAGTGTATTGATCATACCTTTTTATTCCACACCATCTTCATCTCCAGTTTTTTATTTTTGTTATATTTATTTGTTTTCTTTTTCTAGTGCTTTTAGTTCCAAATGTTTATGTATAAATCCATGATAAATTGGACATGAATTTGATCTTATAACTGGCCTTTGCTATTTGTGAATTCCAGAGGAGTTTGTGAATTATAGTAATTGTCTTGAGTTATAATGATCCTTATATATCTAGTGCTGAATTGGAACAACTAATAAGCCAACTGAACTCTGAATAAATTGTGTTTTGCCCCTTAGTCCTAAACGTTATGAAGAGAATACTTAAACAAAATGATCCTTCCTTTGCTGTTGTTGTTAAAGATTTTCTTCCTACAGTACAACTAGTGCAAGTCAAGCAGAACTTCTGATGTGGAAAATAGGCAGAACACCTTTTCCTTGTTGCAAATGAACTTGTAACCCAAATTTATTTATTTATTTTATTTGCAGTTGGTTTACCAGGACAGTCCATTGGGCCAAAATGAACCCGTTTTCAATGGAGTCCTGGGGAGAAAAGCTCCAGACAATACAGATTACAGTAGGTATTAGACATACTTAAACATTATAAAAAATCTCAAGTAGACAAATACAAATACAATGCATAACAATTACAATTAATTTAACAGTGTTTAATCTGATAGCAGATTAAAAGGGATTATATATAAATTCAAAATTCTGCTAAAGTAATTTCATAAAGAGAGTTCTCCATATGAGAGGTAGAGTGTAGAGTATTCTTACATATTCTATAGTAATAACGGGAATGTGGGAGTTATGGATAATGAGAGAGAGAAATCAAGGGTGTAAGCAGGAGTAAGAGGAAATGGGGATGTTCAGTGTAGTTAAGTAGGGTGGGAGCAAGAGCATTCCCACTGGGAAAGTAGATGTGAATGAAGAGATTTTTTGAACATATAATGGTTAGAGGTAGTATGGATAGATGGAGGTAGAGAGTTCCAGAGATGAGCTAACCCGTGTGAGAGAAGATATTTGCCTGGGGGACAGGTTGGTTTGTACACTTCTAATAGATTTTGGTTGTTGGACCTTAATATTCTATCAGGTATGTGCATTTTAAACACAGAAGAGAGGGAGGGACAGAGGGAGGGGTTGAAAATAAGTTTATGTGCAAGGGATAGTTGTGTATAGGTGAGCTGATTGAGTAGTTCTAGCCATTTTAGTTGTTGGAGAGAGGAGCAGTGGTGGGTGTTAGACTTTTGGTTGGTAGCAAATTTAGTGATTTTATTGTAGCAGGAGGAAAGTTGTTTTCTCAGGGAGATTTGTAGATTAGTTAGTAGTGGAGCTCCATATAGAAGGGAGGGGATAAGAAAGGAAGTAGAGAGAGTGATTTTAGTGGCAGTTGTAAGGTAGTTTTTTTGTCGATAGAGCATCCCTAGTTTTTGATGGGTTTTTTTAATATTTAGTTGTAGATGGGAGTTAAATTTTAGTTGGTTATCAATTTGGACTCCAAGTAATTTGGTCTCTGTCACTAGTTCCAGTGGAGTGTTATTCTCACTAGTAATAGAGAATGTGTTTGTATTGAGAGAGTTGAGTTTAGAAGGGATGAATATCATTAATTTGGTTTTAGAGGTGTTGAGTGCTAGGTGATTTGTTTTCATCCATAGTTCAATGGTAGAAAAAGCATCCTGAGTTAGCTTTATGGGAGTAGGAATAGTTGAGGCAGTGCAGATAATGGTCGAATCATTTGCATATTGGATGATATTGGAGAGAGGGATAGCTTTGTGGAAATCATTTATAAATATATTGAAAAGGAGGGGACCTAATATGGAGCCTTGGGGGACACCAGTCGGGGTGTTAAGAAATGAGGAGGTTGCCTTTTTCCACTTGACTGCTTGATATCTATTAGATAAGTAGCTAGAGAACCAGTTCAAAGTAGAGGAAGATAGGTTAAGTTTGGAGAGTTTGGTTAGAAGCAGACTATGTGATATAGTATCAAAGGCTTTAGAGAGGTCAAGTAGAAGGGTAGAGACAATTAGGCCAGAGTCCCAGGTGTTATTTACAGTTTCAAGAAAGGAGATGAGTGCTGTCATAGTGCTGTGATTTGGTCTGAATCCATGTTGTGTAGGAGAGAGTAGGTTATTATCTATGAGATATGGTAGGAGTTGAAGTTGGATGCACCTTTCCAGGAGTTTAGAGATGGGAGATAGGATAGCAATGGGGCGGAAGTTGGAAACATTGCTGTTATTGCCACCTTTGTGTAAAGATATGATGAAGGCCTTTTTCCAGATTTGGGGAACTATATCTTCTTAAATTGAGCGGTTGATTAGTATGCTAAAGGGGTAGGCAATTGCTTCAGCAGCTGATCTAAGAAAGTAAGAAGGAATGTCATCAGGAGCATTGGTGCATGGTTTTAGTTTCTGAAGGAGTTTTTGTATGGTAAATGTGGGTATAGGTTTTAGTGAGAATGGAGGGGAGTGTGGAGAGGGGGTGTTAGGGGTTGAAAAGGATGAGGAGGAAGAGAGAGTAGGAGAGCAGGTGGATATTAGAGGGGGTGGAGAAGATGAAGAGGGAATGAGAGTAGGAGAGGAGGTGGATGGTAAAGGGTTAGTAGATATGAGTGTGGCATTGGTTATAGTGTTGGGTTGAGTGTAGTTGGGGTAAGATGGAGGTGAGTTGGAGTGTGTGTTGGAGAAAGAAGAGGTTAATTTGGAAATAGATTCAATGAAAAAAGAATTGAATTGAGTAGCTAAGTCTATATCAGTGGCATTAGGGTCAGGGGTTGGGTTGACTGTTTTGCTGAGATGAAGTAGAGTGGAGAAGCCTTTCCAGAATTTTAGAGGATTTGTTTTGTTGTTGTTTTGAAGTGTGAAGAAGTAATTTTGTCGATCAGAGATGATAAGCTTTTTTACCCTGTTTCTAAGAGTTTTATATTCATTATGGATGAGGGGGGTCTTATTTTTCTGGTATTTTGCCCAGACTTTGTCTCTTTTCCGCATAGTAGCTAGTGTGTTTTTGGTGAGCCATGGAGCAGTTTTAGGTTTTATTCTTTTTGTTCTTAGAGGAGCATGGAAGTCTAGTAGTTTTAGGAATGTGGTGTTGAAGTGGGCAACAGCATTATCTAAGGGTAGTGTTTTTAGACAATTCCAGTTTATTGTTTTTAGGGAGTTAGTAAAGGTTGAAGGATTAAATTTTTTATGATTACATGTTGTAATATAGTTATGGGTACGATGTTGGATTAAGGGGAGTCGGTGAGTGAAGATGGGTATATGGTCACCAAGGGGATCAGGAAGAGTTCCACTGTCTGAGAAATAGTGGGGATGAGAGACTAAGATCCAGTCCAGGATACTGCCAGTGGAGAGATTTTTTGATTGGTGTGTAATAGAAGTGATTAGTTGTGAGAAGTTATGTAGGTTAATGTTAAGTGGGTTTGTGGGAGACTAAATGGAGATCCAGTTAATATTCATGTCACCTAAGATTATAGTCTCATTACTAATGTTGTTGGTAAGCCAAGAGAGGATGTCTTCGAGTGTGGATACATTATCTCCTGGGGGAATGTAGAGTGAAACTATACATATGTGTTTGTGTTTGTTAGCTTGGAGTCGTGTTATGAGTAGTTCTGCGTTATTAAATTGAGGAGTGGGTTTGTTTTAGGGGGTAGCTGACAGGGAGGTTGAGTAGAGGAGAGCCACTCCTCCACCTTTTTTATGAGACCTGTCTCTTCTGATGGTAGAATAGTTTGGTGGGAGTATTTCTGAGTCTTTTATATGGGGTTTTAACCATGTTTCTGAGATGGATAAGATGTCTGGTTTATGGTGCGTTAGCCAGGCATGGAGGTTTGGGATTTTGTTAACTATACTTTGAGAGTTTAAGGCAGTGAGTATTACGGACTTGTCCTTAATTGTTGAGGAGGGGGGCCTGGGTTAGGATGGATATCACCTGATAATAGATTGCTACTGGGAGATAGGGTTAGGTTGGAGAAGTAGAAGACAGTTTAGAGAATAGGTTAGGTTGTATTGTGCTTTTGAAGGATTTAGAAGCTATTATATGTGAAGGGTGTTTCTGAGTGGTTATAAGTTTAAATGGAAAAAGTAGAAGGTTGTTTAAAGGGCACAGATGGGGGAAATTGGGATGTTAGAGTGAGGTAGTAAGGAGCTAAGATGGTTGGTTACATGGTAGGATTGGGAGTGGTTGGAATAACTAGGTTGTGTAAGGTGGTAGAGGTAGGTTAAGGTAAAGAGTAGAGTTAGTGAGAAGGGGAAGAATGGGGGTTGTTGAGGCATGTTGGAATGAAGGTAACTGTAGTTATTAAGTAGTTGGTGAATTATATCTAGAGGTGGTAAAAAAATGTATGTAAGGACTATTAGAGAGAGGTAGAGGAGAAATGTGGGAGTTGTGAAGGCTTGCAAGGGGAATGTGTTATGGGAGTGGGAGTTGAGGTGAAAAACATTATATGTGGCTAGGTGGTGTGTCTATGGGAAGTAGGTAAAATCAGTGTTGGTAGGAGAAGGAGTGTGTGTTTCTGGAGTATTAGAGAATAGATGGTCTAAAGATGGGTGGTGTCTATCAGAGGTAAATGAGGTAGAGTAGGTGGGATGAGGGATGGGTGTTTCCAGAGTTGTGGAGGGTGATTGTATTATGATCTGAGGGGGTGTGGCTAATGTATGGATAAAGCTAGGGCTGCTGTGGACGGGTGAGATTTGGGGGCAGGGTAGGGGAGTGGATTGAGCCCACAGGGCGAACGGAGCGGGAAGAACCAAAGGAGTCAGAAGAGGATCAGAAACCTATAAGTGAAGGGTTAATTAGCAGAAGGTAAGTCAAGGGGACTTAGAATTAGTGGGTTGGAATGGGCTGGAATGTGATAGTAGTGAGGGAGAAAAGGAAAGTAGTAATATAATGTGTTAGAATGTAACAGAGAGAGAGAAAAGAAAAAGTTAGAGTTTACAGAGAAAGTTGGAGTAAGTGAGTAGCAGTAGGTATTAGTGGGGGGGTGCCATCTAGTGGACAAATGCAGAATTGCACTTTGGTACACCAGGGCAAACCCAGGTTTGGGTTAGACTGAAGGGAGAAGGAAGCAAGTCAGGGAACTAAGTGGGGGGTAAGAATGGGATAAGAAAAAAGGGGAGTTCGTCTGCTGGCTATAATACCAAGTGGAATGATACAAATTAGAAGAAGGAAAGCTGTTATTACAGAAACCTTTACCAAGATTACATTCCTAAGATATTTTCCTTTTTAAGCTTGATCTTGAGAAATGCATGTACCACACTCACAAGTCCTACATTGTTGAACTATAGTAATATGTGCTAATAAGGTCACTTTGCCTACTGTTCAAATTACAGAGACTACAGTGCTTATTTTTACAAATGCTATGCCTAAGAGTCCATTTCCAAACATATAACTCTGTCAGAGCCTGTACCAGCTTTAAATGCTCCACCATACTCTCATTTGAAATAAGTACTTGCTAGTTTTCAGACTGAGCTTATGCTCTTTCCTTATCTCCTTCTCATACTTAAATGACACAAGAATGTACTTCCCCTTAAAGCTACAAAATGGTCAAAAATCCATATAGGTACTGATTTTTGTGTCAGAGAGAGAAGATACTGTAGTAGAAATTGTTGAATGGATGATTGTCTGATGTTAACTGAGTACCATTTCAGGAAGCTCAGCTGCATAGCAATGCCATACGATGATGCAACAGCAGCCATGCTGACATATAGTATGAGAATGCATAGGTCCTTAATCCTCTAGTAATGTTTAATCTAAGTTCAGTCTACTCACAGTGGGAGTCATACCATGCAGCATACATGAGTTTTTGATGAAAATGCAACGAGCATATGCAAAAATGGTCTGCTTTACTGAAACTAGACTTCAGTTTGCCACAGAGTGCATAAATTTGTTTATCTATGTAGTTCAGTGGTCTTTTAAATGGTTATTTAAAGACTGAAGGCAAATGCCTGTAGTATATGCAGTACAATCTGTGAGAGGTCTGTGTGTGTTTTTGAAGATGAGAACAGCATAAATCAAGAAAGTGTAGACCACACTCTCACCGAGTGAGTGGGCTAGACTTATAAAGGCTCTAGGGCTGTTAGCCTAGTAACCTCCTATGAAGCTATAAATCTATAAGTGTGGTTTATTTATCATGTTCTCAAAACACATATTGGCAAGAGAGTACCAGAAATGTCAACAGCCTGTTTGGTTCATAGGTTCATAGGTTCATAGGTAGGCACTAGGCCATCTGCTCAAAGGCATTTATAAGCCTAGCCAGAAAGTGTTGGCTTTCTCCACCCCCTTAGCTTAGTTCCCTGTACCTCTGTCCAGCAGAGTCATTGAAGTGATCCCTGGGGTATACTTTCTGTTTCCCATCCACTCGTCAAGGTTTCTCTTGAAGAGGGTTAGCAAGGAGCTCTGCCTAATATAGATTGGAATCTTGTTCCAGAGCATGGGAAGTCTCTGGGACAGGAATCTATCCCTCCAGCATGTCCTAGTTATTGTTGTGGTGAGGTTTAGATCCCTAGAGTGTGTGGCTTGAGGAGATATGGTTTTCTTTAGGTGGAGCATGTCCATCAATTCTGGGTTGGACATGGCCTTGTATGTCAGGCAGAGATCACCTCTGAGTAGGCGGTATGCAACCAAGTACAGCTGGAGTTTCTTCAGTCGAGCTGCATAGGGCATCTGTTTAAGGCCAGTGATCCTCTTGGTGAGGTACTTCTGTGGTCTTTCCAGCTGTTGCAGGTGTCTTGTAAGGTACATCCCAAATGGGGCATTGTACTCTATTATGGGTCTGATGAGTGATGCGTAGAGGAGTACAATGACCTCTTTTGATGTGGATGCAAACCCTTTTGTGATTAGGTGGGCCACATAGAAGGATTTTGGCAATGTGATTGTTGAAGGAGAGGTTACTATCTACTTGGGTCTCCAGATCCCTTATTACATCTTCTGTATTTAGGGGGCTACCACCTATGTGGTAGTTTGTGGGTACTATGTTTTTTCCAAGGGAGATGACTATGCACTTTTTGGCATGTAGCTTGAGGCCATGGTTTTGACACCAGGTATCTGTCTCAGTGAGACCCTTTTGGAGGATGTCGGTGTCAGCCAGAGAGTCAATTATAGCCCCTAGTTTGCAGTCGTCTGTGAACTTGGCCAGCCATAGCCCTCCTGTGCTAGCCTGTACCTCTGAAAAGTATATGACGAACAGGAGGAGTCTTAGGACTGTGCCCTGGGGATCGCCACTTGTAACCGGTTTAGAGGCAGACCTAGCTCCCGCAACTCTTACCATGTGGGTTCTGTCCGTGAGCCAGTTGGCAACCCATCTTGTGATGTAGGGGTTTATGTTCAGGCTGGTGAGGTTGTCTATAATACATGAATGGGGAATGGTGTCGAAGACCTTTGTGAGGTCTAGGTGGGCTGTGTGGACCACCTTTCCCTCATCTATAGCCTTGGCAATTGTCTCAAAAAATTCCACCAGGTTTAGGAGGCATGATCTGCCCTTAACAAAGCCGAACTGGGTAGGGTCCAGTGTTTGAAGGTTCCCAATGTCTCTGTTAATGAGATCCATGATGATGCGCTCCATAGCCTTGCAGAACAAGCTAGTCAGGCTTATAGGGCGATAGTTCCCGGGGTTTGTTGTGGCTCCACCCTTGTGGAGTGGAATAACCATTGCTGTGCACCACTTTATGGGCACATAGCCTGTGGAGAGGCTGAGTTTGAACAGTGTGTTTAGGTGAAGGGTTAGTTCATCTTTGAGCTCACGTAGGATGCAGCCTGGGACGCCATCCAGTCACATTGATGCTGTGTTTTTGGCTTTGGAGAGGGCTTTTTAAACCTGAGTGCCTATGATTTCAGAGGCACTACATTCTTCTGGTATGGTTATGGGCCCTTTTGGGGGTGAGAGGGGAGTGAAGTTTTCACTGAACCTGTCTGCCAAGATATTGCTGATATTGGTCAGTTCAGTGTATTTTGTGCCATTCTGCACTAATTCCGAGCAGATCTGAGAATTGCCACTTAGATTCTTGACATAGCTAAAGAATGCCTTGTGGTTATCTTTGGAGTCATTGGCAATTTTTCTTTCAAAGCTAACCTTGGATGATTTTATGAGGGATCGTAGTTTCCTGCTAATGCTGATCAAGAATGTCTTCCCTTCTTGGGATTTTACTCTTTTCTGTACTTTTCTGTACCTCCTTCTATTGTATAGCTTGTTTATGGCAGGGGTCTACCAGACTGGTTTCCTTTTCTTGGAGGAGTGAGTCTTGGTTTTGCTTGGGATAGCATGATCCATGCATTCATGTAGGTGCCTGTAGAGTGCATTTGTAGAGGATTTTGCAGCTTGTACAGCATTATCCTTTAGCATGGGGGCTTTGAAACTTTCCACCTCAGTCTTAAGTAATGCAAAGTTTGCTTTTGAAAAGTTTTTCATGGTGGTTTCTTTGACCAGGGGTGGGGGTCTGAATGTGGATATCCAGAGTGATTAGTTTATGGTCAGATCTAACCAGTGAGGGGTTGACTTCCGGTGTGGAACACCGGTCACCCATGTTGGTGATGACCAGGTCCAATATGTTGTCATCTCTGGTGTGGGTGTTGACCAGTTGATCCAGGGTGTTAGAGTTTGTAAATTCTAGGAAATGTTGGGCAAGGGAGTTAGTACTTAAGTAGTTCTCCCAGTTAATGTTTGGATAATTGAAATCACCCAATATCAGGGTGTTTGGTAGGACCTTTATGTTTCCCAATGTTTCCAGAAATGCGGAATGAGGGTCCTGGGACATGGTGGGTGATCTGTAGCAAGCTATAATCTGGATCACAGTTTTGCCCATTGTTAGTTGCACGTGGATGATCTTTGAGGCATCGTGCTGTGTCACTAACCTGGAGGTGTGGGTATCCTTGATGACTATGGATACACTCCCACCTTTTGTATTTCAGTCCAGGTTTTGTGGCTGAAATGTATGGTATGAATTGTAGCCTGGTAGTGCTGGGGTGCTCTCTGGAGCCTTAAACCAGGTTTCTGTTACTGCACATATATAAATTTTCTCCATACTGAGGAGTGCCTCGAGTGCATGCATTTTGAGGTTTAGACTTCTGGCATTGAGTAGCATTACCCTCAGTTTTTTGTTGCTTGTGCTATTTACGGTGGTGGGTTTGTCTTTTGAGCCTTGCCTAAAAAAGGCACTATGGGGGTGGCAAGAGCCTTGGCCAGTATTCGAAAGCCTAAGGGTGACAGGTGCAAGCCATCTCTAGTGAAGCAGCGTGGCTTGTCGAGCATGTCATCCCAGGCTGACAGACACTGGATCCCCTTTGAATGACACCAGAAGCTTAGCCAATTGTTGAAATTGATAATTTTTTCTTTATACCATGGTATCATTCTTGGCGAGGGCAGAATGCTACTCTGGGTCAGGGTCATACCGTCCTGGGCTACGTGATCAGAGAGTTCCTCCATGTCTCTTTTCATGTAGTCAAGGGAGGTACGGCTCAGGTCATTCACACCAACATGGACAATGACAGAGTCATATTTGTACTTGCTCTGGCGTGACCTGAGTGCTTGTGTTATGTGGTGATCCTGGCACCTGACAGGCAGCTAACATTAACCTTCTCCTTTTTCAGCCCAGTGAGTGGTATGTCAGTGTGCTTGACTATAGAGTCACCTATTACTAGTGTGTTGGGTATGTTATTTTGCCTTAAGGGTTGTGATTGTGTGGCACACTGGTTTTGTGAAGTATGTGTTTCATGGTTTATGTTGGGGGGTGGAGGTTGCTTGGATGTCTGCTTTGGAGGTCTCTGTTGGTTTTGCAGATTTTTATTTAGAGCCACCGAGTATGTTTTTGTGTATTTATGTGTGTTTTTTTCCGGTGCTGGTTTCATAGGTCTATGTGAGACTGGTGGTGTGATGCAAGTAATTCCCTTCTCCTCTTGACTGCCTGGACCAGTCTTGAGTTGAGTGAGCGTAGCCTCCAGTTTGGCTGTATAATTGCATCTCTCACATGTATTAGTGCTTGGTGGTAGGAGGAGAGGGTTGTCTGTGTACATCAGGCAGTTGTAACATTGCCTCAAAATACCCAGATTCACCAGTTGGACTGAAGAGTACACCTGAAACTGCCCTCTGGACATGCCTGGATAGGTACAGTGAACTGTTTTACTGATTGACTGGTGAGGCTGAATAGAGAGCCTTGTCCTTCTCTACAGTATAGGGGGGGGGTCTAGTACTAAGGTTTATTAGTGTTTGCTATGAGTTTTGAGCAAGTGCCGGGCTCAGAAGTGATTGGTTTGAGTATTTACATTGAAATTCTGTCTAGTTCCAAGGGAAAAATTGAAGAGCAGACTTAGTGGAGCCGGGAATAGTTATACCCCTGCTAACCGGCGCTGCCGGGCACGCAAAACCATGCTAATGGGGGTTTTATAGCAGGTAAATGAAAGAGATAGAAATTAGCCCAAAATGGCCAATAAACTACTAATTTCTGGGCTGAAACTACTCCTCCGGGGACAGATAGGGTGCTCAAAGCTCCCCTCTCTCACAGATGAACAGGGAAACTTCCTTCTATCCAAGTAAGGTATGGGCAAACACAGAAACTTGTAACACAGCCCTGAATTCAGCACTAACCTGAAAACTGGACTATACTAGCTTAGTAAGGTGGGAAAACAAGTATTTTTTTTGTTTTTTTTCAGAAAATGAAAAATAAAACACTTTAAATGCACAGAAATGGCTATCACACTTGAGTGTGTAGCCTATAACAGTTAAACAGGTAATTTAAAAACACAAATGACTTTGTTAAAGTGCAGGCAGTAAAATAAGTACAATATGTAGCTGAAACAAGCTTTTTAAATCACAGAAATGCTAAAAAATCAGTGTTTTAG
The DNA here is from genome assembly GCF_019279795.1 of Protopterus annectens. Lineage (NCBI taxonomy): Eukaryota > Metazoa > Chordata > Ceratodontiformes > Protopteridae > Protopterus > Protopterus annectens. The sequence goes on along the minus strand of NC_056741.1, from coordinate 293,520,560 downwards.
GTGGAATTAGGTAAAGGCAGCAAGAACATGCAGAAAAATGATACTTAATCACTCCAAAGTCTGTCTTTTGTCTCTCTGCTACTGTAGAACTCTGCAGGGCACCAGGCAGGAGCTTGCTGAGCTGTATACAAGTGCAAAAATCTCGCAAATGCGGGTTTTATAGCAGGGAAATTAAAGCGACAGAAATTAGCCCAAAATGGCCAATAAACTACTAACTTTTGGACTGAAACCACTCCTCCAGGGACAGATAGGCTGCTCAAAGCTCCCCTCTCTCACAGGTGAACAGAGAAACTTCCTTTTATCCAAGTAAGGTATTTACAAACACAGAAACTTGTAACACAGCCCTGAATTTAGCACTAACCTGAAAACTGGACTATGCTATCTTAGAAAGGCAGTAAAACAAGTATATTTTTGTTGTTTTTTTTTTTCAAAAAATAAAGCAGATACAATAAAAAAAACACTTCAAATGCACAGAAATGGCTATCACACTTAAGTTTGTAGCCTACAACAGTTAAACTCCCCCACATAACTCTTAACCTCTGAGTGCAAGAAATCTAGATAAAGCTAAAACTAATGGAGGGCCCAAAATCAGGGTCCTGCTTCAAATATTGCTGTTATAAACTTAGAAAGGTATTAGAACAATAGGTTTTCCATTTTACATTAGCATGTATTTTCTGATGGAAATGAAGTCTGAAACTCAAATGCTGGCCATTTTTTACTGGCTTCATTCCTCAAAGATTTGCCAGAAAATCACAAATGTTATGAGTTGCAGACCAAAAATATGAGGCAATAATCTGGCCATTCTATGAAATTCCAAACACTTGAGAGATATGCTCCTTATTAAATATAACCTGTAAAGGCACTACAATCTCTGAGTAGGTTACATTTATTTAAGGTATTGGGGGGGGTCTCCTATTATATGAGGGTTGGGAAACTTGCAGGAGTTTATGTACTTTACATTACAAATACACGGGTTAGCTGTAGTTCTATATAAGATACAAATGACTAGTGTCTGTTGTTATGTTGTTCTTTTCTAAAAAAGATAATTCAACAAACTTCATTCTACCATGCCATGTGTATCGTTTCATCAAACTGTCCCTATCTGAGACAGAGCGGGCAGAATAACTTTTTGGGGTGTATTTTGGAAAATATAGCTGCCAAGAAGAGGCAGTAGTTTATTTGTGCAAGATATATTTATAGGCAGACTCCCACTGGTGTTCAGTGCTGTTTATTTTTCTTTATAAACCATTGCAGATTTGTGATAATTACAAGTCATATTAGAGTTCTAATCCTCCTACTTACTTCCATTGCCTATTTACTCTGCTACTGTTCAGGCCAAGGTTTTTTTTTTTTTTGTGTGTGTTACTGTTTTAGTGGATTGTTTTGCATAAGAGAGCTGCCTGGTAGTACAAACAGATGCTTTTTGTAACTATTGTGATGCATATTCAGAGGTATGCTCATGAGGGACTTCAGTGCTATTATTACAGGTTTAAATGTTTTTCCTTTTATATTTTGCTAAAATTGTGATACTAATATATTGAAATGTCTGTAGTTACTTAACCATTTATATTCATCTATTGGCTGTTTTATAAATATTTAATTGTAATATGCATAGCTCACTAAGATAGTTGCCTGCTGAATCTAGCTGTGTTTGTATGCTTGTTGTTTGTTTGCTTGTTATTTCCATGAAAAGCTAATTCCACCTAAAAAGCAGCTTTTCAGCACTTCTGTGGATCCTTAGTGATATCTGCATTGCTTACTATACTTATTTCCTTGTTTCACTTGAAAGAAAGTTATTGTTTGTCGTTTTTGCATTTAAGTTACCTGTAACACATTGCATTTAAGTTACCTGGCACTTGCCCACTAAAGCAATTATATGTCAGCACTAAAAAATTAAAAGCACTACACCCTCACAAACTCCCCTTGAGTACCTTTTTTCCCATTAGCCCTTTTTTTTTTCAATTATAAAGGAATTCCCAATACTATTCTAGAATGTCCAAAGGTCAGTTGTCAATCTCCTCTCCGGTCCAGCTGGTGAATCTGGGAATCTTGAGGCAATGTTACAACTGCCTCATGTACACAGACAACCCTCTCCTCCTCCCAACAAATTCCAACACATGTGAGAGATGCAACCATATAGTCATACTGGAGGCTAAGCTCTCTCAACTCAGTACTGGCGTAACCAGTCAGGAGGAGAAGGAAACCACACTCACTACAATTCCAGTCTCACATAGACCTACCACGACAGCAAACCAAACACATAAACACACAAAAACATACTCGGAGGCTCTAAATAAAAATCTGCCTAAGCAGCAGAGACCTCCAAAGCAGACACCCAAGCAACCGCTACCCCAAAACAAAACACATACAACACATAGCTCACAAAGCTAGTGTGCCAAACAGTCACAGCCCTTAAGGCTAAACAACACACCTGATACACTTGTAATAGGTGACTCTATCATCAGGCACACTGACATCCCGCTCACCAGGCTGAACAAGGAGAAGGTCACGGTGAGCAGCCTGTTGGGCGCTAGGATCCGCCACATAACACAAGCACTCAGGTCACTTCAAGGCAAGTACAAATATGACTCAGTCATTGTCCATACTGGTGTGAATGACCTGAGACGTACCTCCCTGGACTACATGAAAAGAGACATAGAGGAGCTCTCTGAGCATGTAGCCCAGGCCGGTATGACCCTAACCTTGAGTAGCATCTTACCCTCACCAAGAATGATGCCACAATATGAAGACAAGATGATCAATTTCGATAATTGGCTTAAGTATTGGTGTCATTCAAAGGGGATCCAATGCCTGTCAGCCTGGGATGACATGCTCGACAAGTCATGATGCTTCGCTAGGGACGGCTTGCACCTGTCACCCCTGGGCTTTCGGATATTGGCAAAGGCTCTTGCTACCCCCAGCAAGGCTCAAAAGACAAACCCACCTCCATAGGTATCACAAGGGATAAGAAACTAAGAGTAATGCTACTCAATGCCAGAAGTCTAAACCTCAAGATGCACGCACTCGAAACTCTCCTTAGCATGGAGAACATCGATATCTGTGCAGTAACAGAAACCTGGTTCAAGGCTCCTGAGAGCACCCCAGCACTACCAGGTTATACCTCATACCATGCTTTTCGGCCCCAAAACTTGGACCGAACCACAAAAGGAGGGGGAATATCAATATTCGTCAAAGATACCCACACCTCCAGGTTGATGGCACAGCACGAAGCATCAGAGACTATCCATGTGCAACTAACAGTGGGTAAAACTGCCTTCCAATTTATAGCCTGCCACAGACCACCCTCCCCTCCCAAACACAGTAACCCCACTTGGCCTTCCTGAGAACACTGGAAAATATGAAGGTCTCTCCAAACACCATTATATTGGGCGACTTCAACTACCCAAACATAGACTGGGAGCATTACTCTAGCTCCAACACCCTAGCCCAAAGGTTCCTAGAATTTATAAACTCAAATGCTATGGAACAACTTGTTACCACTCCCACAAGAGGGGAAAACATACTGGACCTGATCATCACCAACATGGGGACTCTATGCTCCAGACCAGAAGTGTATCCCTCATTGGTAAGATCAGACCATAAACTAATCTCACTGGATATTCACATCCCGACTCCACCCCCTGCCCTGAAAACCACAGTGAAAAACTTCTCTAATGCAAATTTCACACTCCTCAAAACCGAGGTGGAATCCTTCAAAGCCCCAGGGCCTGTGGAAAATATGGCCCAGACCGCAGAATCCTTTATAAACGCATTCTATGAACACCTTCAGGAATGCATGGATCATGCAATCCCAAATAAAACCAAGTCCCAATCCTCCAAAGGCAGACGTCCTGTCTGGTGGACCCCAGCCATAAACAAACTATACAATAGAAGGAGGAATCTACTACATGATAGAGTAAAATCCAGTTACAAGTGGCGTCCCACAAGGCTCAGTCCTGGGACCTCTCTTGTTCGGTATATATTTCTCTGAGGTACAGGCCAACATGGAAGGACTGAGGCTGACCAAGTTTGCAGATGACTGCAAACTGGGCACCATAATCAACGCTCCAGCCGACACAAGCATCCTCCAAAAGGGCCTCATATTAACAGACAACTGGTGCCAGAGCCATGGCCTCAAGCTAAACACCAAAAAGTGTATAGTCATCCCCTTTGGCAAAAACAAAGTGCCCACAAATTACCACACAGGTGGTAATCCATTAAGTACAGAAGAAGCAATTAGGGACCTGGGGACCCAAGTTGATAGCAATCTCTCATTTGACAACCAAGTGGCCAAAGTGGTTAGAAAAAAATTTTATATAGCCCACCTAATCATGAAGGGATTCACATCTAGATCAGGGGAGGTCATCGTGCCTCTTTACTCATCCCCCATCAGGCCCATAATTGAGTACAATGCCCCTTTTGGGATGTTCCTTACCAGACACCTGCAGCAACTGGAAAGACCCCAAAAGTACCTCACCAAGAGGATCAAAGGGCTCAAACAGATGCCATATGCTGCCCGGTTAAAGAAACTCCAGCTCTAATCAGTGGCATACCGCCTGCTCAAAGGCGATCTGTGCCTGACGTATAAAGCCATGTCCAACCCAGAATTAATGGACATGCTGCACCTCAGAAAATCCAAATCCCATCGAGCTACACGCTCGAGAGACTTGAACCTCAGCACTGAAATAAATAGGACATGCTGGAGGGACAGATTCATAACCCAGAGGCTCCCTTCACTCTGGAATAAAATCCCAGTCCAGGTTAGGCAGAGTCCCTCATTGACTCTCTTCAAGAGGAATCTTGATGAGTGGATGGGAGATCGTAGGTTTACCCCGGGTATCACTTCTGTGTCACTGTTAGACAGAGGCACAGTATACTAACCTTGAAAAAGGGCATAACAAAATTATTTTAAAATGGGTGGAGAAAGCCAAACACACTCTGGCTAGGCTTATAAATGCCCTAGGGCAGATAGCCTAGTATGAACCTATGAACCTATGAACCTATGATTCTGATTTGTTTATTGTGATAACTTCAGTTTTTATTGTAAAGTTCTAAGTTATTTATTTTAAATTAAATGTTTTCTAATAAAAACTGTATATATGTTCAAATAGAGAACTTTATTACATTTGCTTGAAAGATTTAAAGGAGGCAGGAATTTTAAATGAATGCAATGCAATAGATGCAATTTGTTCTATAAAACTGAAAACTGGCAGCAGGTATATTGTACTACATTAGTTGACATTATGGCCATGTTAGAGGGAAATATGCCTGTAATAGCTAAGTGCATATGCAAAATAGCCATATCATGGAAGTCTGTTTATAATTACATTACAGACTGGGCTAAGAATATGCCAGTTAAAACAAATGATGTAATCTTACAGCCCATTGTAAATAGAACTTATTTAAATGTTAATGAAAAACCTTTCTTCTGAGTGTCAATATTGTCATGAGACAAATGTGGAGTTAAACATAGATGATACTCAAATAACAAGTCAAACTGGTTGACTCACAAGAATAGTGTCAAGATTGCCACAGTTTTTGAAAAGAGAAAGGGGGAATGACTATTGCAATAATCCATAAAAGACAAAATTAAGAGGTGGAAGACACCTCAAGATTAGTTTTTCACAATTTCCAAAGGAAAAATTCATTTTAGTAAATGCCCAAGTTCAGTTGTTAGGAGCTATTTGGGTATATTTGGAAGAATGAAGACATGTCGTTGAATTTTCCCTATATGCTATGGATGTTAACTCAAGACCTTGTCAGAAAGGAACAGTTTAGGGAGTTCTGCCTATACTGAAATTAGTCACGTCAGACATAATAATAGGTGTGTAGCACTGGATAAATTTTGGAAACAAATGAAATCTACAAAGTACAACTGAATTGTAAAATAGAAGGTGGTCAGGTACCATGTACTAGATACAACTGCCAAGAAGCAGCATCAGGTAATTCAGTAGAAACACCTGAGGCATATGTGGTACAGCAGTGCTCATTACCACGTGAGTGGCATGTGGTAGGAAATGGTAAATATCAGAAAATAGAAAACGTCAACTGTTTTGAAAGAACTTAGACTAATGATGTGAATCAAGGTTCCCCAATAGGTGAGAGTCTCATAAAATGCATTGGTGTTAGCTGTGATGAGCTGGAATTTATAAACAATATCACATTTGATAGTAAATCAGTCTATCTGAATTTTTTACTCTTAGATCTTCATCATGCTGTTCTGAGATAGGAACACAAGACAGACATTTGAGAAATCATGATAATAAATACAGAACAGTTTTTCTGTTTTAAATGTTACTGTCAGAATGTGCTATAATAGGAAAAGAAAGATTAGATAGTTATATGTGACATCTCCAATTAAACTATCAACCATGACTTGCATTCAAGAATGTAATAGTAAGGTTGTACAAGAACCTTTGAGTATATGTAATAGAGAGGTGTCTATAAACTGAGATAAACTAAATAATCAGGATAGACATGAAAATGTGACTAGTAAGATAGTCAGTTTGGAAATATATGTACATTTAAATTAAGGTACACAGGTCACTAAATCAGTCGATCCATCGGGATACAACAGTCACTATCTTTATCATCTGGACACTCAGTTATTATGCTCAGTTGTTCTATAATATAAGGTTTAGACTCTTACTTTTGCAGGGGATCAAATAACAGTCAAATATTGCATTCAGCACCTTGCGTCAGACTTGAAGATATTAAATCAATACTTGACAATCTGCTGTGTCAGAACTGTCATAGCAGAATTATTATATGTCCTGGTCTAAACAAATTTAAAAGAAAGGATTTTTGAAAGTAGCCTAAATAACATTCAGACTTATATCTGATAAAGATATTCAGGCATGCTTTTCAGAGATTTGTGAGTAGGTATATCTAGAAACAGAATGAATAAGAAAATTGACTTGGTGAATATCAAAGTATATCCTGTTGGAACATTTTTTCTGAAAATCGTGAAAGATGATGATTTTCAAGAGGGCAGTAAGATAACAGAGACAATTTAGAAATTAAGAATCTAAGATTGTTATATGCCAATGCCAGAAGCTTGGGTGAATACTTAATAATTTGGCATAACTTTGTAGTAGAACATCAAGCTAACATTGATATTGCAATAGAGACCTGATACTAAGATAATGATAGGATTCCAAAACTGGAAAGGTATTGTGAGTTCAATGGTTTTTGGGTCTCTCCAAAATGTAAAAGTGGGAAGTGTTTAGTACTAATAAAGAAAAATGAGTACATTAGTGAAGTAAAGTTTTAACTAAATTAACATTTCATAGAGAGCATCTTTGTAACATTTATTTCTAAAGATATTTAGAAACAACATCAATTTAATTAACCTGGGGTCACACTATGAGCTCTGGGTTCCAGATACAGAGTTTAGGAAAGAACCAGGTCTGCCATTTCTTGAAGACCAGACACAGATTCCCCCTTGGGAGTACATACAACATTTAGTACCATGAGATCTCCCTCACCATATATGAGTTCCTCATGTACTAAATAGTAGGTCAAACTGACTGACCTACAAAAACAGTGATTGACCTCAAAGGGAGAATCTGTATCTGTTATTTTGAAAGAATATACACGCCTCATTTAACCTCTTAAAATATTTGAAACATTTTTGCCAGTCTGTCTCAAGAATGGTGTAAGAATAAAAAAAAATCAATTTCCTCATCTAATCAACTTGACAAATCCAAAAGGACCAATAGTTAATCATTATTTTACAATGTTTGAAGTTATTCTGATTTGTTACATGGGGTTGATTTTCAAGGTAGAGGCAGGAATAGTCTAGACGTGGTGCACTTAATGCAAACTATTATAAATGTTCATGTAAACTTCTCTCTCCTTTACTTGATAGTGATTACAATATGATATGATCAGTGTACAGGTAATTCCATTGCATATAACTATTACTGAGGCACATGGAAATCAAACATGAACAATGTATATTTGTTGAAGAATACAATTATGTATGACATACACTTGATTCTAATGACTGTCTGTCTGCGTTCTCTAGGTGTAACACCACTGATGTCTTTGAAGATGGACCAAATTAAAATCAACTATATAAAATAAATGAATAAATAAGACTGTATTAAAGAATCACATGTGAAACCAGAACAGTTTTAATAGGAAAAACTGACAATCCAAAAAATAGATAATACAATGTTAATAAAGAGGATTAAGTCTATGAGCTGTTAACAAGCTGTTTCTTGTGGAACAGGGTTTGATTCCCTCAAACTTCATTTGGATACTGTGTGACTACTGTGTGACTTTGAGCCTGTCACTTCACCAGACAGTGGTTTGGAATATTTGAGCAATTGGGTAGGCTTCTCAAACAGTTTCTGGACTGTACACCTAGTAACAACCTAAGAACAGTTAGAAGGGATTTAAACAATTTGAGACTAAAATCAAAGACAACAAAGGTCATTTTACAGATGCATAGACTTTAATAAGGATAGACAGTTCTCACTTTTATATTTTACAGAAAATAAAAATAAATATTATTTCATTAGAGAATAAAACAAATCTGATTCCCATTTTCTAAATGTCTTTCTTAAAGATGTTAGATTACTGAACAACAGGATTATTTTATTTTGTGGTACAGGAATTGAGTATGTATGCAATTGTAATAGTGCCCACAAAACAAATACCAAACTTTTATCATAAACTCGTATCACAGAAAATAAAAGCACAAGTTTCCTTCTGAGGTGAAAAAACCAGGACACAATCCAATAAGGTTGCTAGTGCTTTTGTTCCTTTATTCACAATTCATGAAATGGAACTTCATCAGACATCACTACCTTACTCACTTCCTATTAATATATGATTACGTCTTAAAAATGCACCAATAAAATGCTTTTTTCAAGCATTCCAATTTTACATTCACTCTACAAATACATTTTTCATGTCATTAAATGTACAATTCTTGTTCAAACAATAAAAACCATAAAAACAACAAACATTGTTTTTACATGTCAACCATAAATCTTTTCTACCTTTAATCCTGCAACCCTGTGATTACTTTTATTCTCACTCCTAAACCATTTCTACTCTTAGATTCAGTAAACTACTGATGGGTATCCTTTCATTTATACCAGGGAAACTCATCACATTTAATAAAACCTGCCAGTATGTTTCCCTGTATTCCAGGTAATTTGACCAGTTTCCCCCTCTCTCTCTTGTCTCCTAACTTTCTCTAAAACACAGAATTGGAACTTCTTAAAGTTTGGACAGTCCTTACTGTGTCTACAAAGGGCATTTATCCTATCTTGTCTCTGTATTGCAGATGTGTGTTGGTAAATCTTCTTCCTTAACTGGTTCTCCATTTTTCCTATATAAAAAGTGTGACATGTCTGACATAGGGCCACATATATTACTAAAGTCAGTCTAAACCCACATGTACGGCAAGTGCAAAGTTCAAAAGCAAATTCAAAAAAAGACACAGCCAGCACAAAGTGTGGTATAATAATTTAATATAACCATTTAGTATGCCATAAATATATTAACATGGGTGACGGAAAAAAGGTCCCAACACCCAAAGCAAACCAGTTTCGGTACAATAGCCTTCATCAGTGAGAAAGACAAACAGCATATAGATAGCAGGACAAAAAAAGCCCTTAATATATATATATATATATATATATATATATATATATATATATATATATATATATATATATACACACACACACACACACACACACACACACACACACACACAGACGGGTTCACTATGAATTCTTGAAATACTGAAATCCCAAATTTCAGTATTTTGAAATTACATAGCCGAAACCTTCAAATCCCGAAAACCCATAATCGCAAATCTCAAAATCCCGAACCTACACTACACACAGAGCACACACATAAACATACACACAACTTCCCCCCACAAGCACACATACAAACCTAGACCACATATAAGCAGGGGGGCAAGCCCCCCCTGCACCCCCCCTACTTATATATACTAACTCCAAGATCGCACACACACAAAGGTAACTCACACCCACACACTTCACAGTCCCTCGCACAAACACATCACACTCACAACACACACTGACATACACTAAAGCCCCTAACCAACACACTTACACATACATACATACCCAAGATAACACATAACCATTCACACACCCAACATCAGAAGTGCTAATTCAAAATCTCCGTTCTTCGGGATTTTGAATTTCGCGCTTCTGGTGTTTCAGGATTTCAAGGCTTTGGTGTTATAATTTCGAAATACTGAAATTTGGGATTTCAGTATTTTGAAATTATGAACGGAACCCATACAGACAGATGCAAATGACCTCCTATTGGTTAATTTAAAGAGGCTCATTTAGACCAGGAGGGAAAAGCCCCCCCCCCCCAGTTTAATAATCCATTTCTTTTCTTTGACATTTAGAACAGTATTCCAGCAGATGGAGGAAGTCTCCCTATGATCAAACCTTTTGTAGTGATTAAATAGAGAACCCAGTGTGCGACCCCTATGGATGGAAAAAGAACATTTATCCCCCAAATGGTCAGACAGACTTTCTTCTGCCATCAAGATGTTCCAATGTCTATTGATAATATGCATAAGTGATTTGATATTCCTGCCACACGAACCAACAATCATCGAAGTATCACCTCCAGATGGGAGGGTGGGCAGTTAGCCTAGATCACCAATGGATGGGATACCCCAGGGATTACCTGACAGAGGCACAGCAAAATAATGGGTATAGTTCCCCATACTAAAGGGGTGGCGTAGCCACAAAGCGATGGGGGCTAGGGTAAATAATGCCCCCTCCCAGATAGCCTAGTATGAACCTATGAACCTATGAACCTATATATAAATTGTGGCAAGCATCATAAATCAACTCCTCCTTCAGGTATGCCATAAACAGATCAGCATATATGGGTGCAAAGGAAGCCCCCATAGCTGTTCCTTGTACTTGCCAAAAGCATTGATCTTGAAACTAGAACATGTTTTTTGTTAAAATGCGTTCAGCCAGGCAGACAAGAAAGGTATTAAAACCTGGTTCATACAATTCAGATCTGCCCAGCCAATATTGTAAGGCTATTAACCCTGCCTAATGTGTGATGTTGGTATACAAAAAAGTGACATCCAAGGTATATAAAAGCCAATCCTGTTCTAGCTGCATTTCTGAAATGATACCCAGAAATTGGGTAGTGTCCTGGATGTGAGCACACACACAACCCAACAAGGGTTTCAAATATAGGGTTAGAAATTCAGAGAGGAGTTCAGTAAGGGAGCCCCTGCCTGCCACTATAGGCCTCCCCGGTGGATTGTTGGGATCCTTATGGATCTTAGGTAAAAGATAGAGGTACTGTTGTTTAGGGTCAGCTACTTTAAGATGGAAATTGTCTGCACTGGTAATGATGCCTTCCTCCCGAGCTTCATTTAGAAAGGTATCAATTTCCATTTTGAACCTCCTCGTAGGGTCCAATGGCATAGCCATATAATATCTGCCATCTTCTAACTGTTTTAATGCCTCCCCACAATAAAGAACCCAATCTTCTATCACAACTGCTCCTCCTTTGTCTGCAGGTAGGATGACAATATCCCTGTTATTCCTTAACCTATCTATGCATTGTTCCTCAACCTTAGATAAATTATTGGAAACGTTCTTATATTCACGAGGATTGAAATGTAGATCTTTGAGAACATTAGATTGAAAAATTGATACAATCAGTGACATGGGTGGCATAAAGGTGGATCCACAAAATTTAAAACCTCTCTGTGTGTTAGTTGGAGCATTTTTAAAATGTAGCCTTAGATTTAATAAGCGACAAAAATCCACCACGTCTTGAGCCAGGGTATGTTCAGGAATAAAAAAAAAGTACAAAGTTCAGGCCCTTGTTCAAGATCTTTATTTAAGTTTCAGACAAGGTTACAGAAGAAATACTGTGCACATTCATACAGGTATCTACCTTTGTGGCATAAATTTGAGGAGCCCCTCCAAATTGCTTGTTGCCCTCATGTTCCCTCCCCCCTCTCCTGATCCTAACCCTAAGGGGTACTGCAAGTTACTTCACTTGGGGTCTGGTGACAAATCTATGTGGCCATCATCAACTTCAGTGTTGGACGATGTTCATCCCCTGAAGTAAAACTAGAAGGATCTCTATTTTTTTGAAGAATGGATTTGGGCCTCTTTCGTTTGGGGTGAATGTTTTTTGTCAGAAAACATAAATTTAACATTTTTAGAAAAATCAGAAGGTTTACCTTTCTCATGGTCACCTACATCCCTATTATATTTCTTCATCTTTTTTTCTTTAAGTAGCTTTTCCAAGTCAAGTAGTTCACTACTAAGTTGGTTCAGACAGGATGTATAACAAGATAAGGTCTCAAAAGCATGAAGATTCTGACATAGAGTTTCAACTTCCTGAATACCTTGTTGAACCATACGTTCATAATAGGCTGCTAAGGCATCCACAAAACCCATGGATGCCTGCTGTTGTATCTGTGCCTATTGTTCAGAAAGTAGCTGGCTGACACTATGTACCTAGGGTTGTAACTTAACTCTAAGTCCCCCTAGGTGTAATCTGTTTATGTTGGTAGGCTTTAAAAAGCCATAAATGCCAGACATTAGTTCTTAAATTTTTCATATTCTTAGTCAATTTAAAAAGCCCACCTTACATTGATTGACTGGGTCATTCTCTATAGAATTGTCCCTGTTGGTTAGGTTAACAGGTCCTACCCCAAATACCTCCAAATCATCCGTAGCGGATGATAGACCTTTGATAAGAGAAGCCAAATCCATGTCAAAGGTATGTATTGACCAATCACAATCAACAAAACAAAAAGATTAGAGTATAGGATCACCAGACCAGCATCTAATGGAGGGGAAGACCAAAAGCCTATAGAGTAACCCTACAAAAGGGGCAAAAAAACACATATATAACCACCCAATTTCACCCTGTGTCACAAACCATAGGACTCACAATCATCTCAATATATTAGGACTTAATATGTCAGCTATTACACATGAATAGTCAAAAACCAAGTAGGGAATTCAATATTTGATAGTCCCTACTTATAATAGGGTATTCACCCCCTGAAACCAATTTATAAAGTGATACAGTAAGTAGCCTTTGTTGTGAGTGACCATTCCGGTCCTGTACATCAGTTGTAGAAACCACACACAATGCTACATATCACTAAGTTCAAGAACCAACAGGTCCAAAATTTATCAGAAAATATGGCACCTAATATAGTAGACCCGATCAATAAGATCCTGATAAAGTTTAAATAGTGATAATTGCCTGATACATGTGAAAGCATACCTCAAAGAATTTTTCCAACCTATAGAGTCTCAATGCTATGTACAAATAGCCATATTCATTCCCAAAATAGTAAAAACATTCATAAATAATTCCAACTATTCAAAAAAGAATTTCCGTATATTCAGGTCAACCCCAACCATCAAATTATACAAACCAGCCCCACATAGATATTTGAAAATAATAAGTTAATTGCCAAATTATGCTAAAGTCCTTGTTAACTAGTTCCAAGTTCAAAGTCCTGATAAAGCAAACAAAATAGAAATCTGTACAAAGAGGAATGTAGTAAAGTAAAATGGAGATATTATCCAGAGAAATACTGGGTCAACAGAGCAAATCACTATATTTGCCAAAGACCCCAATCAAAAAAAAAAAGGGCAAAATAATCACAAGAATTGAGATAAACAAAAAACAATCCCACTAAACAGTAACTCCATACACAAATTATTACTCTGTTCTGTGCCTGGCCCCAAGTAAATGTAACCACCATCCGATCACCGTGGAAGTGTAAGCGATGAAAAAATATAAATGAAAATATAACCAAATCTTCCGCAGTGTTTAGATACTTAAACCAAATAGATAGTGTATCGTTGTGCCTAAATTAACTGTGTATCCCTGCCAGTTAGTAATAACAAAGTGGTTGCCAACAAATGATCTATGCTCCTCAGAGTTTAATGTTCCAGAATGAAGCTGAGTGTAGAAATCCAGTCAACATTACAAAAAACCATGAAGCGCGCATCCACTGTTATTAATAATAACCACATAGAATGCCAGCAGTCAAACAAAAAGGGTAAAATAATCACATAAATTGAAATAAACAGTAGGCAATCCCACTAAACAGTTCCTCAATACATGAATTGTTCCTCTGTTTGATACCTGGGCCCAAATAAATGTATACGCCGTCCGGTCACCATGGAAGTCTAAACAATAACAAGAATAGAGAAATCCTCCAGTGTTTAAATAATTAAACTAAATAGACAGTGCATACTGTGACAGGTAATCCCTCCATCCAATAGTTAGGCCTAAAAGAACTATATATCCCTACCTGTTAATGATGAAAAATTAAGTACCAGCAAACAATGTATACTCCACAAAGTCCAATGTCCCAAATCCAAGCTGAGTGTAGGTAAACTCCAGTCAGCAAAACCTAAATCCAATAGGGAATCAAAAACGAACATCCACTGTAGTTGATGATGACCACACAGAATGCCAACAATGAGAACCAAGCAAAGCAAAGCCAAAGTCTGTCCAAACCCTCAAAGGCTCTATAGTCCAAAAGCAAATTCAAAAAAAGCCAGAGCCAGTACAATTTAATATGACAATTTAATATGCCAAAAAATATATTAACATGGGTGAGGGAAAAAAAGTCCCAACACCCAAACCAAACCGGTTTTGGCTCAATAGCCTTCTTCAGTGAGAAAGGCAAACAGCATATAGATAGCAGGACAAATATATATATATATATATATATATATATATATATATATATATATATATATATATATACAGACAGATGCAAAAAGACCTCCTATTGGTTAATTTAAAGATGCTCATTTAGACCAGGAGGAAAAAGCCCCCCCCCCCCCGTTGAATAATCCATTTCTTTTCTTTGACATTTAGAGTAGTATGCCAGCCAGATTTATCCCTACAATTTCCCAATATACAATCAATTATAGTAAATCTAAATGAAGCAGTATTATGTTTGCAGGTATGTTTAAAGAGAACATTGGACTATCTTTTACTCTTTATATCACTCATATGCTCCCCAGTTCTAAATCTGAGAGGTCTCGAAGTTTGGCCCACGTAAAACGTGGAGCATGGACAAGTGGCCAAACAGATTACCCAACTTGTGCTGCAATTTGCCAAAAAAGTGATAGTAAAGATTGTGGGTGTTTTTTTGCTGGTAAATTCCTTAATTTTATTGATCCTATGACAATGGGAACAATGTCCACAGGGGACACATCCCAACAATGTGTCCCCCATGAAAGTCCTTTGGATGGAGGAAGTCCCCCTATGATCAAACCTTTTGTAGTGACTAAATAGAGAACCCAGTGTGCGGCCCCTACAGAAGGAAAAAGAACATCTATCCCCCAAATGGTCAGACAGTCTCCCTTCTGCCATTAAGATGTTCCAACGTCTACTGATAATATGCATAAATGGTTTGGTATTCCTGCCAAAAGTTGTAACAAATCTTACCTTAGACTGAATGTCTGGTGGTTGTACTTGATATTCCAAAAGGATTTCTTTTTGCATCTGTCTTTATATATATTAAGGGCTTTTTTGTCCTACTATCGATATGCTGTTTGTCTTTCTCACTGAGGAAGGCTATTGAGCCGAAGCCAGTTTGGTTTGGGTGTTGAGACCTTTTTTCCCTCGCCCATATTAATATATTTTTTGGCATATTAAATTGTCATATTCAATTGTTATACCACACTTTGTGCTAGCTCTGTCTTTTTTTTTTATTTGCTTTTGGACTATAGAGCCTTTGCACTTGCTGTACATGCGGGTTTGGACTGACTTTGGCTTTGCTTTGCTTGGCTCTCACTGTTGGCATTCTATGTGGTCATCATCAACTACAGTGGATGTTCGTTTTTGATTCCCCATTGGATTTTGGTTTTGCTGACTGAGTTTACCTACATTCAGCTTGGATTTGGGACATTGGACTTTGTGGAGTATACATTGTTTGCTGGTATTTAATTTTTCATCATCAATAGGTGGGGATACATAGTTCTTTCAGGCCTAACAATCAGATGGAGGGATTGCCCGTCTCACTATGCACTGTCTATTTGGTTTAATTATCTAAACAATGTAGAGGATTTGGATATTCTTGTTATCATTTAGACTTCCACGGTAACCTGACGGTGTATACATTTATTTGGGTCCAGGTATCGAACGAAGGAACAATTTGTGTATTGAGGTACTGTTTAATGGGATTGCCTACTGTTATTTTCAATTTCTGTGACTATTCTATTCCCTTAATTTGACTGCTGGCATTCTATGTGGTTATTATTAATAACAGTGGATGCTCGCTTCACGGCTTTTTGTATGTTGACTGGATTTCTACACCCAGCTCCATTTTGGAACATTAAACTCTGAGGAGCATAGATTGTTTGTTGGCAATCATTTTGTTATTACTAACTGGCAGGGATACACAGTTAATTTAGGCACAGCAATACACTGTCTATTTGGTTTAAGTATCTAAACATTGTGGAGGATTTAGCTGTATTTTTATGACATTTTTTTCATTGCCTACACTTCCACGGTGATCAGACAGTGGTTATATTTACTTGGGCCCAGGCACTGAACGGAGGAATAATTTGTGTATGGAGTTACTGTTTAGTGGGATTTTTTTTTATCTCAATTCTTGTGATTATTTTACCCTTTTTTTGATTGGTGATTTGCTCTGTCGATCCAGTATTTCTCTGGATAACATCTCCATTTTACTTTACTACATTCCTCTTTGTACGGATTTCTATTTCATAAGTACATAGGTTGGTATTAGGCTATTGGCCCTAGGGCCTATACAAGCCTAGCCATAACAATTCCCTGGCTATTTCTTCCCATACTATTTACTTCCCTGGACCCCTGTCTAGCAGGGCAACTGACGTGATCCCTGGGGTGAATTTCCTTTCTCCCATCCAACCAACAAGGTTCCTTTTGAAGAGGGTCAAAGAAATGCTCTGTTTGACATGTATGGGCAGTCTATTCCAGAGTCTGGGGAGCCTCTGGGTCAGGAACCTATCCCTCCAGCATGTTTTGTTTATTGTGATGACAAGGTTTAGATCCCTGGAGCGGGTGGCTCTGAGGGATTGGGATTTCTTTGAGTGTAGCTTGTCCAACAGCTCTGGGTTTGACATGGCCTTGCATGTTAAGCAGAGATCGCCTCTGAGTAGACGATATGTGACAAGAGTACAGCTAGAGTTTTTTAAGGTGGTCAGCATAGGGCATCTGCTTTAGGCCTGTGATTCTTTTAGTGAGGTACTTCTGCAGCCTTTCCAGTTGTTGCAGATGTCTTGAGAGGTACATATCAAATGGGGCATTGTATTCTATAATGGGTCTAAGGAGAGATGAGTACAGTGGGACAATGACCTCCTTTTTTCTGGATGGAAAGCCCTTAGTGATGAGGTGTGCCACATAGAAGGATTTCCTGACTGTTGTGGTAATGCGGTTATCAAAGATGAGACCACTGAACACCTGTGTCCCTAAGTCTCTTATTACACTTTCGGTGTTTAGTGTACTGGCACCTATGTGGTAATTCATGGGTACATGTCTTTTACCAAAGGGGATAACTATACATTTTTTGGCATAGAGCTTGAGCCCATGGCTCTGGCACCAAGCATCTGTTTTTGTAAGGCCCTTTTGTAGAGTATCCACATTATTTGGGGATTCAATAATGGCTCCTAGTTTGCAGTAATCTGTGGACTTTGTTAGCCAGAGTTCCTTAGTGTTGGCCTGTACTTGAGAGAAGTAGATGCCAAACAAGAGCAGTCCCAGGACTGAACCCTGAGGTACTCCACTCGTCACTTGTCTGGAGCTGGATTTGGAGTCAGCTACTGTTACAGTGTGGATTCTGTCAGTAAGCCAGTTGGGAACCCATCGAGTGATGTAGGGATTAATGGCCAGCTTAGTAAGCTTATCTATGATTCCAGAGTGGGGGATGGAGTCAAAGTCCTTGGCGAGGTCCAAATAGGCTGTGTGGACCACCTTACCCTCATCCACAGCTCTGGAGACTGATTCGAAGAAGTCAGTCAGGTTCAGGAGACAAGATTGGCCCTTCATGAACCCAAACTGGGTAGGGTCCAGGGTTTGAAGGTTGCCAATGTCTTTGTTTATAAGTTCCACGATAATACGTTCCATGGCCTTGCAGATCAGGCTCATCAGACTGATGGGGCAGTAGTTACCGGAATCTAAGGTGGATCCCTCCTTGTGGAGTTGGATAACTGTAGCTGTGCACCACGCAGTGGGCACGAAGCCTGAGGTGAGGGTATGGTTAAACATGACACTTAGGTGAGGTGCCAGTTCATTTTGTAGCGCATGTAGTACACAGCTCTGGATGTCATCTGTTCCCATGGATGCTGTATTCTTAACTTTGTTGAGTGCGTTTTTTACCTTTGTGGCCATTATTACTGGAATATGGCAATCTTCCGGTATTGAGATGGGCCATTTAGGGGGTGAGACGGGGGTGAAGTTGGCACTTAATCGATCTGCCAGGATATTGGCAATATCCTTGGGATCAGTATATTTAATGTCATTCTGTTGTAGCTCAGAGCAGATCTGACCATTGCCATTTAGATTCTTGACATCGTTATAGAATGCCTTGTGGTTGTCTTTGGAATCTTTGGCATTTTTATTTTCATAACTAGCTTTGGAGGATTTTATGAGGGATATGAGATATACTGAGGCTGGTAAGGGAGTTTTTTGCAACCTGGGATTTTCCTCTTTTCTGCAACAGTTTCTTCCTTTTGTTGTAAAGTTTATTTATGGCAGGGGACCACAAGATTGGCTTCCTTGTTTTTGGAGGAGAACATCTTTGTTCTAATTCGGAATGGCACGATTCATGCATGAGTGGATGTTCTCATAATTTTAAAATTTTGTTTACTTTATCAGGACTTTGAACTTGGAACTGGTGATTAACGAGGACTTTAGCATAATTTGGCCATCAGCTTATTACTTTCAAATATCCATGTGGGGCTGGTTTGTATAATTTGATGATTGGGGTTGACCTGAATATACAGAAATTCTATTTTGAATTGTTGGAATTATTTATGAATGTTTTTTACTATTTTGGGAATGAATATGACTATTTGTACATAGCACTGAGGCAATATCAAGGTTTTGCTATATCTTACGTCTCATATTTGGCGACTATACTTATTTGTATCTGTCTTTTCTATGTCAGGCTTTAATATATAGGTCTGGTACTACTATTTATACTGGTTCGTTTGAATACATTGGGGTTGCTGACTAATATATGACTTTAAGCCCATTTTTGACCCATTTTATATGGGTTTGATTAGGGCCAGCCATTATAAACATTTCTGTAGGGGCCTTATCACGTCAGTGTAGTTAAAGATTTATGTTTTTTAGTCCAGACTTTATTATTGAACTGTAATGTCTTTATGATAATGTAGAAGGTCTACCTTACATATGGTCTGTACTCTGTGATGATTTTGGGTGGATAGCCAGGCCCTCACCATTTGGAAGGGAATCACCATTAGTATTTTGGTATCTTTGTATGTTTTCCAGTTACATCTCTGTCCCAGTCATGAGGTTCACTATAGTTTGGAGAAATTCTTTGATGTATGCTTTCACATGTGTCAGGCAACTATCACTATTTAAACTTTATCAGGATCTTATCGATTGGGTCTACTATATTAGGGACCCTATTTTTTGATAAATTTTGGTCCTGTTGGTTCTTGAACTTAGTGATACATATCACTGTGTATGGTTTCTACAACTGATGTACAGGATCAGAATGATCACTAACAACAAGGGCTACTTATTGTTTCACTTTATAAACTGGTTTCAGGGGGTGAATACCCTATTACAAGTAGGGACTACTAAATATTTAATTCCCTACTTGTTTTTTGACTGTACATGTGTAATAGCTGACATATTAAGTTCTAATATATTGAGATGATTGTGGGTCCTATGGTTTGGGACACAGTGAAATTGGATGGTTATATATGTGTTTTTATGCCTTTTTGTAGGGTCAGTCTATATGCTTTTGGGCTTCCCCTCCATTAGATGCTGGTCTGGTGATCCTATACTCTGATCTTTTTGTTTTTGTTGATTGTGAATTGGTCAATACATACCTTTGACATGGATTTGACTTCTCTTATCAAAGGTCTATCATCTGATATAGATGATTTGGAGGTATTTGGGTTAGGACATGTTAACATAACCAATAGGGACAATTCTATAGAGAATGACCCAGTCAATCAATGCAAGGTGGGCTTCTTTAAACTGACTAAGAATATGAAGAATTTAAGAACTAATGTCTGGCATTTATGGCTTTTTAAAGCCTGCCAACATAAACAGATTACACCTAGTGGACTTAGAGTTAAGTTACAACCCTTGGTACATAGTGTCAACCAGCTACTTTTTGAACAATGGGTTTTGTGGATGCCTTAGCAGCCTATTATGAACGTATGGTTCAACAAGGTATTCAGGAATTTGAAACTCTATGTCAGAATCTTAATGCTTTTGAGACCTTATCTTGTTATACATCCTGTCTGAACCAACTTAGTAGTGACCTACTTGACTTGGAAAAGCTACTTAAAGAAAAAAAGATGAAGAAATTTAACAGGAATTCAGGTGACTATGAGAAAAGTAAACTTTCAAATTTTTCTAAAAATGTTAAATTTATGTTTTCTGACAAAAAACATTCACCCCAAAACGAAAGAAGCCCAAATCCATTCTTAAAAGAAATAGAGATCCTTCTAGTTTTACTTCAAGGGATGAATCATCTTCCAACACTGAAGTTGATGATGGCCACATAGATGTGTCACAAGACCCCAAGTGAAGTAACCTGCAGCACCCTTCAGGGTTAGGATCAAGCAGAGGGGGAAGAAACATAACAAGCAATTTGGAGGGGCTCCTCAAATTGATGCCACAAAGGTAGATATCTGTATGAATGTGCACTATATTTCTTCTGTAACCTTGTCTGAAAATGAAATAAAGATCTTGAACAAGGGCCTGAACTTTGTACCTGTTTTTTTTTTTTTGTTTCTGAACATACTCTGGCTCAGGACGTGATGGATTTTTTTCGTTTATTAAATCTAAGGCTACATTTTGAAAATGCTCCAGCTAACACACAGAGAGGTTTTAAATTTTGTGGATCCACCTTTATGCCCCCCCACCCATGTCACCGATTGTATCGACTTTTCAATCTAATGTTCTCAAAGATCTACATTTCAACCCTCGTGAATATAAGAACTTTCCAAATAATTTATCTAAGGTTGAGGAACAATGCATAGATAGGTTAAGGATATTGTCATCCTACCTGCAGACAAAGGAGGAGCAGTTGTGATACAAAATTGGATGCTTTATTGTGGGGAGGCATTAAAACAGTTAGAAGATGGTAGACACTATATGGTTATGCCATTGAACCCTACAAGGAGGTTCAAAATGGAAATCGATACCTTTCTAAATGAAACTCGGGAGGAAGGCATCATTACCAGTGCAGACAATTTCCATCTTAAAGTACCTGACCCTAAACAGCAGTACTGCTATCTTTTACCTAAGATCCATAAGGATCCCACAAATTCACCAAGGAGGCCTACAGTGGCAGGCAGGGGCTCCCTTACTGAGCTTCTCTCTGAATCTGGCTGGCATACTATTCTAAATGTCAAAGAAAAGAAATGGATTATTAAACTGGGAGGGTTTTTTCCTCCTGGTCTAAATGAGCATCTTTAAATTAACCAATAGGAGGTCTTTTTGCATCTGTATATATATATATATATATATATATATATATATATATATATACACACACATATATATATATATATATATATATATAAATATATATATATATATGTGTGTGTGTGTTTGTCTTTTCAGCTTTTCCCGGTTAGGGGTCACCACAGCGGAACTCCAGTCCACTAATGATCGGCAGTAGATTTTTATGGTGCCGAGTTGCCAGCCCAATGCCCAACCTTCAATGAAGGCACACCCATTCATGCATGTCTTTCGAAGGACACTTGACCGCAGGGAGGACATGCAGACTCCACACAGAAGGTGCTCCAGCCAAGAAATGAATGGGAGAACCTCTTGCTGTGAGACAACAATGCTACCGCTGCACCACCGCAGCTCAATAGCCTATATATATATATATATATATATATATATATATATATATATATATATATATATATATATATATATATATATATATATATATATATATATATATGTATATATATATTAAGGGCTTTTTTGTCCTACTATTGTCTTTACACACACATATATATATATATATATATATATATATATATATATATATATTAAGGGCTTTTTTGTCCAACTATTGTCTTTCTCACTGAAGAAGGCTATTGAGCTGAAACTGGTTTGGTTTGGTTGTTGGGGCCTTTTATCCCTCACCCATGTTAATATATTTTTCGGCATATTCAATTTTATTATTAAATTGTTATACCACACTTTGTGCTGGTTCTGTCTTTTTTTGAATCCACATATATTACTCCATTGCTGTTACAGTTGTAATTCCCTTATATTGGTATAACTCTCCTATACCCTTCAATAACCACATTTATGGTTTCATAAATGAATCTACAGTCCCTGCATCCATTACATTTGTTCATTTTCCCCATAGGTATTCTATCTTTCATTTTATTCCTCTCAAACATATTCTTAATATTGGGTCCCCTTCGATACACTATTTTTGAGGTGTGACCCAATTTTTCAGTCATGCCAAATGCCCTACAAACACATTTCCAGTTCTTCTCAACTATTTTCCAAACTTCTAAGGAATCCTGATTCTATGTTATGACACAACATGCAGACTCATATTTCTTATTTTGGCATCCTTCACACTTTCCGGGTTCCTCAGTAGTGAGGATAAAATGTTTTCCTTCTGCTGATCACATATCAACTGTAACAGCAAGGAAGTAATATATGTGGCCCTATGTCAGACATGTCCCACTTTTTACAAAGGAAAAATGGAGAACCAGTTAAGGAAGAGGATTTACCAACACACATATGCAATGCAGAGACAAGATAATATAAATGCCCTTTGTAGACACAGTAACGGACTGTCCGAACTTTAAGAAGTTCCTTTTCTGTGTTTTAAAAAAGTTAGGAGACAAGAGAGAGGGGGAAACTGGTCAAATTACCTGGAATACAGGGAAACATAATGGCAGGTTTTATTAAATGCGACAGGTTTCCGTGGTATAAATGAAAGGATATCCATTGGTAGTTCATTGAATCTAAGAGTATAAATAGTTTAGGAGTGAGAATAAAAGTAATCACAGGGTTGCAGGATTAAAGGTAGAAAAGATTTATGGTTGACATGTAAAAACAATGTTTGTTGTTTTTATGGTTTTTATTGTTTGAACAAAAATTGTACATTTAATGACATGCATAAAGGTATTTTTTAGAGTGAATGTAAAATTGGAATGCATGAAAAAAGCATTTTATTGGGGCATTTTTAAGACGTAATCATATATTAATAGGAAGTGAGTAAGGTAGTGATGTCTGATGAAGTTCCATTTTGTGAATTGTGAATAAAGGAACATAAGCGCTAGCAACCCTATTGGATTGTCCTGGTTTTTTCACCTCAGAAGGAAACTTGTGCTTTTATTTTCTGTGATAAGAATTGTAATAATGTGCAAATTTGTATTAACAGGTTAAATAGCCACAAAAGCCTATGGGCACACCCCATTTTTAATTGTGATATCAGGAACCTAAAGAGCTGCTTATTGCCACCCCTCAGACTTTTGTTTAAGAAGACCCTCGAAGAAATTATAACAGCTTACTTGAAAATTTCCATTATCAAGACAGTCTTTAACAGTACAATAAATGTTCTAATTACTAAGGGTTTTGCATCCAGGAAGAAAGAAGACATTGTCTCCCTCTACTCTTCCCTCATTAGGACAGTCATCGAGTACATTGCCCCATCTGGCATGTACCTCACTAGACACCTGCAACAACTGGAGAGGCTGCAAAAATACCTCACAAAGAGGATCCTAGGCCTTAAAAACGTGTCCTATATGGACAGACACAAAAAACTCCAACTATTCTCTGTCTCATATCATCTACTTAGAGCCGATCTCTGCTTGACTTACAAAACCATGTCTGACCCAGCTCTATTAGAAATGTTACATCTAAAGAAATCCCAATCACTCCGCACCACATGTTCTGGAGACCTCAACCTCATTACCACAATTAGCAGAACATGCTGGAAGGACAGGTTCATAACCCAGAGACTGCCCATGCTATGGAACAGACTTCCCATACATATCAAGCAGAGCACCTCGCTGACCCTCTTTAAGAGAAATCTTGATGAGTGGATGGGAAACAGAAAATTCACCCCGGGGATAACTCAAGTGGGTCTCGACAGAGGCACTGGGAACTAAGGTCGGGTGGCACTATGCCAGGATAATCCTATGGCTAGGCTTGTAAAGGCCCCAGTGCCATTAGCCTAGTACACACCTATGAACCTATGTGAAGAATTATTGACCCATAGCTTACTGTCTTGTATGGTAAGCTAATGGACAGGATCATTTTAGAAAGGCTAAATATGGAATTGATACAAAAGTGTGTTTTTTTCTATCAACATTTTTACTCAAAAGTTAGACCTGTAACTAACTGTAACATCAGCTTTAATGCAGAGAAAGTATTTTGTCCCACAGATTTTTATTTATTTATATTTATTTATTTTACATTTGTTTACAGGGGAGGTCCAACTGGGCTAATAGCCCATTTTCAGCAGAGGCCCTGGGAGAAAATCTCTAAAAAAAGAGAAAGAAAAAGACAAATGTAATATATTCTGACAGTAAAAACCTAGATAAACATATATTATAAAAGGGAAACAATAAACAAGAAAATATTTTACATGATTATACATAGGTTTGAAAATAGCATCATATGTTATTTGCTTTAGTGCATTAATAACATTTAAATGCAGTAAATGTTAGGCTCAAGGAAGGAATACAGATGAAATCTGAGGGTACAAAATTGCAGCTACTCATATTGGATAAGGACAGTTTCACTGTACTAAATGCGATATGCGGTAAAAAGAGGCAATCTTTGTCTGGCCTTCTAGAAATAGTAGGCCTGGTTCTTTCTTAAACTCTGTATCTGAAACATCAAGTTCATAGGGAGACACCAGACTAAGTTGGTATGATTTCAAATATAAACAGTGAAAAAAAAGAATTGCTTCATGATATTGCATTTTCCTTGATAGAAGAAGTCAGTACCCTTGGTTAAATAATGCATGCCTTTGTCTGATCTTAAGAAAAAAATCACTAGAAGAAATACAGATGTGGGCTTGTCTGTTAAGTTGCTATAAGATAAAAAACACTCTTGCAAGCTTAATATTAAAACATATGAACCTATCAAAGAATGTCAACTGTCTTCTTATGTTAACCTCTTTGATTTTTGCAATGTTATTCTAATCCTTCTCCAGCACTATACTTTTACCTGCAATGTATCATCAAGAAAGTTTTCTTTAGATCTGCTTACTGAAGCTTGCACACTGCTCTCAGATTGTTCTACATAAAATTTGTATGTCTTTGTATTAAATGTCAGTTGTGTTATTTATTTATTTGATAACTGAATTAGTGGGATAATCCTGTGTTCACTATTTTCAGCCACAATCTGAAAACAAAGCTTTATTTGCCCACCATCTGCCTGCCATTTCAGCTCCACTCTGAGATATGTTGTGTAATTCCCATTCTGTCACTTTTATTTTAGTATCTTTGGCAAACAAACTGAACTCTCTCTCTCCACACACAGATGCTCTCTCTCTCTCTCTCTCTCTCTATATATATATATATATATATGGGTCCCCTTCTTTTGAGTGAATGTTCATTTGAATGACACCCATATAACTGAGACGAAGTTACCAACACTTCATATTAATGAAATCTTACAATAATGAAACCCAAAAACCCGAAACAGTTACTGATTTGCAGTCTGTTGAAACAGTAGCTACCTGGATGCCCTTTTCCACAAGGTAGTGTGATCTCAGAAATGGTATAATTAAGCTACGGGGGGGAGCCCCCCACATGGGACATGCAGGGGGGCTTGCACCCCTGCAGACACAATGTAGTTAAATTTTTTGTCATGTTGCTTTAATCTCCTGTAGACTTATGGGAAATGTTAGTAGTGATATGGTGTTGTAGCTGTGTATGGTGTTTTTTGTTTGTGTGTTTGTGTTTGTTTCTGGAAGGTGAAGGTTTTGCAGTAAGTGGCTTTTGGGTTTTTGGATTTCATTCTTTTGAAGTTTCGTTAATTTGAACATTTGGTAACTTTGTCTCAGTTATATGAATTCCCTTGAAATGAATGTTCACTCATTTGAAGTAAAACTATATATATATATATATATATATAGAGAGAGAGAGAGAGAGAGAGAGAAAGGGAGGGAGGGAGAGGTAGCATGTGTGTGTGTGTGTGTGTGTGTGTGTGTGTGTGTGTGTGTGTGTGTGTGTGTGTGTGTGTGTTTGTGTGTGTGTAGGTGTGTACATACACACACACACACACACACACACACACACACACACACACACACACACATGGGCGAGTGCACACACATGCCAAACATCTGAAAAATAACTATAATAATGCCTATCCCTGAGCACCCAGACCCTGTGAAAACCTCTCGATACAGACCAGTCCTTATACTCCCCAAATTAGGAGATATTCTATTGACAATCATATACTGACAGCTGTCCTAGTGCAGTCATACCTACAATCTTCTCTCCCATAAACAGCATGGCTCTTGATCAGTTTGCAGTACACAAACAGCTGTATGGACCCTTACTAATGAAATACTATAAAGCATGGATAAGGACAATATACTGGTGCCATCTTTATCACGTTTACTAAAGCCTTTGATCTCATGAATCACAACATTCTCCTTCAACACCTTGCTGAAACAGGTATCGGCCCAGACACCTTGCCATGGTTTCAAAACTATCCAACTGCCACTTCTATGTCTAAGTCTGTTCCTCATTCTTTCAGACATCTAGCCTTCAAAAAGAGGTCTCACAAGGATCCATAATTGTCCCCTCTTCTATTCTCTTTCTGTATAATGAAAACAGACCTTTGACCTACCTCACCTCCCCATAATACTGTATGTTAAGGGCAGGGTCATAGTTCACTGAAATCACTTCCTTGCTAATCTCCAAAAATAACTCTTGGCAGACTAACTCTAATTAATCCACTAGGTCAATAACAAAAACCTGTTCCACAAAAAACAATTTTTTGGGGACAAGCAAAAGCTTGTCAAAATTCTACACTCTTTACACATCCATGGTCATAACAACATGCCTATTCAAAATACTACCCGAGTTAAATATGTAGGCCTATGGCTTGTCCTGTCTTGAAACTTCTCTCTCCAGTTTGCCATTGCAAAGGAAAAAGATTAGCTCACTACAATTCCGGATCAATAACCACCCCCCTTCTTACCTAGGCATCCAGATTAGCAATATGGAGAGGTATTACTCCATCACTACTGAAATATGGCCTTCCACTTATTCCATCTCCATCAAAAAGAAACTCCGCACAAATCCAAACAATCCCTAGTAAAATATGAAGAATCACCACACTTTACCCTAAACATGAACATCACTTCAAAACATTTGGAAAGGACACACTGGCTACCAGTAAAACAGAGTGTTCACATTTTGTTAGGATCACTGCTATTCAAATTGCTAAATAATGAAAAATTCTCTCCCTAAGCAGCCAAACTAATTAGGTAAACACTCTTCATCATCCTCAGAAGCCATAACCACAATGCACGAACATTACAAACCCCCAAAAACAAAGTTCCATACTAGACCTTAGAGTATGGGAATCTATAGGAATCTATTCCCTCCCAAATTAAATATGTTTTATCTCACAAAGTATTCTAAACTCAGCTAAAAGCCCATCTCCAGAAACTTGCTGAATGCCACTGCCTGTCTTCTAAACACACTACCCTATTGTTTACATCCTTTCTTTTACTACCTTAACTAAACAATACTCAGATTTTCTTTACAATTCTTACTTACACCATTTCACCTGATCTACCACTCATATTTTTAACCTGCTTTCTAATCTTCTTACACTTTGAATATCATATAGTGATATGACATTTTTTACCTTATTGCAAATACTTTGTACTGCTTCATCTCTGTTTGTTGCTAATAATTGTACAAAATTGCCATATAATCTCTTTATAATCTTGTTTTTTTTTTTTTTTTTTTTTTTGCTGAAAAGTGCAAGTCTCTCCTCATACCTGGACTGAGACTGAAACTGACCATTTATGGTCGGTGCTCTACCCCAGTTAATAAATTTAAATAAATAAATACATGTACGTGTGTATATGCTTGGGTGTATGTATGTTATGTATATACATGCACATGTCTTTGCATGCACTAGATGTCTAAATAGTTCATGGACTACTTTAGTTTAGCAAAGATTATTCTGAAGGCATCAAAAACAAGCCATAGAAAACACCAGCTGTCAATCTTGCTGACTTAATGAAAGTTTTTCAGAAAGGACCTTTGATATAACACAAGTACTTATTGATACTGCATGGACAAGTCCCCATGTGCCTCATATTTGAGGGAATGCACTTCTGTAATTAATATTCTAATTCCAAACTCACATTTTCAATTAAAATGTAGCAAATATAACATGCTGCCCTATACAGGACAAGCTGCATACATCATAAAAGTACTGTGGAGTTTGTATGTGAGGAAAAACAACAGTTGAGAGTTCTTATAAGTCACTGCAAGGTAGTAGTTGCACTTATTTTTTCTGAAAATTGGCTCCGCCTGGGTTTGCATGCATTAAAAAAGATACCGTAGGTATTATTCATATTATTCTTAACGAAAGACAGTCCCACATGTACTGCCATTATGCGGTATTACTTTACTTGTAAGTGAATTATTTTATTAAACTATACAGGGAGCAGTGCCTTTCAGGTTTACCATGAAGTTAATGGCATTTGAAGTTTGTCCAGCAAAGAACCTGACTAACAGAATATGAAGTAAGCACAGTCATGCAATTGAAAGAACATGATATAAAGCAGTGCTTTGCTTATAAATCTTTTGGAAGCAATTGTCTGGACCTGGAAAATTAGGCTGTTAATTAAAAACAGATTCAGGTTGTGCAGTTGTACTAACAACTAACTGAATTTCTTTGTAGATGAGCGCAAGCTGCTTTGAGAATCATTCAGCTGTAAAGTGTCATGTTATGCATAGCCGCATGCTGACTGGTTTGGGCTTTACATCAATTCTTTTAATATGCAGAATGAAGGCCAAAGAACTCTCTAGGGATCTTTATAGGAAACTGCTCAACATAAAGCATTTGTTGTGAGGATTCCTTTCCTTTTCCCAGATTTTGCCTGACCCTGGCTACAACGGTGGTAGTTAACGGACCTTATCAATATTACAGTAAATGTTAATATTAGAGATAAATACACTGATAAACTGTTGGTTAAGGCAAGTGTGGTTTATTTGTAACTGTGACACTTCTAGCTCCACTACTGGTGGAAACAGCATTGTAAAGTAGGTTAATACTTTCATAATGTGTGCTTACTGGACTAAACACAGACCGTTGTCTCATGAAGTCAGAATGAATGATGCAACTTGACTTCTGATCACCATAACTGCAAGTTTATATAACTTCCTATCCAACAGCTGTGATATGCCAACATCTGATATAAAAAGTACACTGTGTGCTTATAAAGTAACTTCCTGTCATTTTTTAACTGTAGTGACTCAGATGCTATAGTTTACAGCATGTTTAGTGACACTGCTTATTCTGATGTTCTTAAGCATAAAGTAATCATTAGTGCTGAAACTACAATGACATCATTCCCCAGCCTTTCATTGCATCATGTGACTGCATTAAATATAAGAAGGCTGCATCCCATTGCCGTAGAAACATAGAACTGAGTAACCATATGTCCTTCCATCACAGCATTTCTGATGACTTACAAATAGTAATTACTAATAATAATACTGATACTAATTACTTATACTGCAGGTAAAGCTTAAGCTACCTTCAGTATATCTAATGTTTTCCCAGACTTAAATCAAACACTTGGAATAAGAACAGAAGAGATGGGACTGCAATTCTCTATGCATTTAGTTCAAAGTGAAAAAACTTGAAAAAGCTCAACAGCAGTCTGGCTTTATGAGCAGTATTTAAGAATAAATCCTTGTCATGCCTGCTGGCCTTAAGTTTGTGATGAACAAGAAAAATGCTTCCATGATGTTTTAAATTAGAGATACCTGTTTAACAGAGGCTCTGCATACAGCTGGTTAATTTATATACTAAAATTAATGTTTTTATTAGATAAGTATTACCAGAAATAATGAAGGCAATAAAATACTAATGAGCTGAAATCATAATTCCTACTCCGAGAAGCAAATCTAGATGGAGATATTAATTTGTGAAATACCTCAGAGGGAATGAAACAGCAGATCCTACAGTTGGTGAAGAACTCATCAGTACAAGGGAACTGTGTAACTTGCTACAAGAAGGTTTAAGAATATGACTGTGTTTGTGTGTGTGTGTGTGTGTGTGTGTGTGTGTGTGTGTGTGTGTGTGTGTGTGTGTGTGATGGTGTGGGTGTACATGTATGTGGTGTATGTGCATGTATATATAAGTGCGTGTGTTTACATGTATATGAGTCAATGAGTGTGCATGTATGTACGTGCATGTGTGTGCTCACATGTATTTGTATAAGTGTGCCCATGGGTGGCGATCAGTAAATAGAGTTACTGTATCCTAGAAAAAAATATCCAAGTCAATAAAGAAGGTGTTTAAATAAGTGCTGCAAGAAAAAAATGAAGAAAACTGTTTTAGTGCTAACAAGTAATTCAAGGCCAAATCACATTTCCTGATCTTCAGTAGTGCTATGCATAGCTTTCATAGCTAATCAGAAGATTGGCAGAGCAAATGAGTCTATACAGAGCAGAACGTATGCCCTGCATGCAGTCCCATGCAAATGGAGTGTTGACTGGATAGAATGATAGTAAAGGATCGTTCTTAATTATGATTACTTTCATTTCAGATTTAAGAAGTATACTATAATCAAAGGTAGAATTATTCCATTATGCAAAGTGTAATGTCTAGAACAAGCACAGTGGTACAGATAATTTATGTCAATGGCCAGATAGCTTCACGAATGGGGTCCAGGCTTAGGGTACCGGGATAAAGCCTGTGTTATGGTGTAGATCACTCATGTTCAATAAGCGGCTTGAG
This sequence comes from Protopterus annectens, assembly GCF_019279795.1. NCBI lineage: Eukaryota > Metazoa > Chordata > Ceratodontiformes > Protopteridae > Protopterus > Protopterus annectens. Next base: position 293,489,327 of record NC_056741.1, on the reverse strand, counting down.
CACCCAAAGGACCTGGCTGGGAGGTCAGCAGTGAGAGGCCACTGCTGACTTCTCCATCTTGGGGGGAGGGAAGTAGCTTTAGCTTGCGATTTAGGTAACACCCAGTAGGAGCACTAGGTGTTGCTCCCATGGAGAATGGGCATAGGGATTACAAACTGCAGTGGTACACATACACAAACTGAGGGGGATTCAGCACATATAGGCATACTCCCCTCAGAAGGCAGCACAGTGAGGATCACAGTGAGCTGCCAAAAGGGGGGTGCCCCCCCAGGGACAGGGAAGCCACCACACAGAACAGGAAGGGTAGCCCACCTCTTACCACCTGAGTCTCACCATTGAGGAAACAGATGGTATTCTTGGGCTTGAGCAAATGGCCCAAAGGACTCTCAATTAACCCAAGAATGTCCAGCTCCCAGCCCCACCAGAAAGAATGGGGTGAAGGGGTACATGTAGAGTAGCTCTATCCTGCAGGGAAGTAAATAAACATAATAAAAATGGGATCCAGTCTGTTTTATCAAGGGATATTCCTTTGAGGTCCACCATGGTGCAATGGTGCAATGGTTAGCGTTGTCGCCTCACAGCAAGAGGTTCTCTGGTTCAATTCTCAGCTGCTGTGCCCTCTGTGTAGAGTCTGCATGTCCTCTGTGCATTCACATGTATTTCCTCTGGGTGCTCTGGTTTCTTCCCACATTCCAAAGCCATGCATCCTGAAAATTTTTCCCCAGGCCTTGCTGAAAATGGACTCTGTCCTAGTTGGACTTTCCCAGTAAACAAATGTTAAATAAAATAACATTTATCGAGTGTTCCACACATTAGCTGACCCAAATTGTTGAGTCACATTTTGTTAGTCAGTAAATTAATGCATAAGTGGGATAGTTTCCCCATATAGGATAGAGTTGTCTTTACAGAAAAAATGTATTCCTTTTCTTAGTGACAGTGCAGTCTTAGAGCTGGTTTATGCAAGTAGCAAGGATGTGAAAGATATCACTGCACACATGGGATTCAAGAAGGTTGCCTCCTGCAAAAACAGTTCTTTTTTATGTTTTCATTATGTGCAAATGATTTGCATTAAGTTTAGATGCAAGTATCTCATTGCCTTGACTTGCTCTTTTCAATGGAGCTAAACTTGATAAACTGCTGCTTGCTAAAATTGCAATCAAAATAATAGACCAGTACCCAAGAATTAATCCAAAAATATAAAATTTGGTCAAGAAGGGTCAATTCTGAATACATTCTATGCTGCTTTCTTTTCCTGTGAGATGAAATGAACTTTAGCTGCTCAAGGTCTCCTTGAGGAGGTTTGGAAAGGAGGCAGATGGATAGTGGTTCATATAGACATCTGAGAATTTTGTATAGCTGGTGACACTGAATAATTCAAAATATTGCCTAGCTTGTGACACTGAATAACTATGCCCTCTACAATTTAAAAAAAAGAGAGAGTGAGAGAAATGGAAACTATGGAACAGGTTATTTTCTGAGCAATGAGCCACTGTGTAAGTGAACATGGATAAGGACAGATTACTGAAAGCTCTCAAAGTAATTCCCTGGGGAGAGGTCATGTGCCCTGCAGAGTAAGCCAAGTTGTTCTTAAACTTGTAAACAGTTAGTTAGTATAGATATGAACTGTTGTGGGAAGCAGTCAACTGAGACAAGAATCAGTGGTGAGATACCAATTCAATGTATGCACTTCAGGAAGCTGTACTGGTCTGCTCCTATTGAAAATTTACAAAGGCTGCTTTGAACATTTGATTTTTTATAATTAACTCCAGAAAGTTATTTTTGTATGTTTTTCTGCATTATTTGTACTCTGTTTACATTTGTTTAACTAATCCTGCTTAAATGTTGCTGTTTCATTGCTTTTTGACAGTTAATTTCTCTATTTGAATTGTTTGCATTGACTTGGTTCAGGCCTGGTATAGAGGCTAGCTTGAACCAGTGAGGGTTGTGTAGTGACAGTACATTGATTGTTGGTATTTCTGGGTAGCTTAGCACTAACTGTTCAAATTACAGATGTTTTTTCATTAAGTAATTACTTTTTACTGTCTGCTTTATACTGAGAGCAGCTGCCACCACCATAGTTGTAACTGAATAGTGGTTTATATGCACAAGTGAAGTTTCCCTATTCATCAGAAAGTCCTGAGCTTTAATGGTTTGCACTGATCTTTGATCAGCCGTGTTGCCTGCTGTGCAGGTCTGCTCTTTGTTACTGCCTACAGACTTAGTTTGGCTACAGTCTCCCTCCCTCCTTCTTTCCTTCCTCTCCACACCTTCTTCCCCCAAGATCCTAGAAATAATAACATGCACCAGCATAGAGAAGCAAGAGTCTACCTTCCTTTTCATCACCAGCTTTCTAACGCGTAGTATCCTAAGGCAGTGAAATAACTGTTGCATGCTCACTGAAATTAACTCATGCCCAGTCAAAATGATTTCTTCTGCAAGAGGTGTAAACACATAGCTGCTTTGGAAGTAGTCCTCTTGAAATCCTACGCATGCAGTGATTAGTACACTGTTTCACCCTCATTCATACAATTGCAACATCCTCATACTATTAGCACAGAACAGTCACACATCGATGCCAATAAATCACTGATCCAAGCTTCCTAGTACTCTTAGCAGTAGGCATCAACAACCCTCCTCCCATACATCTAGTATTTACGCCCCTTCATCAACATGTTGCAAAGAAGAAAGCACTCCTGAGCCTAACAAGAATAAATAAACTTCTGAAAAAAAAAATCGGAGTAATTGATGACTCCATTGTTAGGTACAGTTTCCATGCTTATGAAACTGAACAAGGACAGGAGCCAGGATTGTTGATATTTCAAGAGCCCTTAAAAACACTCCTCAAGCTAGTGTAACTATGGTGTGACCATTGTCCATGCAGGAGTGAGTGATCTGGCATGTAAACCCATGGAAGGCATGCAGAAACACTTCCTGGAGCTTGCTACCCATTCTGCCATGAAGGTAATTGTTTTCAGCTATTGGCTAATTAGCTAGTGTTAGTCAACAGGGGGATGAGCATATGTCTTCCTGGAATGGGATGATTAACAATATTACTCGCTTTGCCGAGGATGATCCATTCTTCTCGTCCAAGGTCTTCTGTATTCTGGTGAAAGCCTTTGCTTCTCCATTGTGCCATTTTTAGACAGACTTCATCTAATGAACATCTCAGCCAAACCAGCAAATCAAATAATAAATTGGATAACATCAATGTGGTCCTTCTCAATTACAGGGGTGTAAATAACAAACTGCCTGATCTGGGGGCACTTCTGGGTCTGGGACAAGTCCATGTCTGTATAGTGGCTCAGACATGGTTCAGATGCAATGAGAACACCCTTTCTGTTTCTGGGATCTGTGTCTGTGTCTATTGTGCATTCAAATCCACTGGAAATATTAGCACTGTCTCAGTTTTCATCAGGGGTTTCATTCTTATTAAAATGACACCCAATGACCCTCCAAGTGAGCTCAATGAACACCAGTTTAAATGGGATAATTTGGACATTCAGCTTATACCTTGTTACAGGCCCCATTCCATGGCCTTACATGACCATGATAAATTCCTAGCATTCCTAAAAACATCCCTATTAGAAATTAATCTCTAATCCTCACAGACTTCAACTAGCCATCCATAGACTGGAGTACTTGTGCATGTTAAGGCACATACTGTATGCACAATCTTCCTTAGGTTGGGTAAACAGGAATTCCCTGGATCAAATTGTCCCTAACCCTTCCAGGGGCAAAAATATCCTAGACCTAGTTCTAAAAAAAAAATCAGCTCTGGCCTGCTCTTTGTCCTTGGTTAGTCTCATAGTTTTTAAAACTGATTACCATCTGGGCTTAAAACATTCTCCCCCTTGGATACCAACACCACCCTTTTAGAGACTTCAAATAAGCTAAGGTTGTATAAATTATATGACAAATTTGCAAAACTCTTCCATGTTAACCCCAGAATGGAACCAGCATATACCATTACCTATGCCAAGGATCTTTATGTTTATTTAGATAAATGCAGTGATAGGGCTTTCCCCATCAGGAACTAATGCAATGAGAAATTCAATTCCCCCAGTGGTCAAAAGATATAAATAAACTTTACAGCAGAACAAAGAAAGTGATCGAATTACTTTGTAAGGCCAGACCCTCTCATCACAATGTAACTATACAAAACCTCACACAGAAACTGAAGACAGTTATTAAGGCCTGCAAAGCCTCCCATGAACATAAGCTTACTTCTGAGGCTAAGAATAATCTGAAATCCTTCTTCAGTTATGTAGAATAATTCAACTCACTGCTCAGAAATTATCTTTAATGGTACCAACTATTCAAATCCTAATGAGATTGCCAGTTGTTATTGGCTAAAAGGATTGCTGCAAATCTTTCCTCTGGAATTGTAATCTTCAATCCAGATATACTGGAGTCATTCCCCCACAACTATCTCCAAGGACTATATCATTAAAGTGGTCTCCAAGACCAAAAATACTTGAACAGGCCCGGATATCTGTCAGGGTTGTCTTACAAACAATGTCAAGCAGACCCTTGCTGAACCTCTCCTTAGATTATTCAACATAAGTTTTGCCCAACCTATGTTCTCCATTGAAGACACCCTGCAGTGCTGATGCCCTTCATAAGGGTGGTCCCACCACTGACCCAAGCAGCATCTGACACATTAGGTTTCCTAATCTTGGATGCAAAGCCATGGAAAGCATCATCACTTAACTCATAAAACAGGACATTTAAACTTTAATCAGGTTCAGCTCATAATAATTCAGATTTGTTAAAGGCATATTATTTCTCTCCAGTCTTGTGAACTTCTTTGAAAAGGTCACCAAACCATGGACCATGGGCACATTTTTCACAATGCCTACATAGATCTAGTAAAAGTACTTCATACCATGTAATGCAGTGGCATTGTAAACAAGATAACAGCATTAAACACAGTTCCCAGTGTGGTAAGAGGGACTGCAGACTGGTTCAGGGACATAAAGCATGTTGTCAGGGTCAATGATGCCTCCGCAGTTAAGGAAAAGGTGACCAGTGGCATCCAACAGGTCTGCATTGGGTCCCTTCCTTTTTTGATATTTATTTCTCTGATTTCAGCACCGAAAGCAAGGATTTCTGTCTCACTAGGTTTACTAATGATTATAAGCTGGGTGTGGGTGACAAATCAACAAATTATACAAATTCCCTTTAAGTAGAACTATCACTTGTTAGCACATGATGCACTGAGAAAGGGCTCAAACTAAATACTAAGAAATGTGGTATAATCTCCTTTGTTAAACAACAAATTTCTACCACTTACTGCATCAATAATATCCCACTCTCCTATTAGTCTAGCATCAGAGACATGATCACCTCCATAGATAGCTCCCTCTTCTTTGATCAACATTTAGCGACACTAGTCAGGAATTTTTTCTGTACATCACAATTATTTGTTGAGGGCATCTCTTCCAAAACCATGGAAGTTATTGTTCCACTGTGTTCTACCCTGGTTAGACCCATTATAGAGTACAATGCACCTTTTGGCAAGTATCTCACCTGCCATATCAAAAAACTTGAAAGAACCCAGAGGTTCCTAAAAAAATAATCTCAGGCCTCAAAAATATTCGTTATCAGGAAAGGCCAGAGTAAGATTCCCTGTACTCAGTGTCAGTAGATACTTGAGGGACTTTCCAAGCCCTCAGGGATCCCATTATTCAAGATCTGCTTTTTGTCTATGTGTCAAGTAGTATAGCTAACACTAGAACAGGAGAGCTAAATCTACATCAGAGAATAAATAAAACTAAATGGAGCAATAGGTTCATCACCCACCACCTTCCCCTGCAATAGACTCTCCTTGCTTGTGTACCTCCCTGTCTGCCTTCAAATATAGCTTAGACAACTGGATGGGTACCCCAAAATACACTGTGGGAATTACAGGCATTACCCTCTTTGAAAAGGTTGGTAGAGTCTGAGGGTGGTTAATGGCAGGGCACACATGACCTCTAGTCTAATAGCCTTGTATGTCCTTTGATTCTTATGAGGAAAACTACAGCTCCCAAAGATAAAAATGCTGCCATTAGATGAGATAGAGCATTGACACACTTGGATGCATTTCAGGCTCTGCCCAGGAGCATTGCCTGTTTAGGTGTCAAGTTCAGGGTCCAAAGTAAGCAAATGGAGGCTCAGGGACTCAAACTAAGGACTGTCATACAGTAGAAGTAGAGCAGCAACAACCTTAAACATCTGCAGCAAATGGCCTGACAGGGCAAGCAAAGGAATGGATTGTACTGATGTAAGTTGAAGGAATTATAGTTCTATCTGTGTTGGCATCACTTTTCAATGCTAATAAATAACATTTTTTTTAATTTAGCCAATATACTTGGCTGTAGAAAATCTGAGTACAGTAACTGTGATCCTCAGAACTGAAATTATGTACCATAATGTTGGATATAAGTAGCAATGTTGGACAAGGGCAGAGGAGCCTTCAATGCAAAAATGTTTGAACTATATAACAGTAAGTTTCAAAATTCACTGTTTTACAATATGAATCACCATTTATATTTCAAAATGTTGGGGCTTGTACAGTCAGGTCTTGTACTTCTGAGAGGTGACATCTGGCATTAAAACTCAATCAACTGTGTTGTAGGACTAATGAGACTAAAAACATCTTAACTGCTTGTATCTTACTATCCATATAACAAAGCTTCCATCTTTTAGTCCCATTAGTCTTATACACAGGTCAGGCATATTTTTCTCAACCAGAAGAGAAGTTGTGAATAACAATTAATAAAGAGGTGAACGACTTTATCTGGAAGGGGGAAAATGGCATGAGTCAAGTGGGATAAGCTGATTCTTCCAGTAGAACAGGGCAAATTGGGATCTCCCAATTTGAAGGAGGTATTTCAGAGCTACACAGTTAAGGCTCCTATACATAACACAAGCAGAAAACTATAATTCAAAGTAGAAAAGAGTGATGATGAAACAATGGGGGAAGCTCAAGAAACAAGAACAGACTAGAATTTTGGATGCAGGTCTTTAAGGAGAATAACATAATCATACGGAATATTACATCTATAAAGTAGAAGAACTTATCCTAAGAACTAAGCCAACACAGGAATGGAGAAAGGAGACTTTGATGACAGGGATGGCTGTGATTAGGGATACAACAGGCAAGAGGGGCTAAAATTTAATGTTGAAAACTGGCAAAGGAACCAAGGTATTGGGAGGGAAGACACTAAAAATTTATTTGGATTGCAGGTTATAGATTGCCTTCCTTATCGAGGATTGATATCAAAGTATAGGCAAAGAGAAAGAAATGGGGTGGGGGGACCAGTACTGGCAGAGTTTTTAATAGAATCTAGAACAGAAGTTGCCCTTAAAAAGAATAATTAGTAGAGTACATAAAATATTACATGATAATTATAAGAATCAGTCAGAGGAGGTTAGAAAGGATTGGGAAGAGAGACTGGATAAGCAATTCACAAAGAAACAATAGGAGGATATATGTATGTCTCCCAAATATGCAAAAGAATCTTGAAGATTTAGGATTTTTTGCTTGGAAATGTTTACATAGATATTTTTATACCCCAAGTGGAGTCCAGAGAAGTTTCCCTCAGGTAGACAGAAAATGTTGGAGGTGTGATGGGAAAGAAAGAGATAATTGGGAACATATTTTCTGGGAGTGCAGTGAGTTGGTGGACTTTAAGGATTTCCTGTGGAATGCACTGTCGGAGATGCTGGGTGGGCAGATTGGTGTGACGAGGAAGATGATTTTTTCTGAGCTATGATATAGAATCAGAATTGCCTAGACATGGTAAGGCCTTGCTGTGTCTGATTATGTGGCTGCCAAAAAAGCAATTACTAGAAAATAGAAGTCAAAATCTAAGCCAACTCTACTAGAAGTAGTGAATATAGTAAGAGAGATAAAAGAACTGGAACTGAGATCTTTAGAAGAGGGTAACAGCAAACTACATAGGACAAAATAGGAGTTGAGGAAGCAATACATACAGGGAAGGAATGAGGTTTAAAAGAAGGCATGACTTAAATGAGCTATGTAATGTTTGACTGAAAATGATTGTGTAGATTATAAGTGATGTATAATGTTTGTAACTGGGAGTGTGTCAATATGGTTTGTGATATAAAATGCTTGCAATTAGGATTGTGTCAGTGTAGATTGTTTTCATTTATATAAATACACAATTGCCTATGTCATAAGTGATGGTTTAATAAAGATGTTTCTTGTTTAAAAAAAGCAACTGTGTTATACATTAAACTAATTATGAATAGGAATGAATGGTAACAAACATAATCTAAACAGAATTTAGAAACAGTTCAAAGACCTTAAAACTGTGAATGTGAATAACAATCTAGTAAAATAAAATCAGTGAGCCATGGAAATAATTATTAAAAGACATTAATAAAACAGAACTAACACAAAGAGAGGACTTGAATATATTGTGGTTTAATACTTTAATAGGGAGAGCATATGAAGGAGGATTAAGATATAGGAAGGGAAAGATAAATGAATAATAAATAAGTTTAAAGACATTCAAAATAAGTAAGACATATGAAAATGTTGTTAGTAAAAACTGGATAAGAGAAACCTTGTACTTCTATATAAACAGGACAATAAAATAAATAGACATGTAGGGCCAGTGCAACTAAATAGTAAGGTTGCAGAGGAATCACAGAAGAGTTATAGTGATAACGAAGATGAGCAGACATTCTTTTTGATAACAGAATGGTACAAAAAACTATAGTGGAGGACTGTATTATAAATAAGTCATGGACCTTTCTGAGTGTAAATGACAACAACGACAGTAAACTGACTGGTCCATATTATCTTATTTTATTTACTTTTAGACTGATTTTGAAGTATTTACTAAAATGATTACTTTGAGTTTTGAAACTCAGTTTAGTGAAATGAGTTTAATGGCAAAAGTCAGTAGTTGTGTATACCTATATGGACAGCAATAGTAAGAAGAACTATGTCTATGCACCCTATAGACTAGTGACCTTACCTTTAGTTTTCATAACATTTTGTAGAGATATAGTATAAAGCTGAAAACAGAGTGTTTAATTTCATTTTCAGTGTAACTGCTTTGACTGTTTTAAGGACAAGATAAAGCCTATCCCGCATTCAATGGCACATAAAAGAGAAATTATCTCGGATAAGATGCCAGGCAATCACAGGGCACATGCACACTGACTCATACATGGCATGCATCTGTACTATAAATTTGGAAGATCATCAGTTTACTGACATCTCTTTGAGATGTGAGACGAAACTACAGAACAAGGCAAAAAGAGATGTATACTCAAGGAAGACAAGGAGACTCCATCTAAGGTGATCTCTTCTTATTGATATAAAATACAGTGAACTTTTATCAAGAATGGTGATAAGCAAGTTATAAACACTGTAGCAACCATGATCCCTTCATGCAATGCTATAATGCTCATAATATAAGCACCTGTTTCACTTTTGAGCATGCATATGCTAGTGCTAATTAACTTAGATATTCATAGTCGACAGGAGATAGTTATCACAGACATGGATATTGTGGAAGGCAGATTTTCTGTGATCCTGTTATATGTGACACTTTTATCATTAGAGCTAAGGAATAAACCACTTGTTGCTTTGGTGTCTACATCTCTTATTTTCACCTCAACAGTTTTGATGGTTCACAGACGCTATAGCTACAACTTCCAGCTTTCATTGGACACCCACTTTTCCAGTTACCAATAACGTACTAAGACTAAGCAGAATATATGATCAGGAAGATACACATGATTGTCACATAAGTAATCTTTCACATCAGTTACTACTGCAAGCATCACAGTTACTAAGTGAAAATAACTGACAGCATTTTTCCATTTGCCCTCAGATTTCCTGTCATTTCCAGTTTATCTTTTTCTTTTTTTTTTTCTTTCTTTTTTTCCCTACAGACTTACTATATAAGTTAACCTACACTATCAGAAATGCTGAGCATCCACTCAGATTTCTCCATTTTACTCCATTTACTACATTCACCTGCCTTTTACATAAGCCATTGAAAATGAGTACATTTACATTTTATTGTGCAGATACTTTAAACAGACTTAAAGAAAGTAAAATGTATGCAAAGAAGGCTGACAAAAACTAGCAGAAATTATAAAATGTTACAATACAATTAAAGATGAAATCAGTTGCACTTGTATTCAGTTTATACAAAATTTAGCAAGGACTTCTTATCATTTACTGAGGATGATTTAGGCAATTATTTGGTGAATCATTTATATGGTTGTCATGACCTAGCTCAGAGGGAGAAGTTTATATCAAACCCATAGAAGTAAAGCATTTAACCAAAAAAATGTGGAAGGTGCTGAAAAACACACACTCTGGTGTTTGTACTGGTTAATGTCCCTCTCTAATTTCATTTTCTTTTCCTGAGGATACCATTACACTTTTTCTCTACTCTAAAATCATCTTGCCAAACAGTCCCTCGTATTCTGAAAACAACAAATCTGTGGTAATACATTTGTGTAAATGTCTAACCTCCTCCTGTATTCTAACCTTCATCTGTTCTAGATAAAAAATATTTTTTTTTCGAGTAACTCAAAGCCCCATCTGTCAAACATACCAGTAAAATCCTCAATCATACTATTATCGTAAAATAAACCAAATAAGAATTTGTAAATATGTAAACCCTGTGGTATGATTTTCAAATTAATACATTCTTTTAAATACACAATATCCATATCAACAGTTTTTAATTTGAACATCTTTTTTTCAAAGGCAAATATAGCATCCTTTAAACTGTTGTAAACAAATAATTCATCTTTATGTTTGTTACAAGTCAGAGGATTGGTGGGGACCCACCCTTTATCTTTAAAGTTGTATTCCTGTTGAAGTAAAAAAGTCAAAATCTAAGTTAATGTGATTAGTGGTGTACTACACTATATATTTTACAGTGTTGATGCTGATTATTGTCTTTTGTATTACTTGTACTTTTTAAGATATATTTTATATCTTTTATTTTTGAATGGTATTTATTATATTAACATTTATTATGTTTATTATACTGGGAAACAACTATGCAGTACATATATTATTGGCACATTTTAACTTTTCACTATTTTTACTATTATACATTAGGTAACATCGAATTATTTATTTATTTATTTATTTTTTTTTTTATTTCTTTTTATTGACTTTTAATCATATCATAACATATCATACCAAACAACAAGACAAAATAAGATGTACAAACAGAAATTTCTCTACAATAAACTAACTATATACAGAACCCATCTATGCAGAGCACCTAAAAAGAAGGTTTAAGTGCTGTGTATTTATGTTAGTATAAACTCATACACCATTTTCCAAGTATCCCTCTGTGTAGGATTTAGCCTCATGGAATACCACAAATATTTGTGAGCAGAAATATGCTTCCCAGCTATCTGTTTGAGTCCTTCCCATGAAAGAGCCAATCTATCCTTCCAATTTAGGGTGATATATTATTTTATCAGCATAAAAGATGTTATTAGAAAGTGTATATTCTTAATGTCCTTGCCTACTGGGGGTATATGAAGGAGGGCGAATTGCCAAGAGAGCGTAGATTTTTCATAGCCCATTTTTTCTAGTTTGACTCTGACGGCACACCAAAGCCTATATGAGCATTTGCAACTCCAAAAGATGTGAATGATATCTGCTTCCATCATAGGACAGAATTGGCAAAAAGGTGGGACTTCATTGTACATCTTGTTTAGTAAAGCTGGGGTGTAGTATGCATTATTTATTATCATAAGTTGGGTATACCTGAACTTTAGCAGGGGAATAGCTTTGGAAAATTTTCGAATGGCATGGGCAATGGACTTAGAGGAGATCGAGGGGTCTTTCTTTATCCAAAAATCAGAACGGATAGCTTCTTTCGAGCATCTGATTGCAGAGATTAGTTTATAAGTGTGAGAGACCATTTTCTTTTTACGAGTTAGTAGATTCCATAATACCTTACACAACTCTATTTGGGATTCAGGAATGTCAATATCCATCCAGAATCTACTACAAATGTCTTTTAGTTGTCTAATCATGATGGTGTACTTGATTGGAAGCTTAAATTTATTTCTGATGGAAGAAATATCCTCCATCTTGAGTGAGAAGAAGTCCAGAACAGTTTTACTTTTGATCAGTGGGAATGGATTCAAATTAATCAAATTCTCGTTTAGTTTAATGTTAGGATTAAGGTGTAAAGGTTGGAGAAGGTGAAAAGCTAAATGTAGATTTAGGGATTTTAAACAGGTTTTGCCTACATCTGATTTGGGACCATAAGTCATTTTGAATTTTATACTTTTTTTTGGCAAAGATGTCTAAAAATGGAAGTGCCATGGGATTAATGGAAAGAGTTTTGATATAATTGTGATAAAGCTTGACCCAAGATGGACACCAGGCATTTAATTCTTCTCTGAAAGTGGCAATATTAATTATTCTACTACTTCTATTTATTTCATACATTAGCCTAAAATCTGGAAGACCTAGACCTCCTTTATCCTTAGGGTAAACAAGTTTTTGATAGCTTATCCTGATGGGTCTTGGGTGCCATATAAATTTCGAGAGAGATGAGTGTATATTATTAAAGATTTTATTATGTATCAGGGTGTTGGTAGCATTCAGAACATACAGTAGTCTCGGTAGAATATTCATTTTGATAATGGCTACTCTCGAGAAAACCGGGAGTTTTAGTTGAGTCCATCTTTCCAGGTCTTTTTGTATCAAGCTCCAACATCTAGATAAACCCTCTTCATGCTGTATATTTCCATCTGTCTTGAAGGATATTCCTAGGTATTGGAGGTGGTCATTGACTTTTATATTAGGTAAAGATCTTTCACTAGGTAATTGCGAGTAAATGTTAATTGGGAAGATCGTTGTCTTATCTATATTCACCTTATAGTTCAAGAATTTGGAGAAAGTTTGTAAAGCATTATTAATTTTGTTAATATCAGAGTTGGGAAGGGAGTAGTAAATATTCAAATCGTTCGCGTATGCCGATAGAGGTATTTCGGTATTAAATAACCTTGGAATATAGTGGAATGTTCTCTGTTTAATTAGTAAAAGCAGAGGTTCTATATAAAGGTTAAATAAAAGTGGTGATAAAGGGCATCCCTGCCTAATACCATTATTAACCACTATCCTCTTTGAGCTATGCTTGTTTATTTGTAAAGTAGTATATGCATTTTTATAGAGGGTGTTAAGAATGTGGATAAACTGTGCAGGGAATTTAAATCTTTGTAGAACCAAGATCAAGAATTTATTTGTTTATTCTGTTGAATGCTTTGGATGCATCAATAGCAAGGGCGTAAATAGGAGTATGTTTAATCAATGATAAAGAAGTCATAGCATTTAGGGTAAGGGTCTGGTCGAAAGTTTGTCTCTGGTTTATAAACCCTGATTGTTCAGGAGAGATGATTTTATTAATCACAGATTTCAACCTACTTGCTAAAATTGCTGCCAAAATTTTAATGTCTATATTAATAATAGAGATGGGTCTATAGTTATTAGGTTTGGTATTGTCTTTATTCGGTTTGGGAATTAGAATAGTTTGAGATGCATTTAGGTGAGGGTCGCAAACATCCTTCTGAATAATGAAGTTAAAAAGGTGACATAGAATGGTTGTTAGTTTATGACTAAAGGCTTTATAGAATTCGGCTGTGAAGCCATCTGGTCCTGGTGCTTTATTATTTTTAAGGTTATTGATCGCTGACATAGTATCCCTTTGAGTGATCTCAGCCGCTAATAAAGATTGATGTTGTTCTTCTATATTTGGTATTGTTAGTTTGTCAAGGAATATGTTTAGTTCATGCTCATCTATGATACTAGGGGTGGGGTTGTATACTTCTTCTTATATCTCTTCAAATATTTTTATTATGTCTTGTGTGTTACAGATATAATTTTGATGAACCTTAATTTTTGAAATAGGGGGCGAGTTATTATGTTGGTTAATTAATCTCGTTAAAAACCTAGAAGGAAGCTGAGCCCAGTGTGAATAATTTGCCAAGGTTTTGATTTCGTGGAATGATAGGTTTTCAGCCTGTAGGGATACTAATTTTATCTGTAGTTGGTTAATCTCTTTCTCTAATTCCGATGAGTAGTTTTGTTGAATTCGTGTTTCTAGGGATTTTAATTCTTCCTGTATACTCCTCTCTTTAGAGATGTGATTATTCCTATAATAGGCGGATTTATTGATTAATAACCCTCTGATCAAAACCTTAGTGGTAGCCCGTGATATATCAAACGGAGTGTTGGTGTCTTTAATGGCAAGAATACATTGGTCTAACAAGGTATCAATTTCTTTCTTAATATCGGTCTTTCCTAGTAGATTAGGGTTAAGTTTCCAACATCTCAACAAATTATTTGGGGGGATAAAGCGGGATCGATCTATAGTTAATGTAATCTTTGAGTGATCAGAAAGTGATCTCGGTTCGGTGCAGACAGTAGTTGTAAATTTCCGAAATATGTTTGAAATTAGAAAAAAGTCCAGCCTGGACCAGGACTTATGACACTGTGAGAAAAAGGTATAACCTTTGTTATTCAGGTTGTTGGGATTAATATGGTAGGGGTCAAATAAATTAAAGTCATTTTTAAATTCCGAAATAGCGGAGGAGGCCTGTGAATTATTTGAGGTCAGAATATTAGACCTGTCCAGAATTGGATCCTGGATAGAGTTCCAATCTCCCCCTACTATAAAGTAGTGTCCTGGGAAGTTATGAAGGATGTTGTATAAGTTCATTATAAATTTGTGTTGGAACGTACAAGGGGCATATAAGTTTAAGACCAAGATAGGTTTATCCAAGTTGTCTATTTTAGTTACAAAGTAACACCATCTTCCCTCAGGGTCAGAGTCTTGTTTTAAGATAGTGTGATAAAAGGAGTTTTTAATAATGATAGCTACCGCTACTTTATTAGTTCTATTCCCCGCCGCTATAATATCCTTGATCCATTTTTTATTATTTATGGTGTTCCACTGTTCTTTTAACAAGTGTGTTTCCTGTAACAAAATGCAGTCTAAATTGGTTTTGAACACCAGATGAAGGATTAATTTTCTTTTGCTATCAGATTGTAAGCCTTTGACATTCCATGAGGCTATCTTCCACATAACATTCTTAACATTTGTAGGTAACAGTAGAGGTTAATCCTATCTAGGGTATACAAGTTTAATACAGAGGGCATAAAAAAGAACATTATATCATTTAGCAATAGATGGGCGACTCCTCCAGCATTCATCCAGTGCATATCCACTTCCTCCTTCCTCCTGGAAGAGGCTGGAATACATATACCATTTGAACAAGTTGCAGTCAATTTAAATAAAATCTTTCTAACTACTAGGATAAAACACATGTACAGTATAAGAAATATGTATCCCAGATTACTGACCTCAATTATGCAACGGCTAGAGAGCTAAGCTGTCTCGAGTTACAATACTGACTAACTCATTCAGAGCAAATCTTAAATGTAAAAAGACATTACAAATTTTTTATTTATATTGGTTAGTAAGACTTCACAGATTCATTTAACATGTTCAGAATCCTGTTAGTAATAACCCAAGTTTTGTTTCCCCAAGAGAAAGGTGTTTTTGATCAAATTAATCTTGTCAGCACAGGTCTATATAAAGTATATGCCACTATAGACCTCTATTCTAACTTAATTCTTTATCCCTTTTACTGTGTGGTAGTCATAGGATATCCTTATATCTCAAGGAAGTTTCGTCCCAGTCTATGGGAGATTCGCTGATCAAATCATTGAGTTAAATACTGTTATAGGAAGTACCAATTTTCAAAAATGAGCCCTAAGAAGGTGTCCTATTATTTCCCTTCCCATGTCCTCTCTTGATCTGGAGGCCACTGACGATACAGAGTTAATTTTAATCCTGTGTGGTTGTTTGAGTATTAGTCATATTTAAGGAATTGTTGGTGGGTAACAATGTTACCTCTGTCTTATAGGAGGTCCTTACTCAAGCCTGTGTAGTTACTCTTGTGGTGTGAGGAGCCCATTACGTTCCCTACCTTTTAAGTTGTGAGTAAGTAGATAATGTAACCTAATGCCATACGAACACTGGAACGTCATTGATATGTAGGGGGAATTAGGTGAACCCCATTCTTACTCATGTCATGAGGAATACTTGGATATAACCTTACCGCTGTATGCTTCTACTCTAGTCCTCCAGTCCATCTCCCTATTAATCCCCAAGGAAGGTATTCCTATAAGAACTGTGAGTGCCTGAGTTTGTGCCTTGGTTTAGCTCCCAAGTATATGTTTTTCCTTCGAGGTGTAACAGCATGCTCCCATCTACTCGGCAGTGGAGGTGAGAGTGAGGTTGATTTGTGGTTGATCTTTGCCAACCGTTTGAATATAATATGACTGCTGTGGGCGACAGGAAATCTCCTAAGGAGGTGAATGTCCCAGTATACATATGAGGTCATCAGCTACCTAAGAGAGCAATACAAGTTAGTATATACTACATTTTATCTTCCTTAAACAGTTAGACCAGATAGTAGATCAAGCATCTAGGATCTCTGTTCTTTAGGGCATTGTAAGGAACCACATTTGTAAAATCCATACATAGTTGTAGTATATCATTTGACCAAATAGTTGAGAACATAACAGTGCCTTCTTAGATTAGAGAAATAATTTGTTCAGTTATACCCAACAACTCAGTATTAGATAAGGTAAAATGATCCTACTGTTTTCCATCTCAAGTGATTTAATTAAGAAGTATTTATGTATGTATTTATGTTTAAAAGTATTTATGGGTAGGATATAGTCATAATTATGTCAAATTATATAACTTCCCATTTAAACTATGGGTCGTGCCTCTCAATAGTAGTTCCGCCCTTTTTGAGCAGCAGTCAGGGTTTAGTTGTCATATAAAACAAAATTAAATCTAGCATAATATACAATGAATAAGCCATTAGGCTAGAGTGACCACATATGTTTTAAACCACAGCTATTGGTAGTTAGGTCTCCTTCGAGCTACAGGCAAGCTCTTGCTGTCAAGTAGGATAAAATCAGCCTTTGCAGGATATGCAGAAACCATATCATTGATGTAGAATGACCACCTGAGCTTTAAAACACTCTCAGTGCACCTCCCATGTTGTAAGTGATCAAAACGCTATGACCGGGAGGGCCAACAACTTTTAAAAAAGTATACAATGTAAATGAGGCATAAGCCACACAGCTCACATCCCCATCGTTTGAAATGCTTACATCCCTTATTTGCTGAAAAAATAGAATCATGATTTAGTTTCAGACCATCTATCTAGCTGGATAAGTGCAGATAAATGCAGAGTGGCATTGCTCCTATCCGCAAAGATGCCCCCTCCCCACCCGCCAGCGCACCGACACATCAGTAATACACCAGTACTACATGCTAACAAATATGGAGAGAGAGGGATGAGTGGGCACATCTGCACATAAAAATTCTACCAAATAATATGGCTACCCTTGTGGCAAACGAAACAGAGATACTCTAGCAGAAAACAACAAAGGATCTCCACATCAGTGAATGCTGTCGAGCGATAGCAGCCACAAGAAAGCCGCTAAGCCTCTATCCCATCTGCTGTCTCCAAGTGCAGTACGCATTTTCTCCTAGCAGACCTCCCTTGATCATCATACAAAGACATTCACGATTAAAATTAGGCTCTTAGCGTGTGTCTAACAAATTCCAAATTATAGACAGAACAAGTGCACCTGTAAACAAAGTTAAAAAATTCACTACCAAGATCAGTCAAGGGAAACGATCGCCACTCAGCTGCAATGTTCAGGGCACCATAGCAGGTTAAGTGCGGTTATTTGCTCTGAAACTTTAACCCACTAGCTATATCTATAATGCTGATTAACTGAGTAAACCCTTCTTAAAGACGGTTGACAGTACCTTTTCAAATTACAACTCTTCCCAAGTCCGGCGACATGGAGACAGGTCGAGCATCTTTGTGATAGCTTTCTTTTCGTTTCCGTTGAGTTAACGCATCCAGGGATGTAAGAGGAAATCAACCCAGTTATGAAGAGGTTCCATTAGGCCATCCTGTCGCTTTAAGTTTGCATTGCATTCTGGGAGGTTAGCAGGCACGCTGAGGTCACGCTAGGTTTGGACGTCTTCTGGGAATTGTAGTTATAGGTGGTAAGGATGAATCCTCATGCCCACGAGGCAGCAATTGCTGTTTAAGGCTTCAGGGGACCACGAGAAGTGAGGGCCAAGAATCCAAACACTGAAGGCAAGTCTGAAATGGTCAGGCCCATCTCCGATTTGGTACTTCCAAGGCGATGTATTACATTAAGGTAAGCGAACTTTTCTGGGACTAAATGGACTTAGAAATATAGCTTTTTATTGCTGCTTATTCAAGCTTGTGAAAGCGTGAAGCTGCTAGAATCGGGTTATTTTGTTTCCTTACCAGGGTTGGTTCTGAAAAGTTTAGTGAATAGTATTGCAGCATCTTCTTTATTGCTGATTGTGTATTTCTGTTCTTGGGTTGTGAATGATAGAGAGTTGGGGTACTTCATTTTAAACCTTATGTTACTGTTAATAAGGTAGGCACAGTATGGGGCTAATTGCTGTCTTGCCAACTTGATTTGTTGTGGTAGGTCTTGCGATATGGATATTTTCATTCCTTGCCACGTTATTGTTTTTTTTAGTTTAGCTGCAACTAACAGTTTGTTCACATGGTAGAAGTTCAGAATTCTAGCATAAACAATTCTAGGGTTGGTTGCCACTAAGGGAGCTCTTAATGCTCTGTGTGCTCTTTCTATTGTGATCTGTTTGACTTCTTGCTCATCATCTAGTAAAAGTTTAAATATGGATGTTAGCACCTCTGCTAGTTTGTTATGTTCGACGCTTTCGTGGATACCTCTTATGATTAGATTGTTTCTTCTGGACCTAGCTTCGAGATCCAGTATTTTTGTATGCAGTTCCTGAATTGATTTTTTTTATTTAAGTTCATCTCGTCCTGCATGTTATCTATTTTGATGTCCTGGTCCATTATTTTGGATTCAGTCTTGTCCAACCTTGTTAATATCTTGTCTGTAGATGATCCAATAGCCTTTGTCTGATCAGTAAGATTTTGTATAGCATCTTGCAATGGTTGCAGTGCAGCTTTTAGGTCATCCAGATTAAAGCTTTCTGTTTTACCTTTAGCTATATTAGCATTTTTATTAGTATCCAAAGCCTTCTGGAATCTGGCTCTTTTAGAAGTGGATGTAGAGTCTTTCTCTGGAGAGTTAATAGCTGTAAATTTAGTTTTTGTAATTTGGCT
The DNA here is from genome assembly GCF_019279795.1 of Protopterus annectens. Lineage (NCBI taxonomy): Eukaryota > Metazoa > Chordata > Ceratodontiformes > Protopteridae > Protopterus > Protopterus annectens. Next base: position 293,470,076 of record NC_056741.1, on the reverse strand, counting down.
TTCCATATCTTCTGATGCTAGTGGCATTTTGATTGTTGACTGTTAAGTGTAGCAAGCAGAAAGTTAGCAGAGTTCTTTTTCTGATTTAATTTCAGGTTCTTTGGCCTAACCCCACACTGTACTGGATTCACATGTGGTCACCAGATGCACAAATAATCAGCATAAATCCAGCCTTAAGGGTAAGAGTTTCCAGATTTTCTTTCCTTCCGGTATGTGAAACGAAGTGTAAGGATAATTAATCCGTATTTTTGATGAGAAAATTGTTAAGTCTTACATGTAAATTAAGCAGAGAAATTTTTAAGTGATGCTCTCCTGAGTCTCAGCACTCCCTACAGGACAGCGGCCATCTTGCTTCCCGAGGTAACATCGAATTATGTTTCAACAGATTTATATGTCCTTCAAGAATTTTCAATTAGGGATTCTTGTTATTATCATGATGATTTTGATTGACATTTTTTGTAGCCTATCAGGATTGGCTAGACTGTATTTAAATAGGGTGTGTACATATTTTTAACTGTTCTGATGAAGTCAACTTCATGTTGATAAAAGCGCTCAACTTTTAGAGCACCTTGGATTTGAGACTTTGGTTGTATAATAAAGTATTAGTACCAACATTTTGGGTACCTTTGTCTGTCGTTTCAGGTGCTGTTCTTGGTTACAAGTAAAGCATTTAGTTAGATGTTAGTAGCAGAAATGAATCAATTAACATCACTAAAAGCTAGAAATGGTATTGTCATCTTCAAAGCAAAGTTATTTTTATTTATGAAGTTCTTTGCTTAACCTCATTGTTAACCACTTAGGTGGGTGGTCAAAAATGACTTTGTTTAGCCAGGATCCAGAACATGATGTGATCCAAATATGACCAGGAACCAGTAACACAAATACCAAGCCAAACAGAGGTCCAAAAGTAGAACAGGACACCAGAAGCCAGGAACCAATGTTTTACAGATTAAGCACTTTCGTCAGTTTATATCAAAAAGACTTGTTCAGAATCTGTATAATAAAGAATTATTCAGTGGTTCCTGGCTTTTGGTGTCCTTCTGTTCTACTTTTGGTCCTATGTTTGGCTTGATCCAAATATGACTCGGACTCTGATCATAACCAACTTGTTAGATTTTTGTGATGGCGGTCAAGAAATTCACCTCCAGAATGAAGCTGCAGAGGCTAATTTTGACATCCATGTTGACAATGCGAAACTAGTTCATTATGATCAGAAAGACACAGTTGCAGCTCCTTGTAATAGTAATGTTTTGCATCTATGAAAGTAGTAAAACACTTAGCTCTGACAAAAATAGCTGCTGCAAGCTAACTGCTCCTCTGAAGTCCTAAGATTTAAAAGCTGTTAAACATTTCAGTCTTCCTTTTCTGTCTGGCAGCAAAAAGTGTTTTACAGATTGTAAAAGCATTGATTTGTGGTGGATGGTATGTATGTTCTAGTGTGAAACAGCTAGAACATAACAGCTCTGAAACTTGTCCATAACAAAGTATTATGGATGGGGTCTCTCATCATAGTCACATTGTTGTATGTTCAAGACATAGATGTCAAGAAATCTACTCCAATCTTGAGCCAAGTCTTGAAATCTATTCTGAGAACACATAAGAAGTCAGTTATTATTATTAAAGACATCTGACCATAATTCTTTGTGGTACATGGAGTTGTGCATGCTCCATGCATTACCAGTTGCAAAAATTAATAAAATAAAAAAATAATAAAATAAAATAAAGGATTGAGAAATGTTTTACAGGTTTGAAATCCACAGAAGTGAAGTGTCCCTCTGAGGAATGAATGATTTTAAAAGCCATCTTATATGTGTGTGTGTGTGTGTGTGTGTGTGTGTATGTGTATGTAAAATGTGAGGCAGTGAATAGTCTAATATATTTTAAAACTGTTTAGTTTATTGCTACAGTACTCTAGTGACTGGGTAAGTCAGTTTCATACAAGCAACATGTACACTAGAGCTTCGTAGTACCAACATTATACTTGGCTTTTTCCTAAATTTAAAACATAATTGTAGTGCTCCATGCACTACAAGACTTGTTATGTATTTCTCTGAGGTCAGAGAAGAGTATAACAGGATTGTTTTTTCCCAGTTAGAAAACATAATCAGAATGTTCCATAACAATTACTAAGGTACACACTTTTCAAACAGGTTGGTTATATACAAACAGCATTGAAATAATGGTACAGGACAAGTAAAAGTGGTTTGTCTGTGATGTTTGCAATCAAAGCAGAATTATATTGCTTGTAATAGTAATATTTACATTAATTTTTTACATCCATTCATGAAAAATCACAGAAAATTCCATAGCAAAGTAGATCATAAGTGGTTATCTATATTTAATAGAGCATTTACATGTTTACAAAAATGTGGTATTAGTTTAACAAAGATTTCAGCAAATAAGTGAAATGTTTATAGTAGAAAAATAAGTAGTGGAAGTGTAGAGAACTGGAATATAAAGGATAAAGTAGTAGAAGTGAACCAAACTGGAATATAAAGGATCAGAGCATGCATACTGTGGAGATATACAGGAACAGTGTAGAAGTATAAAATGATTAATGTAGTAGAAAAGAGATGGAAATAAAAGGGAAATGGATAAGACTGAGAAGATGATGAAAATGTAAAGTGTTTTTTGTTTATTTCAAGCTAATTGATGTAAGAGGCTTTAAATACCTGTACAGTAAGTTTATTTCTAATGTTTGCAAGCATAGAATTCCATACAGTGAGGCTAGCTTTAGAGAATGTTTATTCAATGATATTGATTGTGAATCGGGGTCATGGTAGGGTGCAGGAGCCTTGTGCTTGATTGCTCAGTTAATGATTCAGTTTGTTGTGATATAGTCTATTGGCTTGTGGAAGGTAGACGTCGTTATGTAGTAAGTTGTTTAGTATGCCTGAAGATCAATAGGTGTATTTTTCTTTGAAAAGACGGCGTTTAGAATGTGAAAAGAGTTTGCAAAGCTGAATATGTGGGTCTGCTAGTTTTACAGATGGGTTTAATTTATTTTGTGCTTTTTCTAGGGGGATGATGACATACTATATCCTAGCATTGTAGGAGGTAGCATGCATTCAAGTTTAGGGAGGAAGACATTTTTAAATATTGATAACTGCGAGTCTTGGATAAGGTAAATTCTTAATTTTTATAAATATTTAAGCTAATAAGGACATGAGAAATGGTGGTTTCTATGTGGTGGTTAAACGTTAGCTAGAGATCAAGGCATATTCTTAGTTGCTTACAGTACTCAGCAGGTATTATTGCAAGTGTTAAGCAATTAGATAAGCTTGTAGCAGGCAGCACATTGAGGGGGTCCCAGAAATCATAATGCTAGCTTGCTCTGGATTGATGAGTAATTTCTGAGAGTGGAACTATTAAGAATGTTGTACGAACTGCAGCTCAATCTGAATTTTCCTTCCATTCTATATTTAGCATATTTTAGCAACATGGGATGAGCAGCTTATTCTGGAAAACACCAGTACATGACACAGTATCAAATTACAGTTACATTGTATACTTCTCGTGTCTCTTTACATTTTCCTCACTTATCTGGAGGTCCCTTATTTAAGCTCATCTCAGCTGTGCCATTATACCTAGCTACTTTCCTTTACTTCATGTATATATTTATATCATTTGTGTCTGTGCATGCTATCTTATATTAATATTGCTCATCTCTCTATGTTACTGTATATGGCATTTATTCATTGCACAATGTTGCATTCCACCTGTCTGTTTATTTGTATGCTTCTCAAATATTAACTATGTTTGTCTTTTTCCTGGCTGAGACTTGAACTGATCAATATTCATCAGAGTTCTACCCCAGTTAACAAATTCAGTAAACAAACAATGAATAAAGAAAGCCAAGCATAGGATTTCGTAGGCATGGAAATGTCTAATCTATAATTAGACATGCTAATTAATTATAAAATGCATTTTAAATTCTATGTGTATTTTTAGTCACAGTTCAAAGAACACAGTGCAGAAGGCAAAATATGTCAGTGACCAGTCGGACATCAGTGACCCTAACAAATACAAGTTATAGAAACATAAATAAAATTTACATTAAATTTTTTAGCATTGATCTGGGGAAGATACGGTATAGTAAACAAATAACAAACATGGTTTATCTTGTGGTTTATTCATGGCTGAAAGTAAATGAAGTCTAAATACTAGTACAAATAATTGGTACTTGCGTATTATCGCAACCATATTTCGAGGTTGTGATAATATGTAAGTAGCGATTTCTCCAGTTTGCAAAAAGTTTCTAAGAGCAATGTTTACATCCTGTCCCTATTTTGTATGTCAATTTTTCACAAATGTGATTCATTATTTGGACAGCAGGGAACAAAGGATGCATGACCTCAGAATGAGCTCATGTCTTAAGGGATTCCGTATTTGCTGGTCTTTTTTTTTTTGTAATGTCTTGGTCTCCAGATAGTTTCCCTGTTTAGCTAAGTGAATAGTATAAAAGGACTGTAGCTGTGGTCTTCATTTTAAGGTACAGTTTTCCCATTTACTTATTTATAGCCTTTGAAGCAAGCCTGCAAATACCTGCAAAGACCGTTGGGTTTGTTTGTAGAAGCGTTTTTATGTTATGTAGTAATGTGTACACCGTTAAACATGTCTATCTGTATGTGGAAAATCGCATGCAAATTACTACATGTAGAAAGAGCACTGGAAAATAAAAGTTAAAGAAATCGTTACCGCTGCCTACTGGCAAGCTGCTAATGTATGCCTTAATGACATCTTGCATTCAGTTGCAGCTTGCCAGTAGCAGCGCTAACGATTTTCACTGCATCAGAGAGTCATTTCACTCTAACATTACCATTTACAGCAACTTCAAAATGTGGTTGCGATAATACGTAAGTACCAAATAATTTTATTGTTCAAGTAACAAAAATAAAGCATTGTTCAGATAAGATAGATAGATTAGATAGATAGATAGACAGATAGAAGGATGCCCCAGCATTTCGATCAAAAATAAACAAAAAAATCAGTTTAGTCTCAATAACTCAACATATAGTACACATGCCTTTTATTATATGAGATCAGAAGACTGCAGGTTCTGTTCTCATACCAGGTAGTTGGTTAATCTAATACATAGGGGCTCTGTTGTCCTTTCATATTTTCAGAAACACAAAATAATCAAAGTCACAAACATGTTCTCAATACTCACATTTAATTTTCTTTCATTCTCTCCCCCGCCACATACTTCTAACACATCATCTTCCACTTTATTTTTATTATATAACAAACAATGACATCTCTTCTTACCCAATATCAGTAGTGCTGCAATAATATTTTGTCCAATTTATCAATTTCACAATTCCTACCACTTTTATACTTTCCATATAACATCATATCAGCTTACATTTCTAATTCCTAAACATTGATACTAATTTTTAATTTCATTCCAAAATTGTTCATGCTTTATAAACTCCAGAAACAATCCTCCATTGATTCTTCCTTATTGCATTCATGACATTTTCTTTCCTCTCGCACTTCATATTTCGTATTACCTTTAGCTTCTATGGAAAATATCCTGCTCATAAAACATCTCCAGTCTTTCTCTGTTGTTATTTACAGCTGTCTTTACATCATTTCTAAATTCTTTTCATGACTATACAAAACAATGTTTTTTTCCCATAATCATATCATAAAATTGTTTTGATTTTCATTAACTGCATTTATTTTCAATTTCCATATCCTTGTTTTATTTGAATATTCTTTACCATCCCTTTTTTGTGTTTACAAATTATTTTTGTCCCCCTTCATTTTTTCATACTTTTTCCTATGACATCTAACATTTTCTCTATAATACTAATTTCTTTCTCTGTTACATTCTTTAATAACAAAAACAAATGCATAGCTGTTAAATAAACCACAGGTCTGTTAAGTTCAGACATCCTGTATCTTTTTGTATATATTACCCTTCTTTTAAATGGGTTCGGCCTTAAACCAAAGTTGAAAAATACCTCAAAAAGAAAAAAAAAATCAGTAGCTCTTTCTCCACTTTTTCTGGGAACACATGTACACACATGTATGTATGCATGTACAATGCAGAATTGCAAGTTGTCAGACCTGGCACAGTTAACTGAAAATCACCTGATCAAAAAAAAAAAAAAAGATTGTTAAAAAAACAAATTTAGTAGTATGTGACAATAATGTATTATAGGACCCTGCATGGAGTATATACAATGGTGGAATGGTGCTGTTGGCAACAAGGCAGGGCCTGGAATTGTGTAGTTTCCAGGTTTTATACACGGATCCCTTTGAAAATTTGGTGGGGGTTACTGAATAGCATCAATGGGTATCCGTGTCCGCAGATCCCATTCGTGTAGGCACAGAACTGTGCTGGTGCCCAGAGAAGAGGTAGATGACATCAACGGGGTGGGGTTGTGTCTGAGGACCGCTGTGCTCAGCAGTGGGGTATGTACACTGGCTGCTAAGCTTTGTTTACCTTCAGGGTGCAGGTATCAGCATGTTTGCAAGGTGCGCCACCATACTGAGCATGCCTTTCAGGGAGGTGTGTGCAGTGACTGCTGAGCATTGTTTACTTTCACGGCGCCTGTCTGCATGGTGCTGTGCTCAGCAAGGAGGTCTATACACTGGCTGTTAAGCCTCATTTATGTTCAGGGCGCATGTTTGTGTGGCACACATCAGTGCTGAGCAAGAAAGGCTGTCCAAAAAATAAATAAATTGGCTGAAAAAGCCAATGGTATATTAATTACTGATGACCCCTGTTTCAATTAAACTAGGGCCATTAACAGTCCGTAATGATGTACTTGACATTTGCAATCCATCATAAGTAGCCAATCACATACTGCACCTACAGCAGAGCACTATAAAGGTTGCATACACCCTGATAAAGTCAATCTGATTTCACCCCCCATACTCTGCACCACTGGAGTACAGAATTGGGATTTTTAACTGAAGGAATGTTAGGGGCTGCTGCAGGTCTGCTACATCTGTATGTGCTAGATGATGAGGTCAATACTGCTGCTGCTGTGGCTGACACTAGGCCTAGACTGAGAAGGAGAAGAGTGTTCCGGCCCAGGGTAACCTTCCACGGGCTACATGAGCTGGAGATTGCAGAGCACTACAGGGTGGACAGGGACATGTTACAAGAACTCACTGAGCTCTGCCGCCCTCAACTCATACCCAGAGTCAACAGAGGGGAGCCCATCCCAGTGGAAACAAAGGTATGCGTAGCTTTTAGGGTACCAGCCACAGGTACTTTCCAAAGACCAACTGGGGACATGATGTGGGGGTCTCACAGGCATCACCATCCAGGGTATTCCACCAGTTCCTGGATGCTATGCTACCATATGCCAGTGAGCACATTTATTTTCCCCACACCTCTGAGTGAAGGATCAGCAGTATGCAACACTTATACCAAGTAACACACTACGCTGAGGTACTGGGTGCCATAGATTGCACTCATGTATACATCAAGGCACCACCCAGTGAAGAGGGTAAAATCTATGTCAACCGCAAGGGGTATCACTCCATCAACTGCCAGGTCATGTGCAATGCCCAGGGCATTATCATGAATGTGTTTGCTGGCAACCCTGGCAGTTATCACGACTCCCATATCTGGCACGCATCACAGCTTGTACCAGATGTTTGCTAGGGAGGACATCCCACACGGCCATTTACTTGGGGATGCTGGCTATGCACTGGAAGCGTGGATGATAACACCCATCAGAAATGCACACACACCCATGAAAGAATGCCATAATGAGGCACACGCACAAGCTAGGAACATCATAGAACATGTGTTTGGGCTGCTCAAGGCACAGTTCCGGTGCCTTGATATATCTGGTGGAGCCCTGCAGTACTCTCCAGCCACATGTGCACAGATGTTCACAGTATGTGCCATGCTACACAATATGTTCCTGCGGAAACAGCTGCAGCAGGATCAGCCCTGAACTACAGTTCTGTCAACTGCTGCATTCGCAAGGTAAGTCACTCAAATACATGCCATTTGTAAGGTATACTATAAAATGCTATTGTATATATGGACCTTGTGCATGTATGCAAGGGAGTATAGTGGGCTATTTGGAGAGATGTAACATCCACATGGGACTACAGATACCCAGTCCCATAGTATGTGTTCTGTAATATTCACTAGGCCTCATGGTTGGAATATTCATTACAGCAGTCAAGGGAGATGTTAAACATTGGGATCACATGATATTTGCACTACTGTCTATGCCAGCAGATCATGTGCTCTTCTTCCCCCACCCCCAACACAGCAGTGTTCCCATACAACTGCTGTAACAGTACACCTGCAATGATATATCAGTAGACCATGTTTTTTAATAGTTCCATTGTGCACTTTTATTTTGTCTGATGAAATCTCTGAATAAGCAGGGACAAAAGTTCTTATTATTTTTTCTGCTATTAAACTTTGTTACTTTATTTGTGGATTTATTTGCCTCACCCATAATTACTGGAAGACTTGATTTTGCATTGTTTGTGGTTTCATTGGTAATCTATCTGTTTGCTTGATTATGGCTTCCAGTAGTCCAGCAGGTGATTCACAGACATTATTTACACAAGAAATATAACAATTGATTAGCAATGTGGCACTGCTAATTCAGCAAATGTCTCAGAGGTTTGATCGCATTGAATGGCTTCATGCATCCCAGGCTACACCAGAAATTATCGTTCAGAACAGGGAAGAGAATGAATAAAACACTGAACAAGGTTTCAATGGACTTGGATAGGATTTACAGCAGAGTGTGGAGTGTGTTCCAGCTCTGAAAACTGCTTCAACTGGTTTATGGACACAACCCGAATATTTTTCTATGAATGTTGTGGCCAGTACAGATGTTCCTACCTTTAATAAGTGGCTGGCCTCTCATCTTAGCTTCTCCATGGACATACGCGTGAGGGGAATTATACTGATAAATTAGCCATATTGGATCAGTTACTATTAAAAATTAAAAAGCTGCAACTTGATAATGCATATTTTAAAGAGTGCCTTAAGTTAAAAATTGTGCCTGAGGGTCTCCATTTTATGGCACTTTCCCACGGGTTTGATTCCTAACTCGTGCTTTCATAAAGAGTTATTGCAGATGTTTGAGGAGCATGGCCTCAAGTACATGGAACTTGTTATTAAGCACAATGACAAGTTAATTGATTCTTTAAGTAACGAGGCCACACAGTTAAACATGACAGTTGTTAGTGACCCATTACATGAAGTGAATAAATATGATTATGCCTGGGTTTTTAAAAGTATTGAACAACAACTGTTAGATATTAAGAACAGAAAACTGAAAAAACAAAATGAGAGGAACAAGGTGGAATATGGCCATAATATTGCCTATCCTGAACCCCCATTCCCAAGTTTGGGGTGAGGGACAGCAACAGGGGGATGTGACTAATGAGTCTGAAATTTTTTTAGACAGGGAGGAATATGGCCCCCTGAGATGATCGGAATGCCTGAGGGAATGCAATAATGGGGAGAACCAGTTTCAAGGACCGCAACAACCCATGGGGTCGGGGGGTTATTCAAACCCATCAAGATGGAACACAAGGGGAATTTTCAGAGTTGGAGATGACTTCTGACACTGATGGGCCTTTACGTGAATCTGTTATTGGCATTTTACCACCAATATTTGTACATTTTAATTTTGAAGGGGATTTTAAAGTTTTTAACTACTAATCTGTGCCTATTGATATTTTGAATTATGATATTTTTGCAAAAGGACTTACCTTTTTTCCAGACAAGTGTTTTGATTCAGGGGAAACCCTTATTGTCTTGAAATATTTTATTAGGAAACTTAATTTTAATATCATGCTTCATGGGTTAGATTCTGCATTTAACCCCCTGAGTATGCCAAGTACATTTAACCAACCGGTACATCTCTCTTTACAATTGTTTGATAGATTGTGTGAAATAGATATTCATAATGTAAAATTTGATAAGAAAGTTAATAATTTAAGAGATGGGGAGGTCAGAAGGTTGAAAATGTTACGAAATAGTAAAAATATCAGAATTATGAAACCGGATGGGGGGTATTGTGAATATTTCTGACTATAATAGCAAGATGAGGAAAATTCTGCTGGGTAAGACATATCTACGAGCTTCATCGAATGAATTAAATGGGACTTATAGGAAGGTGAAAGGATATCTGCAAGATTTATTCATAGAAGGAAGTATTTCCATTGATGAATATAATTTTTTAAACATTACCCACTCGAGAATACCAGTGATTTTTGGGTTACTAAAAATACACATGGATCTCTTACAACCAACCATGCACCCAATCGGGGGTCAATAACATACTCCTTAGCCAGGTTTCTTTACATTAAGTTGAAAAATCTTGTAATGAGCGAACCCAATCTATGTAGAGATTCATGGGATTTTCTTAAAAGAATCAATTCCATGGATTATGACAATCAAGGTATATTTATCACAATTGAAATCAAAGATTTATACACAGTTATACCTCATGGTTTGGGTACTGAATGTTTTTTTTTATTTTATTTATTTATTTTTCATTTGTTGACTGGGCTAGTCTAGCTGGATACATGCCCATTTTCAGTAGAGGCCCAGGGAGTTAAGCTCCAAAAATAGTAAAAATTTACAAAATACAATACTTAAAACATGACTAAGTTCACAGGGAGATAGGCTCCAAACATAGTAAAATTACTAGATACAACAGTTAAAAATGAACTAAAATTCAGCTGCATAAGAGAAATAATAGTGTTTGTAATACAAAATAAAAATTGTGTCTAAGAAGAAGAATGTAGCATAGAGTCTTTGCATAGGTTTAAGTTACAATGAAGTACAGGTACACTTAAGGTTCTAGCGTTGTCATTTGTAAGTCAAAGAGGGAGAAAAGTGAGAAAGGTAGTAAAAGAAATAAACAAGGGCTAGAATAAAGTTAGGTTCTATAGATTAATGCTGCAGAGGGGACAAGGTCAAGAAGGAAGGAGTATAGCAACAAGAGAATATAAGGAGAAAAGTAAGGTTCAGTCAGGTTTAGAACAGGGACAAAGCCAATGAGTTTTCAGATGTTCTTTGAGGTGTTTCTTGAAGAGAGATGTCGATGAGAGAGATGTGAGTGTCCTAGGAAGCTTGTTCCAGATTTTGCCCACAACATTAGTAAAAAGTGAGTCCCAAGCTTTATTATTAGATTTGATATTGTAAATTAGGAACTTGTTTGCTGAATGAAGTCTTGCAAGATTTTTATATGGGGAGATCAGGCTAGAGAGGATTGGGGTATTATTTGGGTGATAAAGAATTTTTTGTATGATCACCAGTTGATTATACAGCAGATGGTTATGTAGTTCTGACCATCTGAGTTGTTTAAGGTTGTGACAGTGATGGGTTCTAAAGGGGTACCAGTGGCAAATCTTGCTATATTGTTATAGCTAGTTTCAAGCTTGCTTAGATTGTGTTTTGATAGATTGGTGCATATAGCAGAAGCATAGAATAGGGTAGAAGTGAGGTGAGTCTGGGCCATGGTGGTTCTGGCTAGAGGTGTGAGGTAGGGTTTGATTCTATACAGGGAGCTTAGTTTTTTATTGACAGTTTGTATAGTATTGTTGATATGATCATCATAGCTGAGGTTATTATCTATAGTGATGCCCAGAAGATGTGTGGTAGTATCTGGGGAAATAGTAGTTCCATTGTTAGAGGTAATTGTGAAGTGGATCACTGGAGACTTTTGGGTGGAAGCAAAAAGCAACAATTTTGTTTTTTGGGGGGTTTAGGGGGAGGCAATGGGCGGTAAACCAGTTTTCAACAGTGTTAAATACTGTTTGAGTAAGCGTCTGAAGAGAGATTGATGATTTAGAAGTACAGATTAAAGTAGAGTCATCGGCATATTGTATGCAGGTAGCCTGAAGAAAAATAGTATTGAGATCATTAATAAAAATGGAAAATAGAAGAGGGCCTAGGATAGAGCCTTGAGGGACTCCAATGTTTACGGGGAGGGGTGTGGAGAGATTGTTGTCCCAGAGCACTGCTTGTTGTCTATTTTCTAGATAGGATGTAAACTAAATTATTGCTTGTGGGTCAAGAGATTGTGCTTTTAGTGCACTGATCAGTAAGTTGTGGTTAACCATAGCAAAGGCTTTTGATAAGTCAATGAATAATGCGGAAGATAGAGAGTTGTTATTTCGATTCCTATTTATGCAGTCAGTAAAAGTTAGCAGGGCGGTAGTTGTACTATGAAAGGGCCTAAAGCCATGTTGGCAGTTGGCTAGTAAGTTATTGTGGAGCAGGTGTTGAAGTAGTTGATGGTGAATACATTTTTCAATTATTTTGGCCAGTGGGGAGAGTAATGCTATTGGTCGGAAATTGGAGATATCAGTGGATTTGCCTCCTTTATGTAAGGGGATAATGTGGGAGACTTTCCATATGGATGGGATGTTACCTTCTATGATTGTTCGGTTTATAAGGATGGATATGGGATATGCTATGACTTTGGAAGCTATTTGAAGGTATTCTGCTGGCAGGCGGTCAGCAGAAGGGGTACATGGTTTGAGTTTATGAAGGAGTTTGCAGATAAAGGATGTTGGTACAGGTTGTATATGGAAGGAGGGCACTTGACTGCTTATGTTTTGTAAGGGGCTGGGGGAGATGGGAGGTATTGTCTTTGCAAGGGCTTGAATAGTTTCAGTGAAGTAATTGTTGAAGGCATCAGCTATTTGCAAAGGATTATTATGAGGAATTGAAGATGGGGCAGGAGTTTTGGTATGACCTGGTTGGAGAAGTTTGTTAATGCCTGCCCAGAACCTTTGAGGGTTATTAGCATGAGATTGTTGAAGGTTGAAATAATAGTTTTTTTTGTCTAAGATAATGTTCTTTTTGGTTGCATTTCTTAGCTGTTTAAAGAATAGGTGGTCTGCAGAGCTCTTAGAGACTCTCCATATGGCCCATATTTTGTTTCGTGTTTTGTGGATATTTATTTGATAACGGGCTCCCACAGACCTTAATTAATGCCTATGAGCAGCTGATTGAATTGATATTAACTAACAACTTTATTTTATTTGAGAAAGAACTTTTTTTACATGTTGAGGGGGTAGCAATGGGGTCAGCATGTGATGGACTTTATGCAAATATTGTGATGTTTGCAATGGGAGAAAAAATATTTATATGGTTCTCCATTATTTGGCTATTGCCAAATGTACACTCATTTCTTGGATGACATCTTTATTTATTGGAATGGCCTTGAAGGGGAGATTGTTGCCTTTTTGGAATATATTTACCATACCACCACTTTTTATGCTTTACACATGCTACTAACAATAAGGACAGTTCATATTTGAATGTATGGCTTATGAAAGATTCTGTCAAAAAAATGTTTTCTCTCAAATTTATAGAAAGGAGACATACTCCAATTTTTTTTTTGCATTACAACATTGCACATCCATATAAACAGAAAAAGGCAGTTGTCAAAGGACAATTTCTTAGAGTGGCTTGAATAGCGGGTACGTTTAACACATTTTACATGAATGTGAAGTTTTTAAAGGGATATTTATAAAAAGAAGTTACCCAATGAGCTTAGTGAATGATATTATGATTGAGGTTGTGAATAAGCATAAAAGAGTTTATTTTCTCCCTCTTTTGAGTGGTCCTCGGTCTACCTGTGGTATTGATGTTACTACTGGGGATTGGACCCAACAAGATAATACTTGCCTTAATGAAGGGAATAGAGAGAATGTTGGACATTTTCAGTGTGAGTTAATTATGGCCTTTAATAAAAATAGCCGTCAGATTGCTGACATCTTATTTAAGAATTGAGCTATTTTGACTAATGATACGAATATTAGGGATTGTGTTGGTGAAAAACCTAATAAAGTATATCATAAAGGAAGTAATTTAAAAAGTATATTAGAATCTGATGTGAGGGGTTAACAACAGGCTGTGATGAAACAATGTGGAGCTTGTGCTTATTGCCCTTACATATTGGAAGGGAATAGTGTTAAAATTAATAAAATGGAAATTAGATTGAATGGTAGATTTTCATGCTTTATGGAAATGGTGGTAAACTGCACCCTATACTCACACTGTTCTTGTTTTTATATAGTTAAGACCGAAAGGAAATTTAGAAACAGAGTGTATGAACATCTTAGGGACATTACAATAAAAAAGTGATGAATGCTTTGGTTAAGCATTGCTTTGAAAAATCTGGCCATTCTTTTAAGTTTAATATACTTGATGCCCTTGAACTAAATGAAAGAAGTGGTCCATGGACACTTTTATTAGAAAGAAAGGAACTTTTGTGGCAAATACGTTTAAATGCAGCATAATGACCTAGTTTAAATGAATTCATTTCCATTTCTTGTTTATTAAAGTTAAAGGCACTAAAGAGACAGTGTATGTATTTTGTTAAAAATGGATATATATATATATATATATATATATATATATATATATATATATATATATATATATATATATATAAACCTCTTAATGTAAAATATAATAAACCTACTTAGAGCAAACAATAATTATAAAATGATAATTAAGCAAATCCTATACTTAGTAATAACCAAAGATATCAATGTAATTGAGCAAGATGTCAAATTAGCACAACAAATTCAAAAATTGCTCTTAAATAAAAAGAAAATGCTCTCAAATACATATAAATTAATAGCAAAAAATAAATATCAAAATACAATACTTTTCTCAAAGCTTTGGGAAGGGAAAGGTAATACCATAACAGATAATCAGAAGGAATCAGCTATTAGAAATACTATGAAACTGACGCCATATAAAAAAATTAATATACATCCAGATCATGATTTTTAATAATGCATACCATACACCTGTACACCTAAACAAATTCAGTCCATCTAAATCACCTTACTGTTCCTTCTGTCCTAATAAGGAGGCAGATATCCTCCACATCTTCTGGAGCTGTAAAACAGTTTATAAACTCTGGTGCTCACTAAGATTTCATTAATCACATAATAATAACACTATGCACCCTATTAAAATCTTACATAGCAAAGAAATGGACAGACAGCTCAAGACTAACCTGGTCAGAATACAAAACCATGGCCAAAAAGCTTATATTGTTTAAGAAGCTTTATAGAAAAAGTCACAAGAACCAAACAAATTATCAGAATTACTGCAAAACATTAATTGATATATTATCATATATTGTAAGATAAATGCTAATAAAACAAAGATAGCAAACACATCTCTTAGTTGTGAGTAGTAACAGCATTATTTAAGGTGACAATTTTTTGTAAATATGTATATAAGGTTTAGTAGAGTAGATTGATGTCTTTGTGGTAGGTTGGTGTTATACTTCTAAATATGCTCTCATTTGTCACTATAATGTACAACTGAAATGTTAAAATAATATTACCATGACTAACATATAACCATTTCCTTGTGTTTATCCAATACTGTATTCCTAGCTATTTCAAATGTTATTTAGCAAAGTGTGTATTATCTATTGAATAACTTCCTCATATTAAACATTCTGTAATATTCGACTGTACCACAGTTACATCTTGTTTATCTCTCTACTTGTATTTTATGTGAGAAAATATTCAATAAAAAGTTGTCTGAAAAAAAACATATATATATATATATATATATATACATATACACACACACACACACACACACACAGACACACACATTTGTATAGTTTATCATATATTCCTCATACATATATTGATATATATATATATATATATATATATATATATATATATATATATTATTATTATTATATTGCATCTATGGTGTTCTTTATTCATGTGGTAATGTTTATTTAAGTGATTTTATGAATGTAATTCACTTTTTCATGTGATTGGTTGAGCCAGGGGCTGTGTAGGTTTTGAAAGTTTTTTAATAGTTGCATTGTGGATTTCTATTTTGTCTGATGATGTTTCTGAATAAGCAGGGACAAAAGCACTTATTATTTTTTCTTCTGTTAAACTTTGTTACTTCATTTGTGGATTTATTTGCCTCATCCATAATTACTCGAAGACTTGAATATGCAACTGTTATCAAACAAGCAATAATAAAACACATGTCCAAAAATATAATTATTGTGGCAACATATGTTGATAGTAAACAATAACCAACGAATAACAATAAGAAATAAATGAAGATTAAGGGTGGGGAAGAGAGAATAAAAAACAGTCCATTAGTAACATTTCCAGTTAGTTCTTTGACAACAGTACTACTATCTATATTTATTTATTTATTTCAGTTTGATTACCGGGGAAGTCCACTGGGCTAGAATGTGCCCATTTTCAGTGGAGGCCCGGGGAGAAAAGCTCCATAAGAAAACACAATTAGAGGTTACAAAAAATGCCAAATGCAAAGGTAAAATACATGTATGAATTCATACAAAACAGGTATAGTAAAAGAATAAATTGTCATTGTACATGCAATGAGACAAAGGTTGCAGGTTTTTACATTCAGAGCAATAAGAATCAATTGTCAAGAAATAGGCATCAGTGATTACTGGATAGTTGTGTTATATACATGCTAGGAGTTGAGAGAGAAATTGAATGATCAGAAGGTGATGGATTAGGTTTGTGTAAGGTAAATAGAAAAGGAGAGGAAGTAGTGAAGTTTGCAGCAGGAGTTTAGTAGGCTCTATGGGGAAATTTATTTGTATTTATGTAGCGTAAAAGCAGGAGCATTTGCGTTTGGAAGATAGAAATGAGAAAAGTTGTGTCTTGAAAGATTCGGGGTCAGGTATCGTCCTAAGTGAGGGAGGAAGAGAGTTCCATTTTTTGCCTACAATGAAAGAGAGAAGGAGTTGGCCTGCAGGGCGTTTGGGTTTATGAATAGAGATTAAATTTTGATGTTCAGATCTCAGGGATCTGGTTGGGATGTAAGGGGGAAGGATGTTTGTTAGTGCTGGGCACTTATTTGGAAAGAATATTAATTTGTGAGCAGTGGTAAGTTGGAGGTAGTCGAGGTAGTTAGGGAGTTCCAGCCAGTTCAATGATTGTAGGGTGAGGCAGTGGTGAGTACAGGTTTTGGATTTGGTTGCATATTTGGAGATTTTATTGTAGCAAGTTTCCAGTTTAGAGGTGATGGAAGAACACAGGTTAGTCAGAAGAGGGCTCCATATAGTAAGGAAGGAAGGAGATAGGTAGTTGCTAACGTATGCCTGGAGGAGTTGGAGATAAAGCGGTTATTCCTGTAGAGCATACCAAGTTTTTGGTGGGTTTTCTTGATGTTTTGTTGTACGTGGATATCAAATTTAAGGTATTCATCTATGGTGATACCAAGGAGTTTTGCAGAAGGAACCACTTCTATGGCAGTGTTGCTTTGGCTAAGGACTTTGAAAGCATTTTTGTCGAAGGAGTAGGCCCTGGTGGGTGGGAAGAGAAGTATTTTAGATTTATTAGAGTTGAGAGAGAGATGGTTGCAGTGCATCCAGTTCTCGGTAGTGGAAAAAGCTATTTGAGTTTTTGACAGTAGTTCTGGCAGGTTGGCAGCGGAGCAAACTAAGGTGGAGTCATCAGCGTATTGGATAACTGTTGTGTCAGGGATGACAGTGTGAAGGTTATTTATGAAGATGTTGAAGAGCATAGGTCCAAGGATGGATCCCTGGGGAACACCGGTGGGTGTGGGCAGGAAGGAGGAGGTAGAGTTATTCCATCTGACAGCTTGTGATCTGTCAGATAGGTAGCTGGAGAACCAGGAGAGGGTTTCAGGGGAGAGATGAAGGTTGGAGAGATGGCAGAGAAGGTGTTTGTGGGAGAAAGTGTTGAAGGCTTTAGAAAGATCAAGTAGTGTTGAGGATACTAGTAAACCAGAGTCTCGGGCCCAATTTACTGTTTCTAAGAAGGATAGTAAGGCGGTAATGGTGCTGTGGCCAGGGCAGAAACCATGCTGGGTGGGAGTTATGAGGTTATTTTGGGTTAAGAAAGGCATAAGTTGGTGGTGGACACATTTTTCAAGAATTTTTGATATAGGTGAAAGAAGGTCGATTGGGCGGAAGTTGGAGATATTAGTGTTTTTGCCTCCTTTATGAAGAGGAAGGATGAAGGCAGCACGCCAGAGTTTGGGTACATAAGATTCTTTTAAAGATCTATTGATTAGGATGCTGACAGGGATGGCAATACCTTCAGCAACAGCTTTGAGGAAGGAGGAGGGTATGTTGTCAGGGGCATTTGAGCAAGGCTTTAGTTTAGTGAGAAGTCTTTTTATAAAAGTAGTTGGAACAGGTTTGAGATGGAAATTAGGAGGGGAGTTAAGAGGGTAGGAGGGAGTAGAGGAATGAGAGTAGGAAGGATTGTTGTCTGGGAAAGATTTGGTAAGATTAGCTATAGAGTCAGTAAAAAATGTGTTAAAGAGAGAGCTGAGTTCTGAGTCAGTTATGCTAGGGTCTGGGCAGGGATTATTCCTGGATCCTGGGTGGAGTAGGGAATTAATAGATTTCCAGAATTGTTTTGGGTTAACGTTATTGTTAGACTAAAGTTTATTATAATAGTTTTTTTTATCAGAGGTGATTAGTTTTTTTGCTTGGTTGCAAAGTTGAGTGTATTGAAGCAGGGTGGAAGGCATCTTATTTTTCTGGTAGAGCTTCCAGTATTTGTCCCTACAATTCATGATTTGTTTGGTTTCTTTGAAAAGCCATGGAGCAGAATTAGTTTTGACTCGTTTGTTTCTTGGTGGGGCTTGGGAGTTGAGAATTTTTAGGAAAATGGAGTTAAAATGTTCGACTGTGTTGTCAAGGGGAAGAGTATTTAGGATTTGCCAGTTAATGTGTTTAAGAGTGTTGGAAAATTTTGTGGGGTTGAAGTTGCTGAGATTATGAGTGTGGATGTAATGGTGCTGATGATTAGTGGTGTTGTTTGAGCGATGTATGAATGCAGGGAGATGGTCACTAAAGGTGTCTGGGATAGTGCCAGAGAGTGTTATTTTGTTTGGGTGGGAGACTAAGATCCAATCGATGATGGATCCTGGGGGGTGGTGTTTATTTGGGCATGTGATAGTGTGAATTACTTGGGTAAAGTTGTACAGGTTAATGAATAAGGAGGGAGAAGGTGAGTTCATTTTATTCCAGTCAATATTAACATTGCCTAGGATGAAGGTTTCAAATTTTATTTCGGTTGAGGCCCAGTGAAGAATATTTTCAAGGGTAGAGATGTTGTCGCCAGGGGATATATAAAGTGAGATAATGCAGATATTTTTATGTTTATTTAGTTGTAGGAGACTAGCTGTTAGTTCAGAATTTTTGAATTGTGGAATTGGAGTTTGTAGAGGGATTACTGAGAGAAGGTTAGAGTAGATTAGTGCAGAGCCTCCTCCTTTTCTGTTTAAACGGTCACTTCTATGGATTTGGTAACCAGGAGGTAGGATTTCGGAGTCTACAGTATGGGGTTTTAGCCAAGTTTCAGAGATGGCTAAGATGTTAGCTTGGTTGTGGCAAATCCAAGTTTGTATTTGGTGTATTTTATTATTTAGGCTCTGGGCATTTATGGTAAATAACTTAAGGGAGTTAAGAGAGGAGGTAGGAGAGGAAAAGGGAAGGGTGGAGTTGGAGTGTGCTATGAAAGAAGTAGGGGGTGGTGGGAGAGAGTTGTTAGTTGTTAAGCAAGGACCAGGGTTGGGATGGATATCTCCAGATAAGGCTAGGTCATTATAGGGATTAGCTTTTAGTCGTTTGGGTTTATTGAGAAGGAAGTTGTTTGGAGATGGTATTAGTGTAACAGTGAATGTAGTTGTTGTAGTTGAGAGGAGTTTAGGAAGGAATAGGTACAGTAGTTTAGGAGGAATAAGAGAGGAAGATATGGCATTGTAGTGGGTAATAAAAGCAGGTTGAAAGTGAGTGCAAGGGATAGTTTGAGAAGTGGGTAGGTGTAAGGGAGCTATGGGAGAGTAGGAAGTAGCATGATAGAGAGGAATTAGAAGTGCAAGAAGGGAGCATGGGACAAGGATTGTATGAAGGTATGGGTCTGCATTTTGTTTATTGTAGAGTGACTACAAGTCTCCTATAGCTGATGTAGCATGTACATACATCTCAAGCTATTTGCATGGGACACTATAGGCCAAGCAGTAACAACTGTGGGTATGCAACTACATAGAAAACTTGCACATCAGGTGGACATATATAACTATCAAGGTGTTATGTGGGCTGATTGGTGATACTTTGCAATCTAGATAATCATTTCCATGGTAATCTTGTAACAGATGGAATATGAGCTATTAATTACATAACATGAAATCATGACACTTGAGAGACATGTATGTGTACAGTACAGACACTAAACAGCTGTCATCACTTGGTTGGCAGGCATGGAAAAATAATCCAATAGCAGTGACTGCAGGGGACATATGCATAGGATATATTAATTGACCGCAGCAACTTTTAATTGACCCTCCAGGCATACAGCCATACAGGGATTACACATTTTATTTCTGACTGAACATTGCAGATGAATACATACTTGCTATTGATTTTAACAGTCTGTGTAAACATACAATTACCTACTCATGATATGGGCTGCCTCACCTGTAGTTCCTGTGGAGGGAGAATTTGTAAGCATGACATGACTGCTACTGTAATATTTAGTGTTACATAGCAGTGGATTTGAACCCTGGTCTGTGTGTGGCAAAATGTACTATATACAGAGCATTTAACAAACTGAACTACTGAGTCAATTCTAATTACTCATTGACTGATATTTGCCTAGAGATCACCTGGAACCAATATGTGACCTGGTAGTACTACTGTAGTGTTATACTAGACTGCAGTGACAGTATAACACACATACATGAAATACAAGCATAATGCAGATAGTAGGTAAGCTATATATCAGTGTAAACAATGCTGGTGTACACAATTTATTGTTAGTGGCTTGAAATATCGGTGAAGTCAACAAACAATATCAGCTCATGGAGTGGACTACCTCCTCCATATACCTTTATTACCTGCTGTCTGTAGATGACAGAACCTTATGCGAACAATATTGGTCTAGAGACAGCCTTGGACAGTACTATATGAGTTAACCAATACAATTTGCATCCATTGGATTTGCATTCTACAGCTATGACAGTGTTATACTTGATTGCAGCACCTTACCTTACAGCCTGACTGCATACAGCTCTACTGCAATGGTTACAAGACAATCCTGATGTACACCATTTTCCTTGGTGTTATTCGTACTGTTTCATGTTTTATTGCACAACAGTTAGCATTATTAATGTCTTGCAATACAGCTCTAATTCCACATTTATTGCACTACAGACTTTATTTATATACTTTAATGCAGTTACTGGTATTGTTTCATGTTTTTATTGCACTACAGTATGCATTATTCATTTCTTGCAATGCATCTGTGATTCTACATTTATGACACTACAAACTTTATTGTATATACTTTAATGCCTTTAATACTTTACTCGTTTTTGCTTATTTCACTACAGTTAGCATAATACATCTGTGCTCACCACACTCATGGTGCAGCCTGGCCAAGAACCCGGTGTGCAAATCAACATTGTGACCCCTCTCAGTTGCAGCTGTTGGGAGAAAAGCACACCATTATGGAAACCAGCTTTTCAGACATTCAGATTACATATTGTTAAAACAGAGGTAAAATTAATTACTTACATACTTGTGAGGCATTCCCTGCCCGAGGTTCTTAGACCCAGGTGTCCAAGAGTCCCCTCTTTCATCATTTCAGGTCATCATGGTGGTAATGACACTTCACCTGTGTGGGGGATACCAGTAACACTGGTGAGTTCTCCGGCCAGCTGGTCCCATGCCTCCACCTTATATCCAAGTCCTGGAAACCTTCCTGCAGCAGCCAGTCATCATGGTTTTACATAGGAGTCCAACCATGACTCTGGACTCCAGAATGTCCCAACGCTGTGCCTGAAAGCATGCACCCTCACCAACACCAGCCATAGTAACCATCAGAGAAAGAACTCCAATAGTTTAGGATGTATTCCCACCTATTTAGCTTAATATAAGCTGTTTTTCTGCCCTTTCACACCATTGAGCAACATTCAAAAAAGCACCACGTCACTCAGCACCATGCAGATGAGCACAGCTGAGCTGAGAAGTGTGAAAACTCACAGAACCATGATCTTAACAGAGCTTAGCAGAGCACAAACCAGCAAGGCAAAACCAAGCAGTGCGCACGCATTGGCAGCCGTTACCATGTTTATGCAGTGCTTAGCAAGTTTCGGCATAGATGAGCAGAGCTTGGCAGAGCACAGTGAGGCCATTAGTTATTTAACAAATGCATAATATGTATATCAAAATTAAATACATACTTTCCCTTCCATGTATTTGAACCCTGGACCTACTGCATTTGAAGCCGCAAGTCTACCCATTTAGCTATGAGGATATTAAGGAAATCATTACACCTTCACACATACCACTGAGCTACATATAAGCAGTGGAGCATCATTTAGACACACTTAAACACAACTTTAATTAAATAATTGATTACATCCTGTTTCTAATTTTAGATGTCTGGCAAATGTCTGCTATGTTATATGTGAGCACTGCTTGGCATTGCTGCAGTCCATGCCACACTGCACAACCATGATTTTTAAAATCAATAAATACATAAATAAAAATAAAGCAAAGTGAAAGAAATAAGAATAAAACAAAGGACATTGCAGTGTGTCTCATACTCATCTGCAGCCATGGTTAGTACTACACCTCTCCCTACACAGATATATTAATTGTGTTCCTTGGCTCTCCCTTGGCACTACTCCATCATTAATATGCATGGTGTGCTGTTGTGGGGGAACCATTTACACAGACATGGTAACAGTCCATGTAGGCTCTACATGGTGCCTACACAGATTTTTATTAAATCCTGGGGTCTATCTGTCTATATATAGGTTCATAGGTTCATAGGTTCATACTAGGCTATCTGCCCGAGGGCATTTATAAGCCTAGCCCATAGTTTTGTGGCTTACGCCACCCCTTTAGTTTGGAGAAACTATGCCCATTATTTTGCTGTGTCTCTGTCGAGCAGTGACACTGAGGTAACCCCTGGGGTGTATCTGCGATCTCCCATCCATTGGTCAAGATTCCTCTTGAACAAGGCCAGTGAGGTGCTCTGCCTCACATAAACCGGGATTTTGTTCCACAGCATAGGGAGTCTTTGGGTGATGAATCTATCCCTCCAGCACGTCCTATTAATAACAGTGTCGAGGTTTAAGTCTCCCGCCCTTGTGGCTCTGAGGGATCTAGATTTTTTGAGATGAAGCATGTTCATCAAATCTGGGTTTGACATGGCCTTGTATGTCAGGCATAGGTCACCTCTGAGCAAGCGGTAAGCAACTGAATATAACTGGAGTTCTTTCAGTCGGGCAGCATAAGACAGATTTTGAGACCCTTTATCCTTTTGGTGAGGAACTTTTGTGGCCTCTCCAGCTGCTGCAAGTGTCGGGTCAGATACATTCGAATGGGGCATTGTACTCGATCATTGGTCTGATGAGTGATGAGTATAGGGAGACTATGACTTCCCTTGATCTAGATGTGAATCCCTTCATGATAAGGTGGGCAATGTAGAAGGTCTTCCTAACTACTTTAGCAATATGAGTGTCGAATGAAAGGCTACTGTCAACCTGGGTTCCCAGGTCCCTAATAACCTCTTCTGTGTTCAGGGGATTGCCACCTATATGGTAGCTAGGGGTAACCTTATTTTTCCCGAAGGGTATGACTATGCATTTCTTGGCATTTAACCTTAGGCCATGGCTCTGGCACCAGTTATCTGTTTCTGTGAGACCCTTCTGAAGGATATCTGTGTCGGATGTGTTTTCAACTACGGCGCCCAGTTTGCAGTCATCTGCAAACTTTGTCAGCCATAACCCTCCTGTGTTTGCTTGTACTTCAGAAAAGTAGATGCCAAACAAGAGTGGGCCCAGGACTGAGCCCTGTGGGACACCACTTGTGACAGGCTTTGAGTCTGACATGGCACCAGCAACTCTGACCCTGTGGGTTCTGTCACTCAGCCAGTTTGCAACCCATCTTGTAATGTATGGGTTTACATTTAAGTTGATGAGTTTTTCAATGATACCTGAGTGAGGTATTGTATCAAAAGCCTTCGCCAGGTCTAGGTAGGCTGTATGGACTGCCTTTCCTCGTCAATGGCCTTGGTGACTGTTTCAAAAAGTCAACCAAGTTTAAAAGGCATGATCTGCCTTTGACAAAGCCAAACTGGGTTGGATCCAAAGTCTGCAAGTTCCCTATGTCTTTATTTATGAGATCCATTATGATCCTCTCCATGGCTTTGCAGATAAGGCTTGTCAAGCTAATGGGACGGTAATTTCCAGGGTCGGTGGAGGCACCGCCTTTGTGGAGTGGGACCACAGTCGCTGTGCCACTCCTGGAGTGCGTATCCGGAGGTGAGACTAAGATTAAACAGCTGTCCTAACTGTGGGTTTAATTCCTCGTTGAGTCCATGGAGCACACAGCCGGGGACACCATCAGGTCCCATGGATGCTGTGTTCTTTGCCTTGGAGAGAGCAGTTCTCACCTGGGCGTTAGAGACGTTTGGGGGGCTACAATCATTTGGTATAGATATCTCTCCTTTAGGGGGGGAGGGGGGGGAGAAGTTTGCACTGAACCTGTCAGCCAGTATGTTGGCAATGTCTGTAGGATCAGTAATCTTCACGTCATTTTGAACTAATTCTGAGCATATCTGGGAGTTTCCTCCTAGGTTTCTGACATAGCTAAAGAATGCCTTATGGTATATACACACACACACACACACACACACACACACACACACACACACACACAGATATTGATATATAGATATAGATATATAGCTTCATACATTTATAGGACATTACCAGGCTAACATTGCAAGAGTTCTTACAAGCTTAGGCAGTTTTAGCCAGATTTTACTGAATTTTCTATCCCTGGGCAAAGATAAAAAGAGTCATCCAGCATGGTTTTTATATTTTTTATAGACTGTCTTTGTCCACAAAAGATATGAGTGTGATGGTATGGCAAGTGCCAGCATAGCCAGTTGGAGTTTTGGAAAGAATGATATTTCCTTTGAATATCAAGTTGATTTACACAAGATGCTTTTGTTACTGTATGTCATTCATATATCAAACTGATTTTGTACAAATGCTTGTGCTGAAAATGTATTTGTGACCTTTGCTTGTATTGAACTGTATCAACGGTGTACCCTGCTGAAATGAAGAGAAATGTACATGCATTATTGCAGCTGTATATGTTTTAATGGAAGATACTGGCACAGCAGAGGTTAACTTTAAAAAAAATTAGGGAAATGTAAATAAGCTGTTAAACCATTAAAAAGCACCCCATAGTGCTGAATAGGACCATAGACTCTCTGTCTAGGGAAGAGCCTTTGTCCATTAACTCAGTGAAAAGACAGGAGGCCCCAGTCACTGTCATAAACATTTGGATGTTTATTATGGCCATCTTTGCTAACTTCCTGATTCAACTTTAAAGGGGAATACTGTGAGAACCTAGAGTTGGATGACCAGATGAGGTTATTTTGCCAGCACTATTGGAAAATATATTTTAGATATTACAAAGAGAATTCTCAGAGTATAGAGTATTCTGTTTGGGAAGCCTGACTAGAAAGACCCTCACCCATAACATCTCGCCTTGCAGTAGAAAGTAATTCTCTTAGATTCAGTAAGGGGCATTAGGAGCTGATTTGTCTAAACATGAGATAAACTTTTGGCTAGGCTTATAAGGACCTCAGGGCCAATAGCCTAGTAACCTCTTATGATCCTATGAATATAGTGAAGCTTAGTTTAGATATTGTTTTTTCTTTATTTGTCTGAGTTTGTCCATCAATGTTTTTTTCAATATTTACTGTGGTCTGAACTCTGTGGTTTACTGTGAAGATATATATTCAGTATGTTCACATACTTTTATTATTTATTATTAAATATATTTAAAACTTTTATTGTGACTGGTCCTTGTAGAAATTATCTAACCTTGTAGAGTGCTTATATTTATTTGGTGACACTGTATGGGCCACTTTAGAAGGCCTAGCTGTCTTGGTGAACTACTATAATTTGTATTAGTATTAATATTACATGGTTTAGAGCCTTATAGGACTGATTGGTAGCATTGATAACTACTTTATAGTCTGGGCAAAGTTGGTAGAGTGGGTAATCTGTGCTAGCCTTTCAAAGGTGTGTGTGTGTGTGTGTGTTTGTGTTTGTGTGTGTGTGTGTGTGTGTGTGTGTGTGTGTCTGTGTGTGTGTGTGTGTGTGTGTGTGTGTGTGTGTGTGTGTGTGTGTGTGTGTGTGTGTGTGTGAAAAGTAAATCTTAAAGAGTGTGTGTGTGTAAGCTACTTGTGGCAGAGACATGAAGCACTGGGTTTACAGAGAGGGTGTTGGAGGACTTGGCTTGGACACTTGGCTGAGGACGTAACCCTACAGCTGTACCAGTGGAGAGTCTTATTGGGGACCTGTAGGGAGACAGGTAATAGACATCCAAACCCCGGGCTGAGTGTGTTCCCTGTGTGCTCTTAAGGGAAATTGTACTTGATGCAAAGGGGTCTGCATCTGGAAATACTGAGTGTATCCATTTGTATTCCAAGTGCACATCCCTCTTCAGTGTCAGTGGTGAGGGTTCAGGCTCCTTAATTACTAGCACAGTATGTGGCTGACACATATTGAAGGCCATCACATATTGGTAGCAGTGAACCTATTCCAGGCAAGGGGCAATCTCTGGGATACATATCTGTCTCTCCAGCATAATCTATTCATGTCAGTGATCAGGTATACATCTGCATAAGCTTTCATGCATTTTGGGTTAGAGAGAGCTTTAAAATTACTGATGTTATCACTGAATAGAAGGTAATTTGCCTCGGATAACTCTTCAGTGTTTTAGGGTTTGATGGGGATTCTACCATTACATATATTTCAAAATGAGACCGATTTATGATCTGATCTTACCAATGAGGACATTATACTGGGGTGGATGCCAATTATTAAAGTAAATCTCTTTCTGTTTGGAATGTGATATCTCTCTTGGGGATGGTAGGACATTGCTCATTATGAGGCTCATACCTGCCTGCAAAATGTATTTAGAGAGGTCCATCACGTCTCTCTTCATATAGTCCAGGGAGGCTTGTCTCAAGTCATTCACACTCACATGAACTATGACTGAGCCATAGTGTCACTTGTGGTTGAGTGACCAGAGTGCCTGCATGATTAGGTGCAGGCAACTGACTGTAACCCTCTCTTTATTTATCCTCATGAGGAAAACATCCATGGAGTCTCCTATGACCACAATGTTTGAATGTGTGATGTTTCACCTTAAGGGCTTGCTTGCGGTGACACTGTGATGTGCATTTTTATGTGTAGTGGTTGGTTTTGTTTGCAAGTGGTGTTTGAGTGCACCATATGGAAGACCTCGGAGGTTTTGGTAAATTACTTGTGAGTGCCTCTGCATGTGTGGGTTTATGTGTCGAGCCCTTATTTAGTGAGGGAAATTGTGTTCATGTGCTGACAGCCTGTTTGGCATTTGATTTGTCAGTATGAGAGTCATGTCTCAGTTTTCACAGTATAACTATATCTCTTACATACTGTGTTTGTTTGCTTCAAGATTAAGTGGTTGTCAGTATATATGAGACAATTGCTACATTGCCTCAGGATGCCCAAAAGTACTCATCCATGGTTTCAAGTTTTTTACTATGGGTTTAACCAGGGAGAAGAGTGGGTAGATTTAACTGGACTGGGACAATAACACATGGATGAAGAATGGGTGCTATACTCAGTGTGAACTGCAGCTATCCAACAAGGTGATGCTGCTTTGCACACAACTGTGATGCTGCTAGAGCAGCAGGGGGACTGGGGAAGGCTGCAGAGATAGTTATTTAAGGGAAATGTTAACTTAAAAACATTTATGTCTATACAGGGCACTGATACCTGCCACTGAATGGAGAGCAACTTAGAGAAAACATTGAGCTTATATAGAATCAGAAAAAAACAAGTTTTACAATAGCAAGGCCTACAGACCAACCACAAAACATATGATTAGCTTTCAGCTAGCAGCCCCAACTCAGATAGGTTTGAAACAGCAAACTTCTGTCACAACAATACAGTTAGAAAACCCTCTTCAAGTACAGGTTTTAGAGCTCAATTGGAGGGGAAATGACACAATCTAGACACTATAGTCCTGTAAATCTAGCAGACACAATGTAATTATGTACTACAGCACCAGCAGTGGAAACAGTTCAGCTTTGAAACTCTACTGAAGTAGGGCAGCATTTGGTTTTATGTTAAAGTATGAGGAAATGTAACAAATAATAAAGGATTCTTATGAAATACAGTAAAAATAATCAGCAGAAGTTCAAAATGATACTTATGTCTTATGTTATTTTTTTTTTTTTTTTTTTTTTTTGCAGCAGATGTCTTTAGATGCAACAGATTCTCTGTAACTCTCAGGCAAAGTAGCCAAACCAAGAGCAGCTCTGAGGAATTGAGAAGAAACCCACACAAACACTGGGGTTATATAGAATCATAAAAAAAGTTTTACTTTCTTAAAAGATCAAATGAAAACTATACCACCCTAACAGATTTTTAATTTCTTCCATTATTTGCATTGGTTGAAAACACTCTCATACTCCCCCTCACTTTTCCCGGTTAGGGGTCGCCACAGCGGTACTCCGGTCCGCTAATGATTGGTAGTTGATTTTTACATGCAGAGTTACCTACCCTGATGCACAACCTTCAACGAAGGTACGCCCATTCTTGCATGTCTCCATGCAGAAGACGCTGTAGCTGAGAATCGAACCGGACAGCGTCTTACTGTGAGGCGACAACGCTACCGCAGCACCGCCACCGTATGTTTCCTTATTTTTTACTTCACCAAACCCCTTGCTCTTCATTTTATTTAACTTCATACCTGTTTTTTCCTAATATTTTTTCAATTGTTATCACAACCTCATTCATCCGCACTTTATTTTTTGCTGCAGTAACCAAATCATCTGGAAATGGCAGACATATAGGTATTAAATTCCTTTTTCTATCTCCCATCTTCCCTCTTTCATTTCACACATACCTGTTTGTATAATGCTGTTGATCAATAAAACAAAAAGATGCATACTCAAACGGTAGCCTTAACTACTCTATCAACTCTTATTTTATTCCCCATCTATACGTTTACCATAACTCTCACCCATGAATTTTTATAACATATACTTATTGCATTCACAATTTTACCAGTCTCATATGTTTCTAATGTCATTCTTGTCAAATACCTTTACTACATCACGTTACTAACCTTACTTCCTTATGTTGTATCAAGATTGCCACTATCACTTATTTAATGATTATCAGCATCAATTTCACTTTACTTCTTTATACACCAAAACTCATCCCCTATAACCTCATCCATCTTTTCCATCCTTTTTTTGCATTATTTTCATAAAACATTAAGAGGTCTGTACTGCTCACTGCAACTGCTCTCCATTTTCTTACATCCAATCATCCACAGTTCCCATCCCCTGTAAAAACATTTCTTTCATCATGCATTTTTTTACTATTTTTACCTCATGAATCTTATTACATAGATAAAGAAAACTTTTTTTTTATTCTAAGTTGTCTATATAGAAAGTCATTGTTTGCACCATCAACCTCTTTCTTTAGCAGCAGCCCCAAATTTCTTTCCATGGTGATATTTTTTCCACCTGATTCAGAAATCTGTCCAACAATAAAAAGGTTTCAGTAGTTACTTCCAAAAAAATATTTTCTACCTAGATGAATAATAGTTCTAATATCCCTTTCTTGAAAACTAATTGGCAGAATCACATTGTTCATGTCATACCTGTTTATGCTCTTATGATTTTTTAACTATTCTTAACATCAGACATTTTCTTTGTCCTTCTGCCTCTCTCTTTAATCTTTCTTCCTCCTCTCTCAGCCTTCCTTTGTTTATGAGGTCAGAGCATGCCCTCAAAACAGCTTCTTCATAAGTTAGACATACCTCCAAGCTGCTTCCACAATAATCCATAGCAATTACATCCTTAAAAGATTGTTCCATCATTCCATCTTCAAGCTGTTCTCCTACTGACTGATTGACCATATTTCTCCAACTTGATGACTCTCTGAATTCAAACTCATCATTCTTTAGCATTTCCATCAACACTGATATCACCAGCCCTCCTCCATTCAAGCCAGTCACTAAAACCATCTCTGATACAGCCATTACTAAACTCCAATTCATTACAATCTCTGACTCTATCTCTAGCTACTTTTTCTCTGCATTTTTTTCTTTCAAATCATAGTAGTAGCCCTCCAGTACCACCTAGTTATTTAAAACATGTAAGGGTTGCTTTATATAAATCAATACACACACACACACACACACACACACACACACACACACACACACACACACCTCACTCTTTCTCTATTTACACATTATTATACATGAGTTACAATACGTACATATTTTGCATTCTCAAATCCATAATTTTTATAATTTCTTCATCAGTAATTCAGCTCAGTTTTTGTACGTACGTCTTCATTCCCATTTATTTAATTTTTATCTATCATCCCTGATGCTTTTTTCATGATCATTTTCTGATTTTTGCAAATACACATTTGCCTCATTCTGATATTATTATACAATAGTCCTTCATACCTTCTTTTCCACAATACCCAGGTTGTAACAAAATTTATCCCATTTATCAATTTCCTTCATTTTTCCTTTTTCATATTTACCACACAATATTGTTTTCATATTCCTTTCCTTGAAATCTTCCCAACTATATACATGTTTAAACTTTTTCCAAAAAGACTTCATTCTATAAACAATGTTTTGCTGTTTCCCCTACCTTGCAATTATAGCATTTTTTTTCTTTATTGCATTTCTAACATAATCTGATAAATCACTCCAAGGGTATAAAAGAAAAATCTTGCATATTTTTTTTTCATATCACTTATTCTTTTTCTCACCACATTCATCAGTTTTTAATTTCTATAACATTACCTTAGTTACATATGCCTTTCTTTTTCATTATTTCTTTTTCATCCATTCTTTTCCTGCTTAATTGTTTTCATTTCTCTTCATACCTATCATATTAGAAATTTCTTACCATTTTATTCTCCCTGTTTTGACACTATTAACACAAAACGGGTGCATTGATGCTAAAAGAAACAGGAGATTTTTAGGAATAACCTCATATAAGACTGAAATATATTTCTTGCAATTCCTTTCCAATTTTTTTCTGAAAACATTTAAAGTTCCATAACATAAGCATGTTTCCCCAACACCTTTTTATTATATGAGAATTTAAAACTTTTCCACTATACGAGTATCTTTTATTTCTTCCAGTTCCACTTTCCATATGTCCCAAACATAATGCCTAATATATTAATTTCCTTCTTATTATAATAACTTACACTTATATATTCCACCAATCCCTTACTTTTGCTTTATTCAATATCTAACCCACTTTTTAATAACATTTCAATTCCTATATCACTTTCATTCATCCATCCTCTATTGTTATCACAATAACCAAATCCTGTTCATAAGACAGCCATTCTGGTTTTCTCTGATTTTGTGATACAACTTTCTTTCCATCTGTCTTATTCTGTTGCATTTTTTTCAATTTCTGCTTGAAGCTCTAGCATTACTTTTTCAAATTCCTTTTTATTTTTCAATCTGTTTTCTACCATTAAAGAAACTTTCTTATATTTTTCTTTAAACACTACCCACGATACTGACCAATTTTCATAAAATTCCCCTCTGTGTACTTAAGGGGAAACCCCTGCTTAACTCCCTTTCTTACCCATATCTTTTTTACCATATATCTATTTACCATTACTTTCACTCATGCATTTTCATAACAAGTTTTTATAACTTTCACTGTTTTTTTTACTTATTCCATATGCTTCCAAAATTCCCCACATCATCTCATGACCTATCAAAATACATTCCCTACATCATACATAACCAATTTTACCTATTTTTTCTGTCAAGATCATGCTAATTATTTCATTATTATTATTATTATTATTTTTATTATTATTTCCATTACTTATTTTCCTTTTTCACCAAACACACCATTTCTCATTACTTAAATCAATACATTTTTCATTTGTTGTATTATTCTCATAAATATTTTCTAATCACTATTCTCTAATGTTATAGGTCTTCAGCTTCTTATTTCTTTCCTTTCATCTTTTTTCCATTTAAATTCTATCAACCTACAACATATTTCTTCCTGCATTATCCCTTTATGTAAACATTAATTTAATACTTTACAGAAAAGGACATTTTCTTCCATTTCTATATGCTTATAAAACTCATAACTTAGCCCATCTAATTCTTGAGCTGACTCTTTTCTTCCTTCTTTTATTACTTCCTTCATTTCTTCCATTGTAACTTCCATTTCCAGTTATATTTTAGTACCTTCAGATATTTTAAAGCACCATTCTTGTTTCTCAGCATCTTCATTTTCATACATTTTACCTACAATTTTTCCATTGCTTCCATTATTTCTTTATGTTTACATCTGACACCACCCTCTTCATCAAATAATACATCCATTCTTCCTACTTTTATTCTCACTTGTTTTCCTAAACAAAATGATAAATACCCCAGGATTCAATAAACTCCATGCAGGAATAGTGTTATTCCTGCATGGAGTAAATGGTGTCCATTTCCGCATAGCCTTAACAGTAGTGAGACTTACTTATTCATAAAGGTACACTACTAATAACGGCTAAGCAGAAACAGACACTACTGAGTGCAGGGGGTGTGTTTTAATAGTGCTCGCACATCCAACATGCCCCCTGCACTCTGAAAGGGCCATAAAGCACTTTCTAAGTGCTTTCAGTGTCTGTGGACACTGAAAGCAGGAAATGTAAATAGTAAGCAATGGAGGGGATGTGTGACATGTACTGTCACACACCCCCTGCATAGTAAAAGTGCCTTACAGCACTTTCTAACTGCTTTCAGTGT
The DNA here is from genome assembly GCF_019279795.1 of Protopterus annectens. Classification (NCBI taxonomy): domain Eukaryota; kingdom Metazoa; phylum Chordata; order Ceratodontiformes; family Protopteridae; genus Protopterus; species Protopterus annectens. The sequence goes on along the minus strand of NC_056741.1, from coordinate 293,437,188 downwards.
CCACAGACACTGAAAGCAGGTATTTAGATAGCAAGCAATGGAGGGGGTGTGTGACGGTACTGTCACACACTCCCTGCATTGTCAAAGTGCCATACAGCACTTTCTAACTGCTGTCCATGTCCATGGACACTGAAACAGACATTTCAATAGGAAGCAATGCAGGCAGTGTGTGACAGATACTGTGATACACCCCCTGCATTGTCAAAGTGCCATACGGCACTTCCTAACTGTTTTCAGTGTCCATGGACACTGAAAGCAGGAGTTTACTTTGGAACCAATGCAGGGGGGTGTGACAAGTACTGTCACACAATCCCTGCAATGTGAAAGTGCCATTAAGCACCTTTAACATGTCTCAACCTCTTAGAGCAAAAAACTGGCCAAAGCCTAAAATGATGGGGGGACAAATAGGGACAGATCCTAAATACTGTCATTACATACTTAGAAAGTTGATAGAGGAACAGGGTTTGTATTAACATAACAACATGTAGGGAAGGATTAGAAGTCTGAAACTCACATGCATGGCATTATATAGTGATGTCAGTCCTGATATGTTACATACAGACTTAGGCAGTTGACAGAATGACAGGAAGTGCATTACCAAATATGACTTACAAGTAGTATTGATACATTTAATTAAAGTGTTTTTGTTATTTTTTTTCCATTCTGCATAGCTCAGCTGGTTTGCATTTATGGCCCTCTGCTCAACATTGCTTAAGCATCTCATAAAAGCTAAACACAAATGTATAGCTAAAATCCTTAATGATGAGTTAGTGTAGTGGTTAGAGTTCCAGCTTTGCATACAGGAGTTTACAGTTTGAGTACCAAGTGAGGCACTTTATTTTTACATCAGAAAACATTGTTAAAATTATTTTTTTCATGTTAAATTATGTAGAAAATGATATGTGTTACCCAGGGTAGTGTAGCTGGTTCAAAATGGATGTGTGAGTGCATATAACATATGAAATCACCCATGTATACATGTGTCCCATACAGTATAGTCACACCCCAAGGTAATGTTATGACAGCTCATAGGGGGGATGTCATGCAAAGTAATCATATACACTTAATAATATGCCATTAATGATGAATTAATTTATAATTCTGATATTTTTTAAATGAAAACTGAACAATTCTAAGCAGTGCTCAGCTATGCTTAGACAGTTTAAGCATTGCTTAGATGTAAATGCTAAGCAGCAGTCATCTCAGCTAAGTGAATTTGCACACTGTTAAGCAGTGCTCAGCATTTACCCATTTAAGCACTGTTCAAATAAGCTTAGTGGATTTGCACACTGCTTAGCTGAGCCTAGCATTTTCAAAATGGTCCAATGATGGCAAAGTGTGGTAATATACCCTTATTTAAACCGCACAGTTGGGAATACAGCCATAACCTGTTGTAGTCTGATCTCTGCAGAAACCATGTCTGGCATTGGAGAGGGAGTGCACTTTCAGGCAAAGCGCTGGGACATTCAGGAGTCCAGGGTCATGGTTGGGTTCCTCGTAGAAAACCATGATGACAGACTGCTGTAGGGACAGTACCAGGGCTCTCAATAAAAAGCAGAGGCCTGGGACCATCTGGCACATGACCTCACCAGTGCCACTGGAATCCCCAAACTGGTGAGCAGGTATGGCATCATTATGCCAACCTAAAGCAAAGGAAAGGGGAGCTCTTGGCCCAGTGGAGCCAAGATGCACAGGCATAGAATGCTGCAGTAGTTTGTAAGTATCTCATCCATAGCTGTACCAAATCCTAGGCTGAGTATGTGATAGACAGATATGCATAATGTTTATTTTCTCCCCCTACAGCTGCAGCAGAGAGGGTTAGCAATGCAGAAGCCCATGCTGACAGACTGACAAGGCTGCTCTGATAGGCTGGTGAGTACAGATCTACCTTGCAGCATATAGTGAAATAAATAAGTAGGAGTAAATTGTTTACTGATAGTAGGTGTAGAGTGTTCTGTGTCTAACAATTAAATAAAAGGTTACCAGACTAATATTGATCTATAGGATATTCAGTAGTAAGGCACTGTGTCATATAAGCACAATAAAGACCTAAACAACCAACTGTTGTGTTTACTCTGGTATGTTGTTGTAGAAATAGAATGTGTACATGTTCTTCACAGCAAATATGGCTTTGATAGCATGAATTAAATGAGGTTGTTCTGAGAACCAGCTGTTATGCAAACAGTAGATTGTGGAGCTGTAAAACAACATATAAATGAAATATGACATATGCTATGCACTAAGATCCGAACCCTGAATAGTAATGTCCAATGTATTATAGTGTGCCCCCAGCTGCATTGTCTTGTGTTAACCTTTGCTTTCCAGATTGTATCATTTCAAAAGATTAATACACAGTACACTAATTATCTGTCATACAGGAACCTCAAGATTACAAGGTCAGACTGTCTAACCCACAGAGTATTAGGCAGAAAACAGTCAAACAAGAGACAGCAGTTCCCCAGTAGCTCAGTGTGATGAGAAATAGCATTGTCATTCATTTTAGCACACCCAGATATGGTTTGAATCCAGGGAGTGGTACTGAGATGTGTGCATATATACACTCAAGAAATCTTGAATATTTGTATAAACAGTCAGACAGTGGTAACACATATTTTCTCCACAGGTCATACAGTTAAAGAAATGTTTGTAGTAGCTGTATGAAGGTTATACCAATACACCATGTACGACTGTCTCACTGTCCAACCCCATACCTGCAAATGACAGCAGGATAGGCACATACACCATGCACTCTTTCTGATACGTGTCTCTCAAGTGTCACACTGTCACAGCTAGTGGTCACTCCAGCCAATCACCTTGGACACAGATAGGAATGCAGGTGAAGTATGTCAGTAGCAGACTCACACAACATCAGTGCCGGGTACCCCTTCATTGTCACATATGTAACCCTGACATGCACAAGCCCCCTCCAGTAATGTAGCCATATTCCTGCCAGTCTGCCACATACCATTACAGGAAAACAGTCTAACAGGTATGGATGTGCTACAGAAGCTATGGGCCATAGGAAGATGTAAAGTGAGGGGAGACGTGTAGAGTATTGAGCAGTACTGTTGTGAAAAATAGAAGCCTATACAGTTGTTAATGGACTGTTTTCTCTCCCCCTACCACTCATCTGCATCAATAATTATTATTCATATACTATGGGTATGTTGCTCTCAAACCCTATTGTTGGGACATGTATTCTATTACTGTTCATATATTTAATCGGTTGCATATTAACATACCTTGTCCAAATACCATTACTGGTGGCCTCTTGCCATCAATGTAACTTGCATGCTGTTAAAATGCTTACTGCTGTTCCATTTATGCATGTTTTCTGTTTGCTATGCAACTATTTCAAATCTGTTGGGTTGGGTTAATTGGAGCACCCACACATGATGTTATAACTAATTTTGAAATGTTTTGTTCATGACTGACCAATATATCTTGGAAAACCACAACACCATAGCACATTTGTAAAGGCCAATCCTGGTGGATCCGCCTGTCTCATCTTAGCTGGCAGTGGCACCAGGCCCCAGCATGTTTGGGACACAACATGCAACATCCTTCTCCACTGGTCCTGCACCACCTTCGGGTGGAACCACCTCAGGGCATGGGGCACCTTCCTTCACTGGGTGCAGGTGCAGAGAGGAGCCTGTCACCCACAACATGTTCTGGGGTATAGTGCACAGTGTCATTTGCTCCGAGATGGATGGATGGCTGAACCAGATTGAGGGCTGCCTAGTGCACCTGGAGGGGCAAGATTTCCCTGTTGTCTAGCCCCCAGCATAGCCATCTTCAGGGCTGTGAATGTGCAGTAGTGACTGCCCATAGGTGGGGACCTCAGTCCCACTGTATCCATTTGGTGGTTCATGGGCCTCTGATTCCCAACCACACTCCCTGTCGAAGGTGTTTACCCCCTCATATGTCATATACCACCCCATCTGCTTTTTTGTGTGTCTTGTCTGTCTGCAATTCAACCTATCCTAACCAAACTACCTCCCCAAACATACCTACAGCCCTTCCCCAACATCCCACTCTCACCTTAAAAAAAAGGGCATCTGTCCCATAAAAAAATCATTGCCCCATACATAGCTCTACATTTCACCACCATGTCCAGTAATATCAATCAAAATACAACCAAATTACTCTACAAATGTATGTTGCCAGCACCCCTCTCTCTGGGGTGTGAGGCTGTAAATTCCAAATCTGTCACATCAGTCACAGTTGTTGCTGCAGAAGAAATGCAGAGCTATGGTCCTTTCCTACACCTGTCCTGCAGATCCCTAGCTGCCTTTCCTAATGTTTTACCCCTGCTTGCCTCCATATCAAGACTTTCCTATCACCCTTTTTTTCTTTTCTTTATTGAAAATTAGTGTGTGTGTAAGCGGGAATAAGAGCCAGTAAGTGAAGCTAAGAGGACTTAACCTTCTGTTAGCATCACTTAGCTTCATGCGAAACTGCGCAAACTCCCTTACAACTGCTTAAAAGTGCTTTAATCACTCTCTCTCCATTAGCCCTTGTTTTCTCCAGCAACAAAATAATCAGCCATGCCAAGTCTCAAACCAAGAACGCTGTGCAATACAATCACAGCAATGTACCACTTCACCATCTGAGCTGTGGGGATTTGTAATGCTTTTATGAACATATCATGCATTATGGTCATTTCACATTAATGAAAAAAAAGTAATCACTACCATATCATGAACCGAGGACCCTATACACTACAGTCACAGAAATGCACCTCTACACCATTTGAGCTGTGGGGGTTTATAATGCTTTTGCAAATATGTCATGCACTAAAGCCATTTAACATAAGGAGAAAATACACATCCCTAGCAAACCTTAAATCCAGGACCCTGTGCACTCCAGTCACAGCAACTACCACTATTCCACATGAGCTGAGAGAATTACAAATGCAGGAGGGCCATCCAACATTAGGTAAAAACATGTGGAATTAGTACTCCTCTGTACATATATATATGTGTGTGTGTGTGTGTGTGTGTGTGTGTGTGTGTGTGTGTGTGTAAATATATATATATATATATATATATATATATATATATATATATATATATATATATATATTTATGCTCAACATCTTACTGCAAGACAGCCACAAAAAGCCTGACAAAGTGGGGGAAAAAGGGCAAACAATAGTGACATATTTGAAATATGGCTGTTATAAGCATAGACGATTGCTAGAGTATCATGGTTTGTTTTAACATACATTTTCTGATAGATTTCAGGTTTGAAACACAAATGATTATCGTCATTTAGTGATGCCAATGCTCACATTATCCTAGTGATTTGTCAGAAACCCACAACTGTTATGGGGAGCAGACCAAAAATATGAGATACGCATCTGGACAGTATATAGAAATCTGGATAGTGGAGAGGTATGACTGCAGTCATGTAACAGAAGAGAAAAAACGCTGAGAGCTGCCAACCATTTCACTCAACACCTTCTGAACTACAGTCAGACCAACATGACATTACCCCAAATCAGCTCTGGGGAAATACTCATGCATTTGCAAACACATCATGCACTACAGGGATGTAACTGTAGGGAAAAGCAGACATTGGTGAGAAATTGTCCACACACAACCATTTGCACCACAGTCACAGCAACATACCAGTACCCCAACTGAACTCTAGAGTATAATGACTGTTTGAACAAACATATCCTGATTACCAGTCACACACTACACGGGCATATGCTGCCCCAAGTTACAGTGTACTGGGAATCCAGATGTGTTACAGAACATTTCTCAGTCTGCTCCTACAAACATATAAACCTGATAGACCACCAGCAACTGTAGTAGCATGCACAGTCAGATAGAAAAGGATCTATGACACTCACATCTGCCACTATCCATACTCAACCCAACAAACATTGACACACCACACTGCTACACAATCTTGACAGTCCGTTAACAATGGCCAGACATACATAACTCTCAACTGTACATATTTTCACAGAATGTCCAGGGTGTGGGACCATATTTATGGCCACTGCCTCATACCACTTCTGGGAGTCTGGTAAGTCACTGGAATGATATCAGGAGTGGTAATTAAATAATGATATACCATATCTCTGAACCTCTTACTGCAAGGCATCTGGACAAAGCCTGACATACTTGGGGGACAGGGCCAAAAAGAGGGACATATTTCATATAATGGTGTTACAAACTGAAAAAGTTGCTGGTTTTACAGGGGTTGTTGTAACACAATATCTCTGAAGGATATGACATCTGAAACACAAATGGGTGTCAACATTTACTGACTCACATTATCCTACTGATTTCTCAGAAACAGAAATTGTCTGAGGAACAGACCAAACATAAGAGGCAAACTCCTGAGCATTCTAGGGACAATTGGACAGTTGAGAGGTATATCATAGACATATCACTGTCAGACATCAAGTCACGCAGAAAATACATGTCCAGACAAACACTGCTAATCTAGCAATCTTCTGTGTGTATAACAGCAATACTTACTTACAATCTGTACCTAATTCTGGAACTTTGTTCCCCATTTTGTTTGGCTGTCTCCACATTTCTTGTTCTAAGAGGTATTTCCACTGAAGCTGTAGCCCCCACACCTCCATAATGTCCTCCTCACAGGCAAGGAAAAGGGGCAAGGAACAGATGAAGGACTTAATTATATAACTATGTTGCTATGACATTGGCTAATGGAAAGACAACACAGCTGCTCTGGATGCAAGTAGCAAGTGGGAGACAACAACTGGGGCACATGCCATAACCTGCTCATGAGCATTACCTACAAAAGGCAAGCTGGTGCCTATGCAAAATACGTCTGAACCTGTCTACACAAAGACAAACGGTGACTACACAAACCTAAACATTTGCATTATTCTGTGGAAACTCTTCAGCACTATAACAGGTATGTCAATAAATTAAGCATGTATTGGAATGCAGAAGGGGGGAATGCAATAATGTGAAATAGGAAGTTAAATAATAGGTCTCAACAAGACTTGTTGGACTCACATATTGCTGTCCAGCACCTACAGACATTTTGGCTGGTCCTCTCTGCAGTGACATAGATCACAGCTGTGGACCCTGAGTCACCCCAGCAAAGGTCAGCTCATATATGACTACTACTGGAGTGTCTGATGTCCAGCACTGACTGTAACACTGCTAGGCCAGCTACCTGGGATGTTGTAAATATTCATATGTCACCTGTGAATTCTATTATGATACATATGCTTGTCTTACAAATGTAAGAGACCTATATAGGGTATGTGCATAGTAATCAACTGGCACAGAAGTGTGTGTTGAACTGTATGTTATACACTGAACTCATACCTTTCAACTAACCAGAGTTTTGCAGACTGACCACATGTTTGCCTCATATCTGTAGTTAATGCCTCATACAATTGTGTATTGTCTGGCAAATCACTGGCAACTGAGTAAAGACTGAAGTCATAACATAATAGCATACATTTGAATGTCAGATGTCTTATCCTGTGGAGAATTCCTGTAAATGCAAGACTGTCTTTGATAGCAACTAAGTGTGTTACAGCTAGATTTATAAAGTGTCAATATTTTCTGGCCTTTGCTCACTATTGATGTGTACCTTTGTCCAGATGTCTTGCTCTATCGGGAGTTAGGAGTCTTAGCATGAAACTAATGTCATTGCAAGTATACCTTGTCCTGGAGGATGCTGACATTTGTGTAGTCACTGACACCTCGTTTGCAGCTGTGGAGAGCACACTAACCTTGCCATGTTACTCATCCTACCATACTTTTAGACCCCAAATGGAGAGCTGCAAAGCCAAAGGAGGTGGAGATTTAAACATTATCACACACATACACACCTCCAGGTTGGCCAAACAGTATGACACATGGGAGACATTCCAAGTGCAGTTAACTGTTGACAAAACACCTATTCAAATCATAGCTAGTTACAGACCTCCAACCATGACTCTGGACACCCACTACACCTATCTGGACTTGCTTGAATCTGTCAAGATTCAACCCTCTACCTTGTTCCTGGGTGACTTTAACTACCCAAACATAGTGTGCATGACCTATTCTACCTGAACATGAATGCAGAGAGATTCCTCGGCTTTGGCAATGCCAATGCATTGAATCAGTTGGTCAGCACCACTACGACAGGTGGAAATATTCTGTACCTAGTCCTAACCAACATGAGAAGCCACTGTAGCACTCCTACAGTGTCATCCTCCTTGGTAAGATCTGACCACATAGCCATCACTGTTGAAGTCACCATCTACCCTGCCCCCCATCAGGGTCAAACAAAAAACACTTTCCAAAACTGACTATAAGTCTCCTCAGAGCAGGTATAAGTAGCTTTACAACCACCATCCCTGGAACTAACAGTAGTGTCCTAGCCTACACCACAATACTATGTGAGCACTTACATAGCTGTATGGACTCAGCAATACCTGACAGGACAAAATCATCTCCCTCATGGTAGGGTAAGCCTCTGTGGTGGACAGCAGCAATACACGAGTTCCATAATAAGTGGAAATAATTCCTGGACAGGACCAAGAAGGAGCAGATGCCAAATTGGAAGCAATGTCACCTTTGTCTGAACAAGCAAATACGGTCACAGGTGAATTACTCTAAGGCTAACTTTAAGTGCAAATTGGACACATTCACCAAGGCCAATCACTAGGCCTTCCACACATATGTCTGCAATCCCAGAGACAACACCCAAATCTGCTCTGTAGTGGTGGTCAATAACACTACATACATATATGGCATAGATATAGCCAACCTGCTGCAGACAGGTTAAGTGTAAACATCTCCCTGTCTCCGCCATTGGTACACATGAACATGCACAGCACTTGCCCCCCCTCCTCTCATCATCATGAAGCAGGACCATAATGCCCTCTCAAAGGCAGCAAACTGAAGTCTCCATAGGCCTGATACCATCCCTGGCTGCATCCTACATGAACTTGGGCATGACCTCTCAGCTCCATTACACACTGTAGTTAATCAAAGCCTGGGCACCAGTGTCTTCCCATCTGTACAGAGGACAGCTACTGTCATCCCTATACACAAAGGTGGAGCAATCCACTGACCCAGCCAATCATATGCACATCAGCCTAATTAGCCTGATCTGCAAGGGCATAGAAGGCAATATCAAGGACCTTATAAACAGGGACATCGGCAATTTCAAAATGCTTGAGCCCACACAGTGTGGTATTGTCAAACGGAGATCAGGCCTGTTAAACCTGGTTGACTTCTTTGAAGCAGTCAGAAGATGGTGCACACTGCCTACCTTCACCTAGCCCAAAACTCTCACAGTAATCCCCAGTTGGCCATGATACATAAGCCTATACAGCTAGGCATTTACCTGTATGTTACCAGATGGGTAGCTAACTGGCTCAATGTTAGTGTCCACTCGGTCAAAAGTAGTGGAAGACACTTCTAGTAGTAGACTCTTACAGACCGGTGTACCCCAAGGATTGGTCTGGGGGTCTCTACTGATTGAGATATATATTTCTGAGGTACAAGCCAAAACCAGTGATCTGTGGTTGACCAGGTTTACAGATGATTACAAGATGGCCGCTGTCTTACATTCCCCTGCTGATGTAAGCATCCTCCAAGAGGCCCTTACCCAAATTAAAGACTGGTGCCAGAAGCATTGCCTCAAACTGAATGCCAGGGAATGCATCATTTTCCCTGCTGTGGTAGATGTCATCCACACTAACTATGACAGTAATAACAATGTACTGAGCATGCAATCAGGTGTGAGGTGACTTGTGCGCCAAGGTTGATAGCAACCTTACAGTTTCCCATTACATGGCCATCATTGTACGGAAGGCTGTCTACATAGCCCACCTCACAAGTATGGGTATGTCATCCAGGAACCCGGAGGCCACACTATCCCTGTCCTCCACCCTTATCAGATGCATTACCAAGTACAATGGCTCCTTTGACATGTACCTTGTCAAGCAAATGCAACAGTTGCAGAGACCACAGAGGTTCCTGACCAGGCAAATCCAGGGTCCGCAACATCTATCCTATACAGATAGGCTGAAAGCCCTGTCCCTGTACTCAGTCTCATACAGACTGATAATAGGCAGCCTGTGTCTGGCATACAAGGCCATTTCCAAACCAGCATTGATGGTGTTTCTGCATATCCATAAGGCAAACCCCACTCATGCAATCTGCACGCAAGGCCCTCACCTGGTCTGTGACATGTATAGTACTTGTTGGTGGGATAGTGTAGTGTCCCACACAATACACTGTCTGTAAAATACACTCCCTCCCCATGTCTATCAGAGTACCTCTATAGCCTTCTTGAAGAAGAAGCTGGATGACTGCATGGGAAATGGAAAAGTCACCCCTGGGATCCCATGTGTGTCCCAACTGGACAGGGGAAACAGGTGTTGGCTTTGAAGGGACATGGGCAAACATCTGGGCTAGGCTTATGAGGGCATCCATGTCAATAGACTGGTATCATCTTATGAACCTATGCACCTAGTACTTTACATGTTTCCTGTGTGTATTGCAGACTGTCCTGCAATGTTGTCTGAAATGAATCCCTGTGAGTCTGAACTGTGTAAGTACTGCATTGCTAAATTATTCGCTTGTTCCTTCATTAGTTATTATCACATATCGTTAAACCTTGTCATTGTGTCTGGTCTGTATAGCAGCAAGTCAACTCTTACAGTACTTGCATATGCACTTGGTGACACTGTATAGCTCACTCCAATAGCCTTGGTCTTGGTCACACTTAAGATTCTGTTAATAGGCCCATCACACAGTAGGATTTGTCACCCTTTGTTGAGAGCCTTTCAGTAGCTGGTAAAGAGATGGACTGTGGCAGTCAGATCTACCATAACATCTGGCATGAAGTGTCCATATGTGACAAAGCTGTGCCAGACTGTGTGTGTGTGTGTGTGTGTGTGTGTGTGTGTGTGTGTGTGTGTGTGTGTGTGTGTGTGTGTGTGTGTGTGTGTGTGTATGTGTGTATGTGTGTGTGTGTGTGTGTGTGTGTGTGTGTGTGTGTGTGTGTGTGTGTGTGTGTGTGTGTGTGTGTGTGTGTGTGTGTGTCAGCAAACATTATACTGCAGGGTATTAATTTACATATGTTGCCTTCCCCTTGCAGGTGAACATGGGGGTTGGTGTCTCTCACCATCACAACCTGATGTCAGTGTCTTAGCAGACTCTCATGATGATGGTGGTCATAGTGAGGCACATGTGGGGTTGTCAGGGGATGAATCTGTGCCATTGGTTGGTATCCCACTTTCCCTCACAATGTCTCTGCATGCAGTCAGTATGCCCACACATACCCAGTTTCCAGGAGACACAGAAAATGGACAGTTAGAGGGTGGTGGCATGGAACAAGCTAGTGTGGTGACTATGGTAAGTGTGAGTGTAAACACTAGCCATAGCCAGAGAGCAGGCAAGGTCACACACAGGCAGATGGACAGGGGTGCTTGACGGAGGACTGCTGCCCATCAAGACCCTGTTGCAAGTGTCACAACAGGTGTCACCCGACACATGTTGTGGCCCGTCATGGAGGCACAAGCGCGTACTGACTGCAACACCAGACAGATGCTCAGGGTCATGAATGCAGCACTTCCTGCCATGTGTGATGACCTCCATGGCATTTGTGATGCCATACATCATTTTGCCAATGTTGTGGATAGACGGGGTGAGACATTGTCACTGCTCGACCATGCAATGTCTGTGCCTGAGCATGTGGTGGGAGTATGGCATCGGCCAGGTGGGCATAGGTCAGCAAGAAGATCAGCTGAGAGCCCACGTGGCCATGTACATTCACAGTCCTGTAGTGGCAGTTCCACCGGCACTACTGAAGGGAGGGTGCTGTTCACACCACACCAGAGCAGGGCATAGGCACGTGGTCCTGGCTAGTCCCATCAGGGACACTGATCCAGCAGACAGCAGTCACCATCTGGGAGTAGTACTGCATCTGTTTTGGGGCCTGGCAGTGCCAGTGAGACTCCTGGCAGAACCAGTTCCCATGTCCCTGGCAGGAGACGGTGGCCCATACATCCTGCCATGTACAGTTCATGGTTGTCCAACATACCCCTGTGCCGGGCATCCACATGGCTTGATTCTGTGCATACAAACACTCACATATCTCTCTCACAGGCCAGTCACCCCCAGACATGCACAGCTCCTCTGCATGGCCCATTGCTGTTAGTACTGCTAACTGACTGTAGTGTCATGTACTGTATTCTGTTTGTGTTCCAGGTGTCTGTCTGTCTGCAGGCTGTGGGCTTGCTGACAGTAGCAATGATGAGTATGGCAGAGTGGAAACACAGTGACCTTTTCATCGCCAAGGTACAGCTGTATATGTACATGTTTACCAGGTGTGTTTACATGCAAGAGTGTGTGAGGGACAACTGGGGCAGACAATGTGACCTTGCATACATACTCTTGACACAGCCAGCTAGCCTTCATACATGTCACCTGGATGTTCCGTAGTACCACAGGCACACACATACAGAGGAGGTTACTTGAGTACTGGCACTAGGTCCCTCACAAGCATAGCCATTACTTTAACTGCAACAGATTCACCTATCAGCACCTGTTGCTCCTGCCCTTTCTGTCCCATCTACTCAACCTTCATGCAGTTGATGATGGTATGCCTGCTACTGTGTATGACAGGTTTGGGTATGTATTCCTGATACAGGTCAGCCTGTGTTAGTCTAACCTGACAATCACCAGCATGTGTGTCTGCTATCTTATATGTATGTCTGTCCTCTCATGGTGGTACTGCACACAGAGTCATAGTCCTGTACATGGGGCAGCTGTTGAAGGGCTGAGCACAGCTCCTACCTTCACAGTCTTACTAGATACATAATACAAATACCACAGAGGTAATGTAGTGTTACAGTGTCTAGCACTACTATTCAAGTGGGTAACAATTTCAGGGGCTGTTAGGATTGCCAACGGTGGGTTCAGAGGTTCTTAACATGGTAGCACTATCTGATGCACACATACTGCTGCATGGAGACATGCATTAAAACACACATGCACATGGAGATGACACTTCTCAGAGTAGATGATCTACCCATCCATTTATGTACAATAGACAGTGATATGACCATTGCATGCACCACAGCGGCTTTGTGTTAGAAACTGTGTAACTGTGCTTGTAAGGTGGATGACATCTGTATGGGATGAAACTAGGTTGGCAATGGGGGAGTTCACAGGATGGAAGAGGCACATAAAATGGTAGAGTAATCGCATACACACAGTAAAGATAGCCACAGGGGATGTGCATACGGAAACACATACACAGTTGCCAATAGACATTATAGTAACCCTACATATCTACTTGTATGCACTATAGTGCTACGTACACATGACATGCTCCATATAGATTTTACTCCTGGGACAACCTCTTACAACAAGTAATCTTGTGAATGCCTTCATAGATGGTGGGATAACCCACCAAAAATAGTGATTGGTCTCATCTACTGTTCCAACAAACCTGGACAAGTGATAGTGTGACAGACTTTGTATCAGTTGATTTGTCAGTCAGGTACAATGTCTGATGCTGCCATGCGTATCACTATGATAACTGTGACATATTTGGCAATCTTATCACATGAATGCTTATTGTTAGGGGACACAGACCATGTATAGGTTGCAAATATCTGGATATTCCATGTACATCTGTACAGATGACTGGTATGGGCTGTATAGTGTTACATGGTGCATGTGAGGCAGAAGCCATTAACAGGCTCTTTAAAGTAATGCCATGGAAATGGGGGTCAATAAACCTTAAAATGGTATAACTTACACACACAGCAGCCACAGGGGATATGCTTCACACACACACACTACTATAGGTGTCAGTATTGATATTAGAACCCCTACCTATCTTATGGTACTATAGTATTATGCAGTTATTGCACATGCCACAGAGCTTAGAGGGCTGACAATGTATACAGGTACTCCTAAGGGGAATAACATCAATAGGCCTTGTAAATTAGGGCAATGGGAAGTGTACTGGGTGGTACTTGCCTCAAATTTCTATAACAAACACCCTAGATGAAATTATTCTCACCCAAACACACACAGGGAGGATATGATTCACACACACACACACACACACACACACACACACACACACACACACACACACACACACACACGCACACACACGCACACACACACACACACACACACACACACACACACACACACACACACAGAGTATAAAGTTTAGAACCCCTACCTATCTAGCTATGTGTACTACAGTGTTACACAGTCATCACATGTGCAAGAGAGCTTATAGAATTGAACAGTCTCCTAAGGTACATCTAAGGTGAATTACATTAAGAGCCATTATAAAGTATGGCAATGGGAAATGTACTGCTTGGAAAGGGCATCACAATACATTACCTTACAAACATACACATGTACTTATACACACACACACACACACACACACACACACACACATACACACACACACACACAAACACACACACACACACTTGCCAGAACAGAGTGTAGAACCCCTGCCTATCTAGTTATTTGTATTGTACTATGTATCTATTACATGCGCCATGGATCTTATAGGGCTGAGAGATGTCTATAGGTACATCTAAGGGGAATGATATCAGCAGGACCATTAAAGTAGGGGACTATTAAGTGTAGTAGTTGGGAATGGCCTAAAACCGTTTCACCTACAAACAAATAAACACACACACTTACATTTGCCAGGACTGGGATTAGGGCCCCTACATATGTAGTTATTTGTACTACAGTGTTACGCAGTTATTGCACATGCTGCAGAGCTTACAGAGCTGACAAGTGTCCAAAGGTTCTTCTAAGGTGAATGACATCAGCAGGACTGCTAAAGTAGGGTACTGAGAAGTGTTATGGGTGGGAAAGTCCTCAAAATACTTCATCCTGTAAACATACACACTTACAAACACTTGTACACACACTTATACACACACACATACACACACACACACACACACACACACACACACACACACACACACACACACACACACACGCACACACATTTGGTGGAACTGAGAAAAGAAACGCTGCCTATCTAATTATTTGTACTATACTGTTATGTAGTTATTGCACATGCCATGGAGCTTATAGGCCTGAAGGCACTGGAATGACATCAAGACTGCTAAAGTAGGGCACTAGGAAGTGTAGTGGTTGGGAATGGCCTAAAACTCATTCACCTACAAACAAAAACACACATACACACACATGCAGACGCGCGCGCACACACACACACACACACACACACACACACACACACACACACACACACACACACACACATATACATATACACTGGGACTATGATTAGTACTCCTACCTATCTAGTTATTTAGTGTCTATATTATATGTTCGAAGTCTGAAAACTTTGAATCTGATATGATCAACTCCATATGAGTGATGTTTTCAAACATTGAATATAAAATATAAACAAACTAAAACTAAAAAAAAATCCACAAAGAAAGCAAGCCCCCTGCACCCCCCTACACTCTCCACTACTTAAATATACCAATTCCGAGATCGCACTACATTGAAGTGAAGGGAAATATTCTCTATGGCGATCTCCGTTGAAACGTTCAGTGTTTGAAAACTTCACTCATATGATGTTGATCATATGAGATTCAAAGTTTTCAAACTTCAAACTTATAATATAGACCCAGTTATTTATACTGTAGTGTTACAAAATTATCACACATGCTACAGAGCTTATAGGGCTGACAAGTGTCTAAAGGTACTTCTAAGGTGAATGTCATTAGCAGGACACTGGAAGTGCTGTGGATGGGAAAGTCCTCAAAATACTTCATCCTACAAACATACACACTTACAAACACTGGGCACTGGGAAGTGCAAGGAAGTGCACTGTGTGGGAATGGCCTAAAACTGTTTCACCTACAAACAAACAAATACACACACATACTTACATTTGCCAGGACTGAAATTAGAACCCCTTCCTATCTAGTTATTTGTACTATAGTGCTATTCAGTTATTGCATGTGCTACAGAGCTTATAGGGCTGACAAGTGTCCAATGGTACTTCTAAGGTGAATGACATTGGCAAATCTTGTGAAGTAGGGCAATGGGAAGTGTACTGAGTGGGAACAGCCTCTTAATACTTAAACATACAGACAAAAACTCTCTCTATATGTATGTCTCCCTCTCTCTCTCTCTCTCTCTCTTTCTATCACCATCTGTCTCTCCCTTCCCCATGTCTATGTGTGTGTATGCTTGAAATATATTTATATGTTGCCCATATATATGTATGTTTATCACACTCAACAGATGCAGATATAGTGCATATGGGCCACCTACAGATAGCTGAGGCTAATCCTGTGTGATTGATGTGGGTAGAGACAGCTAAGGTGTACATACTTAGCTGTCTGTATGCAAAGACATATATGAACAATACAGTCATATAGTCCAATGTGGGTTCCGACATGGGCTGTGATTCTTAAGTGTAGGAGCATGCCCAGTATGACCTTCTATGGTAAGAGTGGGACTCCATTCCAGGGATAGTTGTACTCCAGTCCAGGGTTTTGTGTGCTACAGCCATACATTTCAAAAGTAAACAGGATGTTGCTAGAGGTACCGGGTTTGTTTCAGCAAGCATTTTCTGACATATCTGACATCTGACACTGGAATGTATTTTGTCATTACCTAGTGACAGACATCCTCAGATCATCACAGTGTTTTACCAGAGAAATACAGGCTGTATGATGCACAGACCAATATTATGAGCCCAACTATAGACATTCTTGCCTAAAACGGCCAGTTGAGATGTGTGGCTACAGCCGATTGACTGATGAAGCTGTGTAAACAGTCCAGCAACTTGGTGATATACTGGCTGGGGATCTCCTGCTTGTGTAGTATTCTTCTTACCTGAAAAATCATATCCTGGTATGGCCATCTTCTCAACTGAACAGTTTTTGGCAGATTGTCCAGATGTTTGTCTAGAGGTTATGTCCAGTCTACATAAACTTGTTTTTTATGGCAAGTTACAAACAATTAAAGACTGATGGTACAACATAATGACAGATATTAGTGTTTCAGACTTCATAACCTTCACACAATTCCTGCTAATGCAAAACTTATTATACCAACTTTCTCAGTTTGTAAGAGTAATATTTATACCACATTCCTATCATTTTGACTTTGTCCCACTTTTATTTATGACTTTGTACAGATGTCTTGCTGTCAGAGATTGAGAGGTATGGGTATGTGTACAGAGTGCATTCTACTGTGTAGAAATGTCCATTATATGTGTAGTATATTCCACATAGCACTGTTACTTCCAGGTTTGTCAATGGCAGAGCAGTACAAAGTAATGTGGTGAACCATTGACAGACAGTTGTGTATAGGTCGAGAGGCTGATATGACGTTAGTAGGGTATTGGCCCTGAAGCCCATATAACCCACGCAGATGAGAGTGTAGCCCATGTTAAGACATGTCAGCACACAGAGCCATGTCCAGCATGGTCACAGGTGGAATCACAGGACTGTATTTTGTGTTTCTCATGCACTTAGAGCACATCACTAGGAGTATTGAGGCAATTGGCTTGATGTATACAGGGAGTGTATTCCACAGATGGGGGAGTATGTGGGACATGTATCTGTCACACCAACAAGCTGTACTGATATCACAGACCGGGTTGATACTGCACCTACAGGTTGATCGACTGGACCTAGACTTCCAGATCTGCAACAGTCCCATCAAGACAGGGGTCACCTCAGCAGAGTCTGCATGGAATGGGGTAGAGGGACAGTACTGTTAACCTGTCTGTGTAGGGTAGGTGGTTGGGGTAAGGCCTTAGTGTCTACAAGACCCTGGTGTGTGGTATCTGTATGGTCTGTGGTGTGTAGGTTTGTGGAGTTCTCATATGTTTTTGCCTCTGATGTGTCCTTTGTTTGGGTTTTTGTTTTGTTGTGGACCTCCAGTTATATGGATGTGTGTGTTGTGTATTTGCAGTTGATGTTTACTGACACCATACACTGCATGGCACCTATGTTACTGCACAATTTGTTCTGGTGTGCACATTCTCCATTTATCTGGCCAGTGGTTCCCCTTCCCCTTATGTGTGTCTCTTTGTCCTTCTGTAGTCCAGTCACAGGCTTTGCCCACAGTGGCTACTGTTATGTATTTGTAATTCTGATGTGAGCGGGGTAATGCCGTAACATCACACACAAGGTTATGGACTTCACACCTCTGAGTGTACCTATTTAGCAGGTTACCCATCATTGTACCACTACATTTGCTGTGGTCCTCAGACAGTTTGTGTTGCTATATGTTATTATGAGGCTACATGTTGGCCTAGCTGTCAAACCATCACAGAATGGCATCTGGACAGGTCCATATATGACAGACAAAGGCCCACACATGTGGGCAGGGTGTTAATAATGTTCTGTCAAACATAGTTGAGAGACCAGTTTGGTATTTGCTTGCTTTCTCTTATGGGTATGACATCTGCTTCCTCACCATCTTCCATTGATGTTTTGACATGACCCTTTCTTGTTTTGCAAATAGTTGACAATAAAATGCAACATTAGGACAAGCAGAATAGATATACAAGGCATACCTGTGCTCCTTCTATGACAACCTGTCATTCCAGGGGTATGGGTGTTGGCCAGTGACATGTTGTCAGTGCTGACACAGTAAGTTGGCAGCCTTTTATAACCTGGCAGTACAGTGACATTCAGGTACCTGCTGTCCTACTAGGCACCATACCTCCCAACTTTTTAGAGCCAGACATCTGGACAAAGCCATAATTAATTTGGAGACAAAGGCCTATAGGGATCATTGTTAGCTATTGGCCTTACAAACCTAGAAAGGTGATACAATAACAGGTTTTGCATTAGTATGCATTTTCCTAAAGGGTATGAAGTCTGAAACTGCAATCTATCATTATTTTCTGACTTTAGTCTTTTGTGATTTGGCAATGATTTGCCAGAAAACCACAATTTCATGATAAAGAGACCATAAATATGATGCAATCCTCTGGACATTCTGCAAATAGTCTGTACAGTTGAGGGGTATGTTAGGCACTGTGTAGGTTACTCTGAGCTGTGTACTGTCCATATGTGTGGTCCCCTTTCCCTGAACTGTCCAGCTTTCCTGCAGTAGCAAATAGTGACATCTGGGCAGTGTATACAACTCCAACCATAGCTGTATTTGACATGCAGAATAGTTGGCACTGCATTTCTTGGAAAATGGACCCTGTCAACCACAGTACTGTACCTAGGCCACTAAGACACGACAGCCAGGAGTAAGTGCAGGCCACATACTGACAGTATTGACCACACATATACATAGCGCATTGACCCCTGCATATTGTGGACATGCAACAAGTTATGAAGTTGATTGGGACAGCCCTGGGAATGTTTGCTCTGCTGCTAATATCCTAAAAACATTACTGTTGCAGCATTTCTATGGGAACATGGGTGTGTGGAGCACATCTGTCAACTGTCCACATTTGCACAGACTGTGCTGATGTTCCCATTACATTTTGGTTCCATTTAGCATAGTATTGTGCCTGTCTTGGAGACTACAGACATATCACTAAAGACCACAGGTTAGATTGTAATGGGAGACATTTGGGTTTTAGACTTCTTACCCTTCAGAGCCCTACTGCAACTGCAAGACCTGCTGTGATATCACTGTGTAAGTCTGTATGAGACTATTTCATCATTGTCCACATTTGTGGGCCTTTGGCAGCCATTTCGTTATGTCTTTTTTATGGATGACTTGGTGGGTAAGGATGAGGGGTGAGTATGGGACCCCCACATTGACATCCATGCATGTGACCTATGACCCCCTAGTTGGTTAGCCCCCCCCCCCCACATATACTGTAGTGAGATTTGTCACCTAGGGGACTACTACATACTCTGGGGAAGCCAGTATTGGGTGGACATTTTCTGTTGTCCCACATAACTGTCAGTTGTCTGCTGCTATCCTGGTAGGCCACCCCATTCCCTTGCATGCATGCAGCAATACCATAGCTATGCTACCACAACATATTACTCCATTCATTTATTGTTAAGAAGACTGACTTACCTTGTCCCTGTGGCAGTTGTGAGGATGGTGCTTGAGGGCTGGCTCTGTCGGATGCACATAGTACACAGTGTATACATGGTAAGATACAGGTAGTGTGATGTATGTGGCATCCATTTTACTGTGTATGTGAGTCAGAGAGAGGTGTCAGTCCCTGAGTCCCTACAGTGTCAGTGTGTGTGCTATGCATTGCCTCTTTGCCAATGCCTGGGCATACTGGGCATGCCTCCATCTGCCTACAGCAGCAGGCTCAGGGGGTTCCTCCTCCAAGTACCCCTGTGCCTGTGGGGGCCTTGGCAATGGTGGAGGTCTGTGTGGGCCTTCCCTGTGATGTTCCTGCTGCAGTTGTTTCCGCAGTATCATATTGTGTAGCATGGCACATACTATGAACATGTGTGCACATGTGGCTGGAGAGTACTGCAGGGCTCCACCAAATATGTCAAAGCAGTGGAACCGTGACTTGAGCATCCCAGACACACACTTTATAATGTTCCTGGTTTGTGCATGTGCCTCATTATGGCATTCTTCAGTGTGTTTGTGTGCATTTCTGATGTGTGTCCTCATCCACGACTCCAGTGCATGGTCAGCACCCCCCACTAGATGGCCATACAGTATGTACCCCCTGGCAAATGCCTAATACAGCTGTGAGGCATGCCAGATGTGGGAGTCATGATAACTACCAGGGATGCCAGCACACACATTCATGACCTGGCAGTTGGAGTGATAACCCTTGCGGTTGATATAGACTCTACCCTCTTCACCGGGTGGTACCCTGATGTGGATGTGCATGCAGTCAATGACAACCAGTACCTCAGAGTAGTCTGCTACACAGTGGAAGAGACGCATATTGTTGGTCCTCTCCTCATGGGTGCTGGGGAAATATCTGTACTCACCAGCATGTGTTCGCATGACATCCAGGAACTGGTGGAGTATCCTGGATGTAGATGCCCGTGAGATCCCTATAATGTCCCCAGTAGGTCTTTGGAAGGTACCTGTAGCTAGTATTCTTAAGGCTACACATACCTTGGTTTCAACTGGGATGGGTTCCCATCTGTTGGCTCTGGTGAGGTTGACACAACTCACTTAGTTGCTGAAGTAAGTCCCTGTCCACCCTGTAGCACTCTAGTATCTCCAGATCATGTAGCCCCTGGTAGGTTACCCTGGGTCTGAACCTCTTCTCCTCCTCTGACTGGGATGGTTGTCAGCATTATTCTCCTCACCACCATCTCTAGCACATACTGATGTATCAAAGTGATAGCAGCACCTAACATTATTTTGTCAGTTAAAATTCCCCTGAGTGTGTACACCAATGGTGCAGAGTTTGTGGGGAAAAACAGACTGAAGGTGTTTTCATAGTTTATACTGGTGTGCTGCTGATGCTGCCTGTGTTATTGGCTAACTGTGATACATTCCACCTGCCAGCTATATTATTTGTACTTGAGTGCCTTCATTTTGTTATTTCCCATTTTTTTCTTCCCATTTCCACCCCTTCTAAGCTCTGTAGCATGCCACAGAAACCTGCTGCTCAAATGTAAACCCCTCTGCTAGTTCCTGTTGTTTTTTTTAATTACCTGTGTAGCTGTAGTAAACAGTATTGAGCAGAAAGGGCCCTCCCAGGGATGCAAACACGCTCAGCATTTCTTGAACTAGCTAAGGAACACCGCTTTGCTTAGCTGTGTTTAGCTGTGCAAATAGAGGCTGTGGAGCTCCAATGTGCCTAAACAAAGCATGCCACACCCCCTTTTATGTCAGCTGCTTCTCCTGCTTACACTACAACATTATAGCTTCTACATGGTTAGGTGCAGGCAGACATGGTCTCCCATTTTGCTATTCAATAAATTTAGCTAATTTGCATACCCCACTGCCTTAGGCCCTTGTTACACCACTACACAGAAGCCTATCTCCTTAGCTACCAGTGTTACCTGTTGTTTTGGTTTTGCATGCTGCCCACTATAATGGCAAAATTCATATTTCACATAAAATTGTCTTTTTATATAATTTTCTGCATGATCTCATTTGTGCTCCACTGCCCTCCACTTAAACAGCTGAAATCGGCCAAAAAAAGGTTTGATTTTTATAATTTTGAAATGGTTTTGCATGCCAATGGCCATATTTTTGGCCATTGGCATGCCTAATGCTCATAATACATGCTTTACTTTGAGCTGTCATGCCTCCATTTTGATTTTTGCAGAAATATACACAGTTAGTAATCAAATACATGTCTGCAGTAGACACTGATCTGACTCGGATGCCTTTCAGATTACTGAATCACTAATTCACCTCATTTGCATGGTTTTCACCAGCAAATGAGGTAATTAGCATTATTCAGTGGTATTCATATCAGTATAGTGCTGGGAGGCTCGTGCATACCCCCCAGCTTTGTTTACTGGATTGCTCATCAGCCATATTCATTGCAATAGCTGCTACTGTATTCTGACATGGAGAATCAGCTTTATTGAATCCCAGCCATTATCTTTCTTGCCTTTTAAGAAAAACCTTTGCCAAAATAGCATATTTTAATATTCTTTCTATTCTGTCATACAACTTTCTTTCTGTTGGTCTTATTCTGTATAATTTTTCCCAGTTTCTACTTGAAGCTCTACCATTATGTCTTCATATTCAATTTTATTGTTTATTTTGTTTTCTACCATTAAAAAATCTTATATATTTCATCAAATACTATTCACCATACAGACCAATTTTCACAAAACTCACTCATTGTCATATGTTCTTCCCATAAATTCTTACTGTCCAGGCTTCATGTATTTTATTTACTAACTTCACCAGTTGTATGTCTTAACCCTTCTTGTATTATCTGTTTAGTCTTACATATTGCTATTCACACAGCTCTGTGGTCAGAAACCCAGCAATTTCTATACAACCTTATATTTCATTCATTCCATTAGAAAATTACATAATCTATCTCTGCTTTACATTTCCATCTTTGATATATAAATATTTTCTCTTTTTTCCCTACCTGTAGTCCTACACATTTTATAACTTCCATCAATACTTCACATCATGTGTTACTTTCCCCTTCTCCTTTCATAAATTACAGTTAAAGTTTCCTATCATAATAATAAATATATTAACTGAAACATATTTTTAGCACCTCAAACATATTTTCCCATCATATTAGTCTATGCATAAATTGCAATAGATCATACACATTGTTCTCCTGGTAATAGTACTGTAACAGCCAATGTTTTAATTTCTTAACAAAATCCCTATCCCCAAACATTTTTCATTTCCTACAAACTATATAATCATGTCTTGTATTGAATAAACACATAATATCTGCTTTTACCTTCTTATACCACTCAATTAGCATAAGTACCATGATATAATTTCTAATACTGTTCACATTAACAGTATCACCCCTCTCCATTTTTGCTTCTTTTTTTCCAACTTTTATTTTTATTTTCATTCTTTATACCTTTCCTCCTATTGACTTTTCATTATTTTTGTACTTTCTCCTCTCATACATCAAAATCCTCCTCCTCTCCTTCTTCACTTCCCTGTAGTTCATACTATTCTCTTCCTGAATAATTACATATTTTTTCCCAATATTTTATTCCATTTCTGCTGAATTTATTATATGTGTTGCTTCTATATTTTCTTCCACAAAATTATCTATATCATCATCTGTGCTATTATTTTCAGTATTTTCTTCAGTTATTTCTTTGTCCTGTAACATATGATAATCAAACTAAAAATGCCTTTGGATATTACATTTACTACAATTTGGTTCACAATTTTTAGCTGTGCATCCCCTCTTCCACATTGCCTGTATCTTCCTATTTTTCACAGTTGTGCGCGCTAAATGCCTTTCATCTCCACAAAAAGCAGGCCTTTGGCTGATCACATTGTCTCACAGTTCCTCTCTTTTCTTAATATTTCATGCATTTTGAACATCCAGTATCCTTCCCTTCTATCACATTTAATTTTAATAACACTTCCCACCCTCCAGTCCACACATTTCTTTCATCAAATATTTTTATACCATGTACTTCATTACAAACAGATAAAGAAACAATTTCATTTCAACAATGTCAATGTCAGCAGTTTTGAATTGTATTTGCGTTTTTTAAGCTGCAGTCCAAAATTTAAAAAAAAATATGTAAATGTGTGTGTGTATATATATATATATATATATATATATAGAGAGAGAGAGAGAGAGAGAGAGAGTCCTTTCATGGTGCAGTCTCTTGTCTTCTTCCCACCTCAGACATGATTTGTTCCAATAAACCAAATGTTTCAATAGTTACTTCACAGAAGTCCTCATTGCCCAAATGTGTTAATGCTTTTATGTCTCTTATTACTAAATCATAAAGGCAAAATTATATTGTCTAAAACATATCTATTTAAACAAAAGCTATTTTTTATTCTTACTACAGGCTTACATACTTACCATCTGTTTGCTGCATGCTTCTTTCTGTTATTAAAGTTGCATGACTTCCCATTCTTACAGCATAAACATAGGATATTTCCATTCTCTGTTACTGATGTGTGCCCTTCAAACTAATTACTCCATTAGCCAAACACACACAATTTCTGCTCCTTTATCTCCAAAATCCACTGCTTTCCCTTTTGAAACTGTCTTTTCTTCTTCTCTATAACATGATCAGCTAGTTCATTCCAAACTTGCTGATGATCCATTTTCTGTTTCACTTTGCTCCATCAGATTTAGTAAATCCTGTTTTGGTAATCCATCTCCTTTTAACTCTGTTACAATAATTTCCTCAGTTCCAATAGTTTCAGAAATTCTTCAGTCTGCTTCTTTCAAATCACATACACGCATCTCAATCTCTCATGGTATCCTCCATCTTGGATTTCACACAACCAATTCAGCAGCAGCTCTTTGACACTACCCAGTGGTTGTAATACAAAACAGCAAGAAAAAAGAGTCATGCAACTTTATTGAAAACAACATACCCAAACAACATCTACAAGAGAAAAAAAAGAGAGCTTCAAAATAGTAGCCACTAAGGAAAACCAATGTAAAACTCATCATAAAAAGATGTCATGATCACTTCCCCACCCTTTATCCCATAACCATTTCCTTAATTTTACCAAAATGTGATCTGCATCCTTTAAGGGTATTATACAAAATCTCTTCACACCTGGGCTATTGGACAAACCATAGTACACTTACTAATAATTTATTATACTTATAATTCATTTTTACAACTTTAAGGAAAATAACAATACATTACTATAATCATTGACAAATTTGTTAAAAAGGATAAAAGAATTTAGACATAACATGCAAGAAAGAAACAATTCTAGGACACACTAAAATTTCATGATCCAAGATTTCTTCCACTTCACAAATTATATAACCTCTCCTTCCAAAGTGTTATATTTCATTTTATTTTATTTTATTTTTTTATTTTACATTTGTTGACCGGGCTAGTCTATCTGGAGATATTTCCATTTTCAGTAGAGGCCCGAGGAGAAAAGCTCCACAGAAGTAAAAATACATACGGAAAAATCAACATACATAAAAATAAAAACAATTAGTACACAGCTTAGTAATAACAAAAACAGCAAAACTCTTCAAAACTCTTCAATATAAATTACTACTACATGAATTAATTACTACCACACACAGAGAAATTCAAAATAACATTATACAAGATAAAAATACTTGTCAGAATAAAGATACAAAGATATGAGGTAACAAAAGTAGAGTAATAAGAATAAGGTAATATTAGGAAGAGTAATAAGAATAAGGTAATATTAGGAAGGGATTTGATGAGAAAAGAGAGCAGGTTAAGATAGTTAACAGGTAAAGAAGCAGTGAGAGGATGAAGGGGGAGGAAAAAGAAAGCCAGGTGGAGAATAGAGTGAAACAAGAAGTAAGAGAGATAGTTTAAGGTAAGTAGTACTAGTGGAAAGTTAATCAGGTTTACAACAGGAACCAAGCCAGTGATTTTGGAAGTGCAGTTTAATATTTTGTTTGAAAAGAGGCAAAGAGGAAATCATTGTTAAGTTAGTAGGTAACAAATTCCATTTTGTACCTACAGAATTGGTGAATAGGGAGTCACCAGCAGTGTTATTAGATTTTATAGACCTAGTCAAGAGTTTACTAGAAGAGCGGAGAGAGTTTAGATTGTTATAGGGGATTATGAGTTGGGAGAGTATAGGAGTGTTATTTGGTTGGTACAGTATTTTATGGGCCAAAATGAGTTGATGGATAGCAAGATAGTTTTGAATTTCCAACCAGCCTAGTAGTTTCAGGTTAAGACAATGATGGGTTCTGTAGGGGTTACTGGTAGCGAAGCGGGCAATGTTATTGTAGCAGGTTGCCAATTTGTTAAGGTTGTTTTTCTTGAGGTTGGTAAAGATGGGTGAAGCATAAAGAAGAGTAGAAATAAGATGGAAGTGAGCAATCCTAGTTCTAGTAGATGGTGTAAGAAATGGTCTAATTCGATATAAGGATCCTATTTTTCTGTTGACTAGTTTTATAGAGTTGTTAATATGTTGGTCGAAAGAGAGATTATTATCAATGGTAATACCTAACAGTTTAGTTGTAGAGTCAGGTGAGATGACAGTGGCACTGTTGGAGGAGATAGTGAAGTTTAAGGGGGAGGTCCTGGAAGCGGGGGTAAAGAGAAGAAGTTTAGTTTTTTTAGCATTTAGTAAGAGGAGTCGACTGGAGAACCATGTTTCTATGGTATTAAAGACTTTTTGGGTAAGAGAGATAAGTTCTGGGGTGGAAGATGCTGAGCAGATAAGCGTAGAATCATCGGCATATTGAATGCAGGTTGCTTGAGGGATTATTGTTTGAAGAACATTAATGAAGAGGGAAAAGAGAAGTGGGCCAAGGATAGAGCCTTGTGGAACTCCGATAGAAACAGGCAAAAGAGAAGAAATGTGGTTATCCCAGAGAACTGCTTGTTTTCTGTTTGTGAGATAGGAATTAAACCATTTAATGGCTGGGGTATCAAAAGAGAGAGATTCAAGAGTCTTAATTAATAAAGAGTGGTTGACCATATCGAATGCTTTAGAGAGGTCAATGAAGAGGGTAGAAGAGAGTAAGTTGTTGTTACGGTTCTGATTAATAGTGTCTACAAAGGAAAGCAAGGCAGTAGTAGTACTATGATGTGGTCTAAAGCCATGTTGACAGTTTGCTATAATGCTGTGAAGAGAGAGATATTGTACAAGTTGATGGTGGATACATTTCTCCATAATTTTAGCCAAGGGTGAGAGGAGAGCAATAGGTCTATAGTTAGAATAGTCAGTGGAGTTTCCACCTTTATGAAGCGGGATAATATGAGAGGCGTTCCAGATATCTGGGATGATTCCTTCTTTGATAGTCCTATTTATGAGAATAGATATAGGATATGCGATGACCTTGGCAGCCTTTTGAAGAAATAGTGAAGGGAGCTTGTCAGCAGAGGGGGTGCAAGGTTTTAGTTTGAGAAGGAGACTGTAAATGTAAGATGTAGAGATAGGTTGTAGAGAGAAGTTAAAAGAAGAGTTTGTTAGGCTACTTGGTGGGTAGAAGTTGTTGGCATTAAGTTGTTTAGCTAGAGCCTGTATAGTTTCAGTGAAGAAAGAGTTAAAAGC
Organism: Protopterus annectens; assembly: GCF_019279795.1. NCBI lineage: Eukaryota > Metazoa > Chordata > Ceratodontiformes > Protopteridae > Protopterus > Protopterus annectens. The sequence continues at coordinate 293,409,562 of NC_056741.1, read as the reverse complement.
ATCTGCAGTTTGTTGAGGGGTATCAGGGTCAGCATTAATTGGGGAAGGTGTTTTAGAGGTTCCTGGGGAGAGGAGTTTATTGACTGAAGACCAGAAAAGTTTAGAATTATTAAGATGATTTTGTTGTAGTTCGAAGTAGAATTTTTTTTTTTGTCAGATATTACTGCCTTTTTAGTTAAATTTCTAAGCTGACGGAAGTGTAGAAAATCAGGGTTATTTCTGTGGGATCTTCATGAGGCTCAGACTTTATTTCTAGTGAGAATAAGTTTTTTTGTTTCATGGGAGAGCCAAGGGGCTGTATTAGATTTCATTCTAATAATACGTTCAGGAGCATGTTTATCAAGAATGGATAAAAAAGTTGTGTTAAAATAGAGTACTGCATTTTCAAGAGGAAGTGTTTTTGAGGGGTTCCAGTTACATGCACCAAGTTCAGTCTGAAACAGGTCTAGATTAAAATGTTTGATGGTGCGTAATTTTCTTATAATGTGGGGGATAACACAGTCAGCCTTTTCCCTTGTTATGAAAGTTAAAGAGTGATCCCTAACATCATCAGGCAAGGTTCCTGTTTTGTAATTATGTTTGACTCTGTTTATAAGTATCCAGTCTAGAATGATTTCTCTATGACTATGTTTATTGAGCCTAGTAGTTGAAGTAATAGTTTGGGTAAAACTATGAAGGTTGATATGAGATGAAGGGTTTTCAGCATTAATGCTATTCCAGTCTATGTTAAGGTCGCCTAGTATAATGGTTTCTTGATGATAAGTAGCAGATACCCAACTAAGATAATTTTCTAGGATAGGTATATTATTACCAGGTGGCAGGTACATACAGATAATATAAAGGGATTTTTTGGAATTTAATTGAAGTTTAGCAATGGCGGCTTCTATCTTGCTATCTTGAGTTGGAGAGGCTGGAAGGGTAGTGATATTCAGATGATTTTTGAAAAGAATTGCAACACCACCACCTTTGCGGTTGGGACGGTCGAATCTTACTATATTGTAGCCTTGGGGAATAATCTCAGTGTCTTTAGTGATAGGTTTTAACCAGGTCTCTGAGAGGCAGAGAATATCAAATGAGTGTGTATGAAGGAGGGCATACAGGTATGGTACTTTCTTGTTTATGCTTTGGATATTAAAATGGCCTATTAAGAAGGTGTTATTAAGTTTAGGTATAGACACTAGGGGAGAAGGGAAAGTAGGACCAGGGTTAGGGTGGATGTCTCCATCTAGAAGGGTAGGATTAGTAGGTTTGTTTATGAGGTTAATTTTTAGAAGAGTTAGTATTTTAGTTTTGTTCTCCGAAGGCATGACATAGTTGAGGTGTGTGAGTCTGTGGAATTTAGGTAATTGATAATTAGGGGTAGAAGAAATATATGGATATGGGATAAGTGGAATGAGAAATGTTGAAGTGTGTTTGTGAGGATGGAAGGGTTGGACATAAAGTGATTTCTCATAGAAGGACAGGAGGTAAATTGAGCATAGGGTGGAAAAAAGTAGGAGTGAGAATAAAAGCTGGGTAGTCAGGTAGGACGCCATAGTAAGAGGAGTAAGAGTATAAGAGAATGATGTGAGAAAGTGTGAGTGGAGGAAGTAGAAAGGGATATACTACTGAAGAGTTAAAATGTGGAACTAGGACAAGCAAAAAAATCTCGTTTAGCCTTTCACTGAAAGCCTTTGCAAACACAATCTGCAGAGAAAATCATGAAATTTGTAAACAACAGAAAATGCACAGACTTTATCATTAGTTATAAGTAGGATGACAAGAGAAAGACATATCCATAGTCTATCATAAAATATATATCCATGATCATAATAAACCACAGCTTCCTACTAGAGGGAAGTGTACCAAAATCAATTTGCCAAGTGAATATTTTATCAGCACATTCTTCATTTTTTACAATAAATAACATTTTGTTTATTAGTATTAAAACAATTACCCCTAAAGAAATAAAAAAAAAAATCAATAATACTTTCTCCTTCTCATTTGGTGAGAGATACACCATGCCAATGTAGGCTAACTTTTCATGTATGAAAGCAGTAAAAATATCTTCTAGTGAAATGACATGGAAAATTGTGACCATTCCTTAAACAGAGAACAAATATATTCCAATAAAGTATCTCATTGTTCCATGACTACAGGCTGTATTCAACTTCTAAAATATAAATCCTATCATTTGTGTTAATTCAGACTCAATCCAACCCAATTTAAGGGAAATCTAAGTCTAGGAAACACAGTATGAAACATATCCCAGGATGTAACAATAATATTTAAATCATCTGCATAAAACAAAGAGGATAAACCACTCCAGCTAAAAATTCCCATGCTGCACCAGGATACATAGTCACACAATAATTAACAACTGCTGATATAACAGGAGTATAAAAAGGCCACTAAGGAAGCACACCTACATAACATCTATTTGAATTAATAAGGAAGGACCAAATCATACATTTATCAGGGGCCTCACCCACAAGCAAGAATAAACATTTTGAACAGCATGAACAATTTTAGAACTAATACCATAACACTGCAATATGTTCCATCAGGCAGCATGAGAAACAGAGTCAAATGTTTTATGAATATCACACACCATTAAAGCACACACCTCTAGCTACAATCCAAGATATTATCTATCACCTCAAGAAGATAATGAAGCATTTCCCTAAATGGCTTTCCTTTGTTACCAAAAATAGGATCATAGGATCATAATACATAACTAGGCTAATGACTCTAGGGCCCTTACAAGCCTAGCCAAGGTTTATCCTTATTTCCATGATCAGCACCTATCACACCTGTCCAGGATGGACATAGGTAGTAGAACGCCTGGGGTGAATTTATAATTACCCATCCAATCATCCAGATTGCATTTGAAGAGGGCCAATGAGGTGCTCTGTTTGACATGTAGCAGGAATCTGTTCCAAAGGTTTGGTAACCTCTGGGAGACAAAGCTGTCCCTCCAGCAGGTTTGATTAATTTCACATACCAGGTTAAGGCCATTAGACTGAATAACCCATGTATGAATTGACTTTTAGATACGCAGCATTTCCAATAAAGCAGGGTCAAAGATTGCCTTATATGGAAGGCAGAGATCACCTCTGAGTAGTGTTTATGAAACAGAATAAAGGGACAGTGATTTCAGATGATCCTCATAGGACAGATGCTGAAAACCTTGAATTTTCCTTGTGAGGAACCTTTGTAGTCTCTCCATTTGCTGCAGGTTCTTGGAAAGGTACATACCAAAAGGGGCATTGTACTTAATTATTAGCCTGATGAGGGAAGAGTAGAGGGAGGTTATAACATCTTTTTTTCTGGAGACAATGCCCTTACTTATGAGATGAGCAGTTTAGAATGCCCTTCTTACCAATGTGGAGACATGGTGATCAAAGGTAAGGTTGCTGTCAACCTGTGTGCCCAGGTCTGTCACCACTGAGTGCATACTTAGGGTATTTTTATTGATGTTGCAGCTAGCAGGAACATCAGTATTACAGAAAGGGATGATAATACATTTTTTTTTGTGTTGGGTTTAAGGCCATGACTCTGGCACCAATCATGTGTTTGTGTAATACCCTCTTGTAAGATGTTGACATCATTTGGAGATTCTATGACTGTTCCCAGTTTGCAGTCATCAGCAAACTTTGTCAGCCAAAGACCTTTAGTTTTAGCTTGCACTTCGAAGAACTAGATTCCAAACAGTAGAGGTCCCAGGACTGATCCCTGTGGAACACCACTGGTTATAGGTCTGCTGTTGGAGGTGGATTCTCCTATTTTGACTAAATGAGTTCTATCAGTGAGCAAGTTAGTGACCCATCTAATGATATACAGGGTGATACCTAGCTGGGTGAGCTTGTCAGTTATGCCTGAGTGGGGGATAGCGTCAAAAGCCTTGGCTAAGCCTTGGTAGGCTGTATGCACAGATTACCCCAATTATGCCTGAGTGGGGGATAGCGTCAAAAGCCTTGGCTAAGCCTAGGTAGGCTGTATGCACAGATTTCCCATCATCAAGGGCCTTGCTGACTGTCTCAAAGAAGTCCATCAGGTTTAATAGGCAAGATCTCCCTTTGACAAATCCAAATTGAGTAGGGTCAAGTGTTTGGAGGTTGCCAATGTCTTTGTTGATAAGGTCTATGATGATGCTCTCCATGGCCTTGCAGATAAGGCTAGTCAGGCTAATAGGTCTATAGTTCCCAGTGTCAATGGAAGCACCACCTTTGTACAAGGGGATAATGGTGGTCTTTTTCCATTCAGTTGGGATGAAGCCAGTGCTTAGACTATGACAGAAAAGAGTACCTAATGGCATTGCTAATTCTTGTTTGAACCCCTGTAGGATGCAGCCTGGGATGTTATCAGGTCCTATGGATGTTGTTTTTTTTTTCTCAACATTTTTTTATTTTTCAAATACATTTGAATGAATTCCATAGTATTTATACATATCATCATAAATAACCATGTACACTATTTACATTAGCCTGACATTATAACAGATCTTAATATATACAGTTACTTTATAAGTATGTCCAATCCATTATTAGACTGTCTGATCAATTATTGTATAGTGTCAATCAGTGATAAGACTTTTCCCCAAGGGTTGTTGATAAATGGCTTTGCATAAATTCTTACTTCTTTAATTTTAATTTCCAATAATGCTACAGTCTTCCGTAGGCTGTAGAAGTCTTCCAAAGCTGGTATTGTGTTTGTATTCCATCTTCTTGTTGTACACTTCCTTGAAATTGCAAGTATAGTCCATACTAGAAACATGTTTGACCTATTCAAATGAGGACCTTCATTCACATTTAATAATACAAGAGCTTTAGTTAAATAAAATGATTCATTAAAACTAAGCTTGTAGAAAGTTATTAATACCATTCCAAAATGGATTAATTTTAACACAATCAAAGAAAATGTGGTTCCAATCTGCATTGTGTATTTGCTTACATCTCCAGCATATTCCTTTTATGGAAGAACTAATTTTACTGATTCTCTCTGGAGTTAAGAATGTGCAAGCATTTCCAATTAAAAACTTTCCAATATTGTGTAAAGGATGTATATTTTATCGCTAATAAGATATTTGTTTTAATATCTTCAGTTAACTGTATTGAGTGTCCTTTTGTTATAGGTTCATAGGTTCATAGGTTTATACTAGGCTATCTGCCCTAAGGCATTTATAAGCCTAGCCCAAAGTTATGTGGCTTACGCCACCCCTTATGTTAGAAATAATGTGCCCATTAGTTTGTTGTGCCTCTGTCCAGCAGTGACACAGAGATGATTCCCGGGGTAAACCTACGATCTCCCATCCACCGGTCAAGATTTCTCTTGAACAGAGCCAGCGAGGTGCTCTGCCTCACATGGACCGGGATTTTATTCCACAGCATGGGGAGTCTCTGGGTGATAAATCTATCCCTCCAGCCCATCCTATTTATATCCGTGCTAATGTTTAAGTCACTTGCTCTAGTGGTTCTGGTGGATTTGGATTTTTTGAGGTGGAGCATGTCCATTAATTCCGGGTTGGCCATGGCCTTGTATGTCAGGCACAGGTCACCTCTGAGCAGACGGTATGCAACTGAAAAGAGTTGGAGTTTTTTCAGTCTGGCAGTATATGACAGGTTTTGGAGTCCCTTTATCCTTTTGGTGAGGAACTTTTGGGGACTCTCCAATTGCTGCAGGTGTCGGGTGAGATACATCCCGAATGGGGCATTCTACTCGATCATTGGTCTGATAAGTGAAGAGTACAGGGGAACAATGACCTCACTTGATCTGGATGTGAATCCCTTCATGATCAGATGGGCAATGTAGAAGGTCTTTCGAACCACTTTAGCAACGTGAGTGTCAAACGAGAGGCCACTGTCAACCTGGGTACCCAGGTCCCTGATAACCTCTTCTGTGCTTAGTGGGTTGCCATCTATATGGCAGCTTGGGGTTACCTTGTTTTTCCTGAAGGGTATGACTATACACTTTTTTGCGTTTAACTTCAGGCCATGGCTCTGGCACCAGCTATCAGTTTCCATGAGACCCCTATGAAGGATGTCTGTGTCTGATGTACTATCCACTATGGCACCCAGTTTGCAGTCATCCGCAAACTTTGTCAGCCATAGTCCTCCTATGTTTGCCTGTACTTCTGAGAAGTAGATGCCGAACAATAGGGGGCCAAGGACTGAGCCCTGTGGGACACCACTTGTAACCGGCTTGGAGTCTGACATGGCTCCAGCAACTCCAACCCTGTGGGTTCTGTCCTTTAGCCAGTTTGCAACCCATCTTGTGACATATGGGTTTACATTTAAGCTGGTAAGTTTCTCTATGATACCCGAATGGGGTATTGTGTCGAAAGCTTTTGCAAGGTCAAGGTAGGCTGTATGGACTGCCTTTCCCTCATCAATGGCCTTGGTAACTGTTTTGAGGAAGTCGACCAAGTTCAAAAGGCAAGATCTGCCCTTGACAAAGCCAAACTGGGTTGGGTCCAAGGTCTGCAAGTCCCCTATGTCCTTGTTTATGAGTTCCATTATGATCCTCTCCATAGCTTTGCAGACCAGGCTTGTTAAGCTTATGGGGCGGTAATTACCAGGGTCCATGGAGGCACCGCCTTTGTGGAGTGGGACCACAGTTGCTGTACGCCACTCCTTGGGCACATGTCCTGTGGTAAGGCTAAGATTAAACAGCTGCCTTATGTGCGGGTTTAGTTCTTCATTGAGTTCATGTCTCACACAGCCGGGGACACCATCCGGTCCCATTGATGCTGTGTTTTTAGCTTTAGAGAGAGCAGCTTTCACCTGCGCATTTGAGATGTCTGGGAGGCTACACTCTGTTGGGATAGTTATCTCTCCTTTTGGGGGGGAGAGGGGGTGAAGTTTGCGCTGAACCTGTCTGCCAGTATGTTGGCAATGTCTGTGGGTTCAGTGATTTTTGTATCATTTTGGACTAATTCTGAGCATATCTGGGAGTTTCCACCCAGGTTTCTGATATAGCTGAAGAAGGCCTTATGATTGTCTTTTGAATCTATGGCAATTTTTCTCTCAAAGTTTGCCTTGGATGATTTTATGAGGGATCGTAGTTTCTTGCTAGTACTGATCAAAGATGCCTTCCCTTTTTGGGATTTTGCTCTATCATGTAATAGCTTTCTCCTCTTATTGTAAAGTTTGTTTATGGCTGGGGTCCACCAGACTGGACGTTTGCCCTTGGTGGAAAGAGTCTTGGTTTTATTTGGGATTGCCTGATCCATGCAGTCCTGAAGGTGTTCATAGAAGGCATTTGTAAGGGCTTCCAGATTGGGTTGTGGTTTCCATTGGCTCGGGGCCTTGAAGGATACCACACCTGTCTTGAGTAGTGTGAAGTTTGCTTTAGAAAAGTTCTTCACTGTGGTCTTTTATTTGGGGTGGGGGGATGTGGATTTCTAGTGAGATTAGTTTATGATCTGATCTCACCAAAGAGGATATACTTCGTGTGGAGCATTTTGTCCCCATGTTTGTGATGATGAGATCTAGTATATTTTCTCCTCTTGTGGGGACGGTGACTAGTTGTTCCATGGCATTTGAATTTATGAACTCCAGGAACCTTTGGGCTAGAAAGTTGGGGCTTGAGTAATGTTCCCAGTCTATATTCGGGTAATTGAAGTCACCCAATATGATGGTGTTTGGTGATACATTTATACCCTCCAGTGTCTTCAGGAAGGCTGTGTGGGTTTCCTGAGTTTGAGAGGGTGGCCTGTAGCATGCTACAAATTGTAGAGCAGTTTTGCCTATGGTTAATTGCACCTGGATGGTTTCCGATGCTTCGCGTAGCCACCAACCTGGAGGTGTGGGTATCCTTGATGAATATGGATACACCCTCCTTTTGTGGTATGGTCCGGGTTTTGGGGCCGGAACGCATGATATGAGGTAAAACCTGATAGTGCCGGGGTGCTCTCAGGAGCCTTGAACCAGGTTTCAGCACAGCACAGACATCGATGTTCTCCATACTGAGAAGGGCCTCGAGTGCGTGCATTTTGAGATTTAGACTTCTGGCATTGAGCAGCATTACCCTTAGTTTCTTCCTGTTTTTGTTTTCTAGGGTGGCAGGTTTAGAATTTGAGCCTTGCCTAAAAAAGGCACTATGGGGGTGGCAAGAGCCTTAGCCAATATCCGGAATCCCAGGGTATTATATATATTTCCAATACGAGGTTTTGGGTGTTGTTTTATAGTTTATCAATATTTTGTAAAATTTTGAAATACTGTTTCCCATGTCAAAGTCATTATATATGATTTCATATATGTATTTTGTAAATTTAGGTGTTTCTTTAAATGAAGAATTGTTAATTACTCTACTTAAATCTTGCGAATATGACAGAATACTCTGTAAAGTTAGCCAGTCCTGTTGTGGAATTTTGTATGTTGTTTTTATTACTTGCATATCTAAAACTTTTAGTTCTTTGATACATTGGAGCCAACAAACAAATCCTTTTGGTTCCCAGGAATTGATAATTTCTCTATATATTTTATGTGGAAAGTTCTTTGTGACTATAAATGGTGTTAAAAGATCAAACCAGATTTTTAAATCTATATTTGCATTAATAATTTTTCTAAATGAGTCAATGTAATAGTTAATCATATGGATTTTAATGGGTTTAGTTGTGTTATATTGCATACTGATACATAATATGTGCCATGGCAAATTGTTTTTATCTGTTATTTGAATTTTTTTTGTAAATCAAATTCATTTATTGATATTACAGTTAGTAATTCTTTCCAATTTGCAGAGTAATTTGAAGTTATCCAATCTGAGATTGTTTTACATATTAATGCTTTTATGTATGTTTCTATATCAGGAAAGTTTAATCCTCCCTGTTTCCACGGTCTGATATGATGTATTAAAACTATTCTGTTTCTTTGGGAAACCATAAACATTTTATTAGGCATGAATTTTTTTCTTTAAGTATATTCCTTTCTGGTGACAGTTGTATTGCCAAGGCTATATATAGGCTCTTGGGCAGTAAAACCATTTTTATTAACTGTAGTCTATCTTCAAATATTAATATTACTTTGTTCCATTTTTCCACAGAGATTTTAATTGTATTGATGATATTATTGTAGTTTTTGAGACTAATTCATTATTATCCTAGTATAACTCAATTCCTAGATATTTTAAGGTAGATTCTTGTTTCCCTATGATGTGATTCCCGTTAGTCTGCAGTTCTTTTTTATTTAAAAATAAAAATTTTGAATTTGATTTATTGAAATGGAGTCCTGAAGTCATGTGAAATTTGTCAATTAATATATCTAATTCTTCTAATGTCTCTTTTGTATTAAATAATGTTAGCAATATGTCATCAGCAAATAACATTATATTAAAACTGTATTGTTCATAAACATCTATTCCTTTGATTTTTAAATTGTTAAGAATTGAATCTGACAATATTTCAATAGCCAGAGCAAACAGAATCGGTGACATGGGACATCCTTGTTTAGTGCCTTTTGTTATATGTATAGATTCAGTGGTAAAATGACCTAACTTGACATATGCTAAATTATCTCTCTCTCTCTCTATATATATATATATATATATATATATGGTTTACTATCATAAATTCGAAAATCAGAACAAAACATGTCTGCATTTTCGAATGTATACATCGGAAATGAACATTTCCAAATTTTCCTAATGTCGAACACAGCTGTGTATTGTCGAAAATGTCGCTCGCGACATTTTTGGCAATACACAGCACTCCCACCCGTCCCGTAACTACCTACCTAACTAGCCTAAACCCACAGTTATGCAGGGGGGATGCGCCCCCCACACCCCCCAACTTAATATTCCAACTCCGAGATCGCACTACAGTGAGGAAAGGGATGTATTTCCCTAACCGCACTGTACCGCGATCCCCTCACATGAGCGAACGTTAGAATTGTGAATGCAGAGTCCATTCACGTATAAGAGAATTTAAGTACCTTTTTATGCACTTTTTCTTTTAAAAAATACAGTATTTAAATTGATTTAAACTGTGTATGAAGGAGTGTTGAAGGAATTTTTAACTGGTTATTCTGCTCTTCAGTAACTTGAACTAAAAGCTAGTGTTGGCTGAATTTTGTTATTTGCTAGTAATTACAGGTGTGGGGGTAGCCACATTCAGTGATTTCCTGTCCTTGCATATTTAAACTGGTGCATGTGAAATAATTCCTGCTTTAAAACTTCAGCTTGGCAAGCTAAGAACTTGGTTATATTCAACTGGACGTATAAGAGAATTTAAGTACCTTTTTATGCACTTTTTCTTTTAAAAAATACAGTATTTAAATTGATTTAAACTGTGTATGAAGGAGTGTTGAAGGAATTTTTAACTGGTTATTCTGCTCTTCAGTAACTTGAACTAAAAGCTAGTGTTGGCTGAATTTTGTTATTTGCTAGTAATTACAGGTGTGGGGGTAGCCACATTCAGTGATTTCCTGTCCTTGCATATTTAAACTGGTGCATGTGAAATAATTCCTGCTTTAAAACTTCAGCTTGGCAAGCTAAGAACTTGGTTATATTCAACTGGACGTATAAGAGAATTTAAGTACCTTTTTATGCACTTTTTCTTTTAAAAAATACAGTATTTAAATTGATTTAAACTGTGTATGAAGGAGTGTTGAAGGAATTTTTAACTGGTTATTCTGCTCTGCAGTTATTCCCACCCACCCGCCCTGTTTTTGTTTTGGTGTTAATCTTAGTGGCATTGAAACTGCCCGACCCTCAGCCTGCCTCTGGGCCCATCTCATTTGCTCACTCAACTGAGTGCAGTGAGATCATATTCTGATTTCAGGCACTCCTACTGTGTACAAAGAGAGCATCTGGGAAATAGAAAAAAAAAAAAATTAAGCTTATTTCCTGCCTTTCTTGTTAAGTGGTACAGACTATTTGTAGGCTTCTGCTCCCCTAAGCCCTCCTGTGTTTGAGTGAAGCCTTCTAGCTTGTTTTTTTTTTCTTGTAACTAGTCAGTTTTCTAGTTTCAGCACTCAAATCTGTTTCTTTGATCTCAGCACTTGTTCAGAAAAAAAAAAAAAAAAAAAAAAAAAAATTCATCTGCTTTTACTGTACTTGTGTTTTTACCTACTTCTTTTTACTTTTGCATCATCTTAAAATACTCAATTGTATTTATTACTGCTTGGTGTAACTCATTCTAAGCCTTTTGGTTTAAACACTTGGGCTTCAGACCAGTTAGTTGTTTTGCACTGAGAGGTTTGTGGTCTGCACTGTTGTGGCAGAACAGGTAGCTTACATCCTTCTAGGTTGAGAACTGCTGATTGAGGGCTCAGTGTCTGTTATTCTAAAAGTGTATTAATTCTGGTTTAAGCACTTGGGCTTTCAAGCCAGTTATTTTACATTAAGAGGGTTCGTGGTCTGCACTCTTGTGGGAGGAGAGGCTGGACTCTGCCCTTCTGAGCTGGGAATTTCTGGTTAAAGGCTTATAGTGCATGCATATCTGAACTGTTTCTTACTGAAGTTGGTGCCTTGTTTGCTGTGGCATAGACTGGATTCGGGCCTGCTGGATCTAGCTTTGTTTGTGTAACTTGAGCACTAATCCAGACATTCTCTAAAGTATTCAATGGTATTTATTACTGCTTGGTTGTAACTTGATTAAAGTGTAGCTATCATTCAAGTCTTTTGGATTAAGCACTTGGGCTTCAGACCAGTTGTTTTACATTAGGAAGGTTTGTGGCAAGCACTGTGGTGGCAGGACAGGTAGCTTTCATCCTTCTAAGTTGGGAACTGCTGATTGAGAGCCCAGTGTCCAAGTGTATTAGTTCTGGTTTAGGCACTTGGGCTTCAGGCCAGTTATTTTACATTAAGAAGGTTCGTGGACTGCACTCTTGTGGGAGAAGAGGCTGGACTCTGCCCTTCTGAGCTGGGAATTTTCTGGTTAAAGGTTTATAGTGCCTGAATATTTGAACTGTATCTTACTGAAATTGGTTCACCTTGTTTGCTCTAGCATAGACTAGATCCAGGCCTACTGAATCTAGCTTTGTTTATATACTTGTTGTTTGTTTGCTTGTTATTTCCTGGAAGCTAATTCACCTAATACGCAACTTCTCAGCTTCTGTGGATCACTAGTGATATCTGCATTGCTTACTGTACTTATTTCCTTGTTTCACTTGAAAGAAAGTTACTGTTTGTCGTTTTGCATTTAGTTACTTGTATCACATTGCACTCAAGTTACCTGGCACTTGCTCACTAAAGCAATTATATAAGTCAGCACTAAAAATTAAAAGCACTACACCCTCACTCCCCACTGGCCCTTGTTTTCAATTAAGGATTTCCCAATATTATTCTAGCATGTCCAAAGGTCAGTTGTCAATCTCCTCTCCGGTCCAGCTGGTGAATCTGGGAATCTTGAGGCAATGTTATAACTGCCTCATGTACACAGACAACCCTCTCCTCCTCCCACATAACACAAATACTTGAGAGATGCAGCTATTTAGCCAAACTGGAGGCTGAGCTCTCTCAACTCAGGACTGGCAAGACCAGACAGGAGGAGAAGGCAACTACACACACCACAAAACCAGCCTCACATAATGCTACCACTCCACTGAATCAAACACATAAACACACAAAGACATACTCGGAGGCTCTGAGTAAAATTTACCTAAACAGCAGAGGCCTCCAAAGCAGACACCCAAACAACTGCTACCTCAAGACACCCCACAAGCAACACATAAACCACAAAAGCAGTGTGCAAAGCAGTCACAGCCCTTAAGGCCAAATACAACACCAAACATACTTGTCATAGGTGACTCCATAGTCAGACACACTGACGTCCCACTCACCAGGCTGAACAAGGAGAGGGTCACAGTAAGCTGCCTATCGGGCTAGAATCCGCCACATAACACAAGCACTGGTCACTCCACAGCAAGTACAAATATGACACAGTCATTGTCCATGCTGGTGTGAACGACCTGAGACGCACCTCCCTGGACTGCATGAAAAGAGACATAGAGGAGCTCTCTGATTATGTAGCCCAGGCAGGTATGACCCTAACCCTGAGCAGTATCCTTCCTTCACCAAGAATGATGCCACAATATAGAGACAAGATGATCAGCTTTAACAATTGGCTTAATGTCTGGTGTCATTCAAAGGGATCCAGTGTCTGTCTGCCTGGGATGACATGCTTGACAAGCCACGCTGCTTCAAGGGACGGCTTGCACCTGTCACCCTGGGATTCCGGATATTGGCTAAGGCTCTTGCCACCCCATAGTGCCTTTTTAGGCAAGGCTCAAATTCTAAACCTACCACCCTAGAAAACAAAAATGGGAAGAAATTGAGGGTAATGCTGCTCAATGCCAGAAGTCTAAATCTCAAAATGCACGCACTCGAGGCCCTTCTCAGTATGGAGAACATCGATGTCTGTGCTGTAACTGAAACCTGGTTCAAGGCTCCTGAGAGCACCCGGCACTATTAGGTTTTACCTCATATCATGCGTTCCGGCCCCAAAACCCGGACCACTCCACAAAAGGAGGGTGTATCCATATTCATAAAGGATACTCACACCTCCAGGTTGGTGGCAACGCATGAAGCTTGGAAACCATCCAGGTGCAACTAACAATAGGCAAAACTGCTCTACAAATTGTAGCATGCTACAGGCCACCCTCTCAAACTCAGGAACCCCACACAGCCTTCCTGAAGACACTGGAGGGTATAAATGTATCTCCAAACACCATCATATTGGGTGACTTCAACTACCCGAATATAGACTGGGAACATTACTCAAGCCCTAACTTTCTAGCCCAACGGTTCCTGGAGTTCATAAATTCAAATGCCATGGAACAGCTAGTCACTGTTCCCACGAGAGGAGAAAATATACTAGATCTCATTGTCACAAACATGGGGACAAAATGCTCCACACCGAAGTATATCCCTCATTGGTGAGATCTGATCATAAACTAATCTCACTGGAAATCCACATCCGCCCCACCCCAAACAAAAGACCATAGTGAAGAACTTCTCTAAAGCAAACTTCACACTACTCAAGACTGGTGTGGTATCCTTCAAGGCCCCTGAGTCAGAGGAAACCACAACCCAAGCTGCGGAAGCCCTTACAAATGCCTTCTATGAACACCTCCAGGACTGCATGGATCAGGCAATCCCAAATAAAACCAAGACTCTTTCCACAAAGGGCAAACGTCCAGTCTGGTGGACCCCAGCCATTAACAAACTTTACAATAAGAGGAGAAAGCTATTACATGATAGAACAAAATCCATAAAAGGGAAGTCACCCTGATCATTATTAGTAAAAAATACGAGCACTCATAAAATCAACTAAGGCCAATTTTGAGAGAAAAATTGCCATGGATTCAAAGGACAATCATAAGGCCTTTTTCAGCTATGTTAGGAACCTGGGTGGAAACTCACAGATATGCTCAGAATTAGTCCAAAATGATACAAAAATCACTGAACCCACAGACATTGCCAACATACTGGCAGACAGGTTCAGTGCAAACTTCACCCCTCTCCCCTAAAGGAGAGATAACTATCCCAGCCGAGTGTAGCCTCCCGGACATCTCAAATGCGCAGGTGAAAGCTGCTCTCTCTAAAGCTAAAAACACAGCATCAATGGGACCGGATGGTGTCCCCGGCTGTGTGCTACACGAGCTAAATGAGGAATTAAACCCGCACATAAGGCAGCTGTTTAATCTCAGCCTTACCACAGGATACGTGCCCAAGGAGTGGCGTCGGCAACTGTGGTCCCACTCCACAAAGGTGGCGCTCTCGGACCCTGGTAATTACCGCCCCATAAGCTTAACAAGTCTAGTCTGCAAAGCTATGGAGAGGATCATAATGGAGCTCATAAACAAAGATATAGGGGACTTGCAGACATTGGACCCGACCCAGTTTGGCTTTGTCAAGGGAAGATCATGCCTTTTGAACTTGGTCGACTTCGAAATAGTCACCAAGGCCATTGATGAGGAAAGGCAGTCCATACAGCCTACCTTGACCTTGCAAAGGCTTTCGACACAATACCCCACTCGGGTATTGTAGAAAAACTTACCAGCTTAAATGTAAACCCATATGTCACAAGATGGGTTGCAAACTGGCTTAAGGACAGAACCCACAGGGTTAGAGTTGCTGGCGCTGTGTCAGACTCCAAGCCGGTCACAAGTGGTGTCCCACAGGGCTTGGTCCTTGGCCCCCTATTGTTTGGCATCTACTTCTCAGAAGTACAGGCCAACATGGGAGGACTTTGGCTGACAAAGTTTGCAGATGACTGCAAACTGGGCGCCGTAGTGGAAAGTGCATCGGACACTGGTATCCTTCAGAAGGGACTCACGGAAACAGATAGCTGGTGCCAGAGCCATGGCCTGAAGTTAAACGCCAAAAAATGTATAGTCATACCCTTCGGGAAAAACAAGGTAACCCCAAGCTACCATATAGGTGGCAATCCACTAAGCACAGAAGAGGTTATCAGGGACCTGGGGACCCAGGTTGACAGTGGCCTTTCTTTTGACACTCACATTGCTAAAGTGGTTAGAAAGACCTTCTACATTGCCCACCTGATCATGAAGGGATTCACATCCAGATCTAGTGAGGTCATTGTTCCCTGTACTCTTCACTTATCAGACCAATGATCGAGTACAATGCCCCATTCGGGATGTATCTCACCCGACATCTGCAGCAATTGGAGAGACCCCAAAAGTTCCTCACCAAAAGGATAAAGGGACTCCAAAATCTGTCATATGCTGCCAGATTGAAGAAACTCCAGCTCTATTCAGTCGCATACCGTCTGCTCAGAGGTGACATGTGCCTGACATACAAGGCCATGTCCAACCCGAATTAATGGACATGCTCCACCTCAAAAATCCAAATCCACCAAAACCACTAGAGCAAGCGACTTAAACCTTAGCACGGATATAAATAGGGCGTGCTGGAGGGATAGATTTATCACTCAGAGACTCCCTATGCTGTGGAATAAAATCCCGGTCCATGTGAGGCAGAGCACCTCGCTGACTCTGTTCAAGAGAAATCTAGACCTGTGGATGGGAGATCGTAGGTTTACCCCGGGAATCATCTCTGGGTCACTGCTGGACAGAGGCACAACAAACTAATGGGCACAGTATTTTTTCATATAAGGGGTGGCGTAAGCCACAATAATTTGGGCTAGGCTTATAAATGCCTTAGGGCAGATAGCCTAGTATAAACCTATGAACCTATGAACCTATTCGCAATGGTAACGTTAAGCGCATCACCTGCGAATATGAAGTATTCAACATCTGTTGTTCGAATACTTCATGCACGTCGGCATTGTGATAGTAAACCTATATATATATATATATATATATATATATATATATATATATATATATATATATATACATATATATATAGATATTGTTTAGGAGATGATCAAAGGATACAGGAAATTCAAATAGCATTAGGATTTTGAATAAATAGTCCCAATTTAGGGAATCAAAGGCTTTCTCTATATCTAAGACAATTATGAGTATTTCTTTATTTTCTTTATTAACATAATCTATAAGAGAAAATATCCTTTTAATATTGTCATGCGTATGTCAATGATATATAAATCCAGTTTGATAATTAGTTATTATTTTGGATAGTGGTATTTTCATTCTGTTAGTTAATATTGTCATAAATATCTTATAGTCATGATTTAATAATGATATAGGTCTATATGAGGTACAGAGGTTTGGGGATTTGTTTTCCTTTAGGATTAGTGTGATTAAGGAATATCTAAAAGAAGGTGGTATTAAAGCTTGTGACTGAATTTCTAACAGAGTTTTATGGAAGAGGGATAGTATTTTTGAGGGAAAAAGTTTATATATTTCCATAATTATGCCATCTATGCCTGGAGCTTTATTATTTTTACCCTCTTTTATTGTATCTGTAATTTCTTTGAAGGATATGGGTGCTTGCAGCTCTAGTTTAAATGTTTCTGTTTTTTTTTTTTTTATATTAGAACATTTTTCATCTAGATTTAATTAATCAATATGTGTATTTTCTTTTTGGAAATGTTTCATACAGTGATTTCTATAGGCATCAAGAATGTCACCTATATCCGAGACATTTTTCCCCTTCTTTTCATGGAAGATACTTTTAATGTTATTAGCTTTTGATTGTATTTTGATTCTTGGGGATAAATTATGTAGATATTTGGGAGAAGTGGTCACAGTATTAATTTTTAGCTTTTCTAAAGCTAAACTAGTTTTATGTGTTATAATTTCATTGTATTTATTGTTTAAAACTTCTACTTGCTTTTTCATCTCCAAATGATTTTGATTTTTTTAACTTTTACTGACAAAAGTTTGGATTGTAGATCTAATAATTCAGAATCTCATTTTCTGATTTGTTTTATACCAAGTTAGGGTTTTACCACATATGTAAGCTTTTAATGAGCCCCATATCATTATTTTATTTATCTCTCTGGTGTAATTAATATAAAATAAGAACTGTAATTCAGATAATAACCAGGGTTTGAACTCTTTAATTTTAGTTATATATGTTGGAATTCTGGAGTTAAAGATTAATGGTATGAATTGTGGTCTGAAAAGAGGGCAGAGAGTGATTGAAAAATTAATGATTTTAGAGTGTAAGTCAGGGGCAGCAAATATTTTATCTATTCTAGTTTGGGTACCAAATCTGTGATCTTGATGGGAAAACAACAAAGATTTATTTTCTTTAAATTTGAAAGTATCTACAAGATGAAATTATTCTACCCACTTGTTTAAAGCTTTAGATACAGCAGATGTATGCAGCAGTCTTTTATTTGTAGTTTTAAATATCAAATATACAGTTAAAATCACCTCCTAGTATTAAGTTGCCTTTATAATTAATGGAAATGAAATCCAAGTGTTTTTAACAGTTCCTGTTCCAATGTGTGGGAACCAGTATAGATTGGCTAGGGTCCATATTCTGTTATTATATTTAACTATTACTAATGCCATAAGGCCTGCTGTATCTTCATGCTTATAAATGATTTCTGGGTTAATCACATTTGTTTTCCATAAAATTGTTACTCCTTTTGTCTTTGTCTTATAAGTGGATTGCACCCATATCTTATATTCCTTAGGATTTCATTTGTAATTGTCATTTGTTTTGAAATGAGTTTCTTGAAGAAACACAATTTGTGCTTTTTTTTCAATTTTAAATATTTTAGTAGATTTGCTCCCTTGCTAGGATTGTTTAAGCCATTGGTATTTAAAGATAATAAAGTTAAATTCATCTTAAGTTATTTAGACTATGTATTTTTTGTTTTATTGTGACTATTAAACATTTTCCTATGATAACTATAAAGTATATGTTTGAGCTTTTAAAGGAAATTATCAGTTTTGTACTTCGAGTGTTTACCAATAACGTAATGTTTTAGTCAGGCATACTAAAATGTTTTTGTGAAATAAATTTAAATTAATAAATGTTAACAAAACTAAGATCTACACTAGCCATGGAATGAAAATCATTCCTAATCTGATGGATAAACCTAAGTCCATCAGATTATCACTCATACCTTGACAATCCAGAACATCTGAGCTCCATACATTGAATTATCACATGGAGAATATTTGTAATAGGAAAAAGCAATATTTATATTATTTTAAACAGATATAGTACTATTGTAGATTAGACAGAATTCTAATACAATATAAATGCATACTTATTGTATAATCAATTAATATTTACACGAAAGTTAGATGACAAGCAATTCAGTCCTAGTAAAGTAGGATGTATCATATATAAAACCTCAGTAAAAGATTATAGCACACAGTTATTTAACATATTCACCCTTATTGATGAAGTCTTTCACAACGTATTACTTAATATAAATATATGGTAATAATATTTATACCTAATGTTTATAATGCAATGTATTTTACTGGCTATATCAGAAGTTATATTTCATTGTTTCTCAGCATTCAAGTAATAACTTTGTTTGCTGCTAACATAGTTAAAGCATCAAGTTTGTTTTATGTGGACATTGAAAGTTGGTGCATTTTAATTATCAGTGCATCCCTCTTCCCCCATTTCCTACACATAAGGATTTTCATATCTGTTATTTCTTATAAAATGAGTGAAATGATAGGTTAAAAACAATAAATTCACTTATTGTGATTGATGATTACAAGCTCCCTTTCCATATTCATAAATTGCCATTTTATGGCATATACTGAAAGTTTTTAGATTTAAATGGCAACATTCTATTTTGTGCAATCAGCAAAGGTTAAACTGTGTGATTATTGTCAATTTAATACTATTTGTTCAGAATGTGATTGTTACATTCTGTGACATTCCTAGTTCAGGCTTCTATTGTTTCCCTTGAACAACTTTGTAAGTTTGATGTCATGTATAAAACATAAGTCACTTTGGTAACAGCTTAAGTATTATGCATGGTCAAGATGGGTTACAAAACCATACTCCAAGTTAAAGCAATTATATGACTTGTTATGCATATTTACTTATATAAGAAAATCATCATGCTTCCCCTTAATATTCAATATAGTGGATGCCATTTATGACAAGTTGAAACAGTAGTGTTATTATACGCAAGCCCATGTTATTAAACTGAGTGTCTATTGTCAATTTAATACTATTTGTTCAGAATATGATTGTTACATTCTGTGACATTTCATGTTCAGGCTTCTGTTGTTTCTCTTGAACAACTTTGTCAGTTTGATGTCATGTATAAAACATTAGTTACCTTGGTAACTGCTTAAGCATTATATATGGTCAAGATGGGTTACAAAAACTGCAATTCAAGTTAAAGCAATTATATGACGTGTTATGCAGATTTACTTATATAAGAAAATCATCATGCTTCCCCTTGATGTTCAATGTAGTGTACATCATTTATGACAAGTTAAGACAGTAGAGTCATTATACACAAGCCCATTTTATTAAATCCTGTCTTTAATATCTAAATTCAGCAAACTGCTTAATCTTATATGACGATTATATATTTTATGCCTAGATTTACTAAAATCATACATTACATAACTATTGTGTGTGTGTGTGTGTGTGTGTGTGTGTGTGTGTGTGTGTGTGTGTTTTGGCTGTTGCTTAGTTATTTCAGAAACCACAAACTGTAATGCTTATTGTTATTATTAGCTCCTTCCAAGCATAGACTTTAAATTATGAGACATTTCTAGTTTCTTATTTGTTTTATTTCCATCCTTACATACACACATATCAGTACTTCAAGCACGGGCAACAATGCCCATCCAGTTTTGCCAGAATACCATTCACTAATTCATGGGGTATGTATCCAGGCTGTTCTTAAAATATCCAAACCAATATTTGTCTTGTTCCATTTTACCAGCCTGTTCCATGCAGTGGCCACTCTGCCAGTGAACCAGTGAACACACCATCCATTCCCACATATATTTCCACAAAGGAAATCTGAGGACTCTCTAGCAACCCTAAACATCCTTAGAATCAGCTATCCCCATATGCCCAACACGTCCGAGCAAGCTCACCTCCCAGACTACTGCAAAGGGTACTGCACAAGACCAAGTGCTCTTAGTCTTTCACAACAACTCAGAATTCCACTCTTATGTAAGTCCTTAATGTGCTTGGACCAAAATGCATTTTTAAATAGCAAGGAACCCATTTCTCCCATTTCTTAATAGACTGCCTGTTAGTTTCAACAAACTTATGTCTATTATATGCTGGACTCTAGCCTGTGTTATGATATTTCTTACCTAGCCTGTTTTAATTTATTTCTTACCTGATAGTACTACACAACAGAACCTCTTATTCTTACTATGAACAGTACATAGCCTTATTCTGTTAGAGTTTTTAGTGATTGTGCTTGACTCTGGGCTTGGCTCTAGCCACACCTACATAGAGTGCTGTAAACTCTTATAACCCCCATCCCACCAATTAGACCTCTGCAGGAGGTGATATTACCTACTGGAACTCTAGGCCCCATTTTCAAAATGTTTTCTTCCTTGCTGCTGACACCTTAACTGCTTTCCCTCAGATTGCTCTGTAAGTTCTTTTACTTGTTTACCTGTTTTGTTCTGCTCTTCTCCCTACAGCTGCACATGTAATCAACCCTTCCCACTACGGTCCAGGAAATAACCCCTATAGGACTTCCATTACAGGACACTACCACAACCTTCTAAGGAGCTTCCAAGCTATAGCCCCATCAGGATAAAATATAAAGTGTATGTACTGCAATCTTTTACTAGTGCTCACCACCGTGATGCCTCTGCTTTACCCCGCACTTGCCAAGCAGTCTACAGCATTCCTTAACTCCCTTACCTCCTATGCTACCTCATATATATTTTTACCACTAGGTGGCACTGCTCTCCCACTTACTGATTAAGATCTCCTAAATATATTTTCTTTCTCTCCCAAGCTATCCCCCACTCCCATTCCTACTTGCCCCCACTGGCCTGGTCTAACATGATTTGAGCTGTATTTCACCAACTTACTCCCCTCAGCCTTGTTTTTCCCTGCTGGCCCTGTACTTCATTCACAAAGCACACTTTTCTGCTTCAGCTGGCTGATTGGTTTCAGCCAGCCACCTTCTCTTTAGCTCTTCCTGCTCCATTTGCCCTATGGGCTCATTCCACTCCCCTACCCTGTCCCCAAATTCCACCTGCCCCTAGTGCTCCTACCTTTATTGTAACCCAAAACCCCTCCCTCTCTCTCTATCAACCAATCACCTCCTCCACAGCCCCACCCCCTTTTCCTCCACCTACTTATCTCAGTCACTCTTCCTCTCCCACCACTATATCTTCACACTTATCCACCATGTCTGGACTCCTACCTCAAACCATTCTCACCCCAACTATCTGCATTTTAGTCTTACTCCCTTTATATCTCACTACCTCCTACTCCCACAACCTACTCCAACCACCCTTCATATCCTATCCCCTCACTCCCAACCTCCTTTCTTATCACTCAAAAACACACTTCCACAACATATCTGCTTCACTAGTTCAACCCAACCCACTTCACTGCTTCAAAATAAAATGATCCTCCCCCTCAACTAAGTACTGCACTCCTAAGCTAATACTTTACTTCACACAACTACCAAACACCAAATCAAAAATACTACTATCCTTTCGCAACTACCTCTGCTTAGCTGGATAAATACATCCAAATCCTAGACCAAACACTACCTGTACTTCTAATCTCCCCACCTCAAACTATAAAGCTAACCATAAATACCTCAAATTCTTCACCATTAATGCACAAAGTTTAAGAAATAAAGTAACCCAATTCCATGCCTGGTTGAACTACAACCAACCCCACATTGTAGCCATTTCAGAAACATGGCTAAAATCTCACATTAGTGACTCTGAAATCCTTTCTCCTGGATTCCAATCCCTCAGACACAACCGCCCAAACAGAAAAGGTGGTAGGGTAGCCTTAATCTACTCTAACCTACTATCCACCACTCCATACCCTAATCCTATCCCCACATTCAGTAATGCAGAACTAGTAACAGGCCTGCTAAAAGTAAATAACCACAAAAGCATCTCTATCATTACTCTCTATATTCCCCCTGGTAACAACACCACTACTCTGGAGGACATACTTCTCTGGACCTCGACCAATATTAAGCAGGAGACCCATATACTCGAAGATGTAAACATCGATTGGAATAAAATCAATAACCCCAATCCCAACATATTCATCAATCTATTTAACTATAAACAAATACTAACTCCATCACTGGGCCCAATAAAACAACCCCCCAGGTACCACACTAGACTGGATCCTAGCTTCCCATCCCAATAAAATATTAAATTCTGGCATCTCACCCGACCTTATAGGAGACCACTTGCCAGCATTTATCTACCAAGCTACTACACCTCTCCTTACCTACACCATGTCATCCACACATGTGACCTCACAAACATTGACCCAACTACCTTCTCTAACTCCCTGAAACAGAATTGGAACCCACTAAAAACCCTTCCACTAGATAATGCCATAGAAATTTTCAATTTCTCCTTCTTAAACATCCTCAACTCCCTAGCACCACCAAGAACAAAAAGAGTAAAAACCAAATCTGCCCCTTGGCTAACCAAAGATACCAAAAAACTTATGCTACAAAGAGACAAATCCTGGAAAACATACCATCAAAACAAGCAGCCTGAAACTTTTCTTAAATATAAACAAATTCGCAACCTTGCTAAAAAACAAATCATCATAGACAAAAAGTCCTACTATATTAAATTCTAATCTAACCAATCAAAAAGCCCAAAGCAATTCAGGAACTCCATTAATTCTCTTCTCAACCCAGGTACCAAAAGCAACCCCTGCCCTGACACCAGCAAATCTGACCCTGAAATAGCCTCTCTATTCAACTCCTTCTTCACTAACTCCATAGTTGAACTGACCATAACCTTCCCTAACAATAACCCTTCCCCTCAATCCACACTTTCATCACCACCACCTACAACACCCTCCACCGCAACCCTCCATCTATATTCAATCTTAAACCCATCTCAACATTCTATATAAAAAAATTACTCTCCAAACTGAAATCTTGCTCAAATGCCCCTGACAATATCCCATCCTCCTTCCTAAAAATAGGCACAGATGGTATCGCTCTTCTCATTAGCATACTGATCAATAGATCCATGCTAGAATCTTATGTTTCCAAACTATGGTGCACTGCTTTCTTTCTACCTCTCCATAAAGGAGGCAAAAACAATAACATCTACAACTTCTGCCCCATAGCTATCCTCTCCCTAATTTCCAAACTACTAGAAAAATGCATTCACATTCAGCTCATGCCATTCTTAGCCAATAACCATCTAATCACGCCAACCCAGCACGGCTTCTGTCCAGGCCATAGTACAACCACTGCACTTCTCTCCTTCCTAGAAACAATAAATCTTGCCCGGGACTCTGGAAAAATAGTTTCTGCTGTTCTTCTAGATTTGTCCAAGGCATTCAATACAATCTCCCACTCTCATCTCCTAAACCATCTCTCCGACCTTAATCTCTCCCAGAATACCTTATCCTGGTTCTCTAGCTACTTCTCCAATAGATCGCAAGCTGTAAAATGGGGGACAGGCACTTCAACCTTCCTTCCCACCCCCACTGGGGCTCCCCAGGGATCCCTACTCGGTCCAGTGCTGTTTAACATCCTTATCAACAATTTCCACAAAGCCATATCCAATACCAAAATTGTACAATATGCAGACGATTCCACATTACTCTGCAGTGCCACCAACCTCCCAGAGCTTCAAACACTGACCCAAGCTGCTTTTTCCACCACTGAAAATTGGATGCTTCAGAATCATCTCTCACTAAATGCCAATAAATCCAAAATACTATTATTCACTCCCTCAAAAGCTTCCCCTCTTGATAAAAACTCATTCCAAATCATTTGCCAAAACAACTCCACTATAGAGGTTGTTCCCTTTGCCAAACTACTTGGGGTCATTATTGATGAACACCTAAAATTCAACACTCACATCCAGCAAAGCATTAAGAAAACCCATATAAAACTTGGTATGCTATACAGGAACATCCAATTTCTCTCTTCTTCCACCAGACAAATGCTTGCCACTACCTATCTACTCCCCTCACTAATGTATGGTGCTCCTCTATTAACTAACTTATCTGCCACACTCACTTCAAAATTGGAAGCCTGTTATAATAAGATTTCTAAATTTGTCACCAAAGCCAAATACTCCTCCCATCACTGTACTGGCCTTAATTTGTTACACTTGCTTGAACTCTGCAACTATCTAGACTATCTTCAGATTACCACAGCCCACAAACTAATCTTTCAACCCTCTAAGTGCCCTGCTCTATGCAACATCCTTCTCCCCTACAACCCTCCGAGAACTCTCAGATCTACTCACCAAAACCTAATCTGTGTCCGAAAACCCAATCGCCCAGCTGGTCAACTCCTGCTATCCTTTTCTTTAGCAAAAAATGGAATTCCCTTCCTTCCTCTCTAAGGACCTGTGCAAACTTTGAAAACTTTAAATCTCAGTTACATTTCTACCTTTACTCTAACAGAAAATGCAACTGCATTCTTCCCACCTAGTCCTATAATTCAACCTCCACCTCTAAACCCCTCCCAGCTATGATTACTAGCCTCTCTAGCTATGATCTATAGGCTACCACACATATGTACATATTGCAAATATCAAATTTGTACCATGTACCTAAGAATCTATACCTGCTGTCTAACATGAAATTTAACTGTAAATTGTTCATTAATATTGTGTCTGTATCTAAAGGTAACATGTACCTAAGAAATTACACCTGCTCTCTTGCATGGAATATAATTGTAAATGATTGTTCTTTTCTATATTGTATCTGTATCTTAACTTTGTAACATGGAGATTTTCTCCCCAGGCCTCCACTGAAACAGGCTCTCTGAGCCCAGTGGACATCCCTGGTCATCAAACTGGAAATAAATAAATCAATATAAAATTGCGCTTATTATTATTATTTTTTTTTATTAAGAATCATCTTAATGAGCTAAATGAAGTGTTGGGAGACCATCAATATGTGTACATCTGGTTTAAAGCAGACCTTTTATTATATATTTTTTAAACCAAAAACTTCATTGCCGAGAATCATCTCAGAGGCTCCTCAGAGCCATTAAGCATTATCGTCACTCTGTCTCCATTCCCATATCAATCTGGGAGCGTCTGTTTCTGTTAGTGTGTCTGTGTACTGCATACCAGAGGCTCATGATGCACCTGAAGTAAAGCTTCACTTCACTGCAGCTTCATGCCTAAATTCCCTATTTTTCAGAGAGGCAGCAGCCAGGAAAAGAACGGGGAGCAAACAGATAAAAAAAAAAAAAAACTCCCAACAAGTTGCCACAACAAGAGATAGCACATTCTTCCAGCCTTCCCACCTCTCACTCAGCAGATGTATAAACAAACTATTCTTTGCCAAAATATCCCAAATCACAGTTTTGTCCACCCCCTTCCACTGGATCCAAGGCTAAAACACCAAATATCACTACCTAACACATCAGTAAACCTTGATCACAAGCCGCAACCCACAGCTTCCTGAAGATGAAAACGGCAACATACAACAGCTGCCAGATGCAGCTGCATCTATAACCACCATGTCAGGCTTAATCAAACAGCACTCAAAGATATGATACCTGCCATCATTGATATTAACTGTTTAGAGAGAATAATAATGACATTTGTACTAGCTGCCAGACATGGCTGCATCCACGCACACCATATCAGAATTGATCAAACAGCACTCAAAGTTATGATACCTGCCACAATTGATATTAACTATGTTTAGACAGAATAATAATGACATTTGTACTAGTGCCAGACACAGCTGCATCCACGCACACCATATCAGGATTGATCAAACAGCACTCAAAGTTATGATACCTGCCACAATTGATATTAACTATGTTTAGACAGAATAATAATGACATTTGTACTAGTGCCAGACACAGCTGCATCCACGCACACCATATCAGGATTGATCAAAGAGGACTCATAGCTGTGATACCTGACATAATTGATATTAACTATATTTAGACAGAATAATGATGACATTTGTACTAAGAGCTTGCTACTATTATTTAACCAGGCTATACATGACATTTTTAAATAATACTTTAACTGAAGAAGGCATTAGTCTCCATGACCGCATTTTTTTTCAAAACACTGTACTGTTACTGCTATTATATATGATGTTAATTTGTTACATTTGAGTCTGAACTCTGATGAATGGTACCTTGTTGAATTAGTTAATTAATTAATTACTTAAATTATTATAAGTAAAGTCAATGAAAAATGAACAAGATAAGTATTCATTGAGTTCAAGTAGGGGAATAGAAACTTCTGTGTTTGTATTATATGCTGTTTTGTGTGGCTTATATATAATGTAAATACTAACCCATCTTGACCTACCTTTTTTGTGAATGATTGGACTCTTTGGACATTCTGAATAAATCATTACTGTTTCTCAGTTGTTTAAGAATCCCTCCTTTTTTTAAATAAGAACAGATGACAAGTGATGTACCATATCAACTGATACTTTGAGAGATGTAGTTGTAACAGTTATTTTTTTGAGACAGCTATCTTGGAATCAGTTTTTTTTTTTTTTTGTTTCTTCTTTCTAGCATCAGTCCAAGGATTTGTTTCTATTATTCATTTAAAAGTAGGGGCCATCCATTCCATTTCTTCTGGGATATATACTTGTCTAAGTCTTTGATGAATATAATAGCTTCTTCTAAGTCATTAAAGGTTCTTATCTCATTGGCAAAACATATTTTTATCTTGGCTGGAAAGGTCAGCTGTGCTTTAATGTTGTTTTGTTTCAACAGTTTTATTATTGGCAAGACTTGTTTTCCTTTATTCTAGTATTCTGGAAGAATAATCATTGCCAAACCTTATCAGGCTTTGATTGTATCTTAAGGGTGATTTTCTCCAAACAGATTTTAATATTAGTTCCTTGTCCAGAAATGAAAGAAATTTTATAACTATGGATCTAGGTGGAGTATTTGTTGAGTTAGAAGCAGGTTTCCTCAGTGCTCTATGTGCCCTTTCAATTCCAAATGAAAGTCTCTCTTTCAAGACTAAAAATTCAGGAAACCAAGTTGTTAAGAATGAATAATGTCTTCTCCTTCACTGTTTTCAGGCAGACCAAAGATCCTTATGTTGTTTCTCCTTTCCCTGTTTTCTAAGTCATCTATTTTATTAAGCAGCCATGTATTCTGTTTAAGCAGAAATTCTTTTTGGAATTCTTCATCTTTGAATCTCCCTTCAATGTCATTTAGAGAAGTTTCTATATTTGTTATTTTTGTATGGTGTTGCTGTAATAGTTCCTTAAGAGTATCAGTCTGTTTTTGAGAATTTAATTTTAGGTTTTCTAAGTCATTTCTAAAACCATCCATCTTCAAAGATAGTTCCTGTAAGGTAGATGTCATCAATTGCAGTTCTATTTTCAAAGCAGCATCTGGATGAGAATTCCTTGAGTTGTTCATATTCTGTGACTCAATATATCTCCAAGTTACTTGACAGGAAATGTTTTGTATATCTCCACTAAAATTGATATTTATGTAGTTTAGTAGTTTACCTATAGATTTCTGATGTTTTAAACTTGAAAATAATAAAGTTTTCCTATATTATTATACTAGTTTATGGAGCTCTCAAAATTCACTGCTCTCAGTTGGCCATTAAGGCTCCCCCCCAGATGCTGTGTTTTTGACCTTAGAGAGGGAGTTCATGACCTACTCTTCAGGGATACAAGGCAGAGGACAGGTGGTAGGGATATCTTGTGGTAAGTGTGGCAGGGAAAGGGGAGGAAGTGTTCACAGAACCTCTCGGCTAACAGGTTAGCAATGTCCACAGGCCCATTATATGTGGTATCATTAACTACCAGTTCAGCACAAGTCTGAGCCTTTCCTTTTAGGTTACGAATGTAACTAAAGAACACCTATTGGTTGACCTTAGTTGAGGAAGCTAATTTGGATTCATAGTTAGCTTTGGAGGACTTCACAAGGAGTCTGATTTGCATGTTTAAGCTGAAGAGAGAGCATTTCCAGTTTGGGGCTCGCTTCCTCTTACTCTTAGACAGCAATTTCTTCCCCTTATTGTAAAGCCTGTTAATGGGAGGGTTCCACTAGATAGGTTTACTCTTCCTTGAGGAGCTTGTTTTTGTCCTATCAGGTATGGTTGAGTCAATGCAGTTGTTCAGGTGTTTGTATAAAGCATAATACCTGGCAGAAACCATTTAGTCAATGCATAGCTTTACCTTGCCTGCAAAACCTTACAAAAAATCTTATATTATGGCTAGGCTTGTATAGGCCCTAGGGCTGATCGCCTAGTACCTACCTATGAATCTATGTCAAAGCCCTCCAATTACTGATATCCTCCCCATCACGTTTGCTATAAATAGAGCAAACAATCCTCTCACAAATGTGAGGTGAAAATGTAGCATTATTTAACCACTCTTTCAAGACATTCAAAAATTTCCTTTGAGGTACAGACATCTCCTTATATACCATATATGGAATGTCATCTACAGTATACCTGGGGTGAAAATTGAGTTTTTTTTTGCTCAAGAACCGCATTTAACTCTTCTAAAGAAGTATGTCTTTCCAAAAACACATTGCCATCCTTAGAAAGTTTTGCAACACACCAGATTCTGTCTGCTGTAGACAATAGAGTATACATACTTTTAAAAAAATGTCAATAACCTCTCCAATATCAGCCTGTGCAGGCACCAGTTTTCCAGTATCATTCTTAAAAAAACAAAATCCGCAATTGCTCTGTTTTAGCCTTCTTAGTACTGAGGGGGGGGGTGGATATCAGTCCTATTACTACCTGTCATATATCTCTCTTGTTATAGAACAAAATATCTATTATTTTCTTATAATCGCTCAACAACCTTAAGGAAGGAAAAAAAAAAATTCTCTGGCCTAGTTCACATTTCAGTATCACATTCTTGTATAAGATGTCTATAATTATTTTTTTTATATTCCACCAAATCCTTTAAAAAATAATAATGCAATGCTTTATACTTATCTTTATATTCCTGCCAACAATCTGTCCAAGTAGCATAAGCAGAAATCATAGAAACATGTTGTTCCCAAAGTAACAAAGAATCAGTCCTTCCATATCCAAAATCCATTTCCCTATTTTCTTCACTCCTTTACCTAGTTTCATGAAGCCCTTCTCTATTTTTTTAACATTTGTTTACCAGGAAAGTCCAACTTGGAACAAAGCCAATTTTTAGCAGAGGCCTGGGAAGAAATGCTCCAAATGCATGTCTTTGAAACATGGGAAGAAACTGGAGTACCCAAAGAAAACCCACACGAAAGCAAGGAGGACATGCAGACTCCACACAGAAGGCACTCCAGCCGAGAATCAAACCAAGCAATACTACTTCTGCACCACTGCACCTGTTCTAACCTTGAAGAAAAATAGATAATGATGTGAAAGAGAAAACTTTAAAATGCCACAATGGGCAACATAGAAATCTCTAGAATAAGCAAAATACCTCTGTACTCAACCTAACTCTCCTATGAGTATCAACCAAATAAGGGACCAAAAGCAAATCACCACAAATCAAAGCATCCTGAAATATTATCACATCTTTCATTTTCTTATTCTTTCTTAAATGACAATTTTTATCTCCATTCAAAATAATACTTATATCAACAGCTACATAATTTTTCAAAACTTCAAATAAGAAACCCTCCTGAAAAACAATAGGAGCATATATAAAAATAAGTTACACAATACCAAAACAAACTCTACTTCACATACAACCAGTCTCCTTGGAAAGACAATAATACCAACCAAGAACAGAAAAAGAGAATTAGGTTTACTATCAAAATCTGGAAAATGGGGTCGGTTGAATTCTCACAATGTCAATGTTAAATCCTGAATTCTGAAATGTCTAAAAGGCAGAACGTCAGAAATAACATACCTGAAATCCCCAGTTTGATGAGTTCGACATAGCATTAGGTGATGTCCCTCACCCATTTCACTCTACAGTCAACAGGATGTTAATTTTACTATTTTGCAGGGGTGCTATGCACCCTGCACCCCCCAGACCCCCTGCACATTAAATATACCAACTCCAAGATCATGCTACACTGAGGAAATTGGATAATTCCCTGTTCACTGAACCGCAGCCTTCCTGCACAATGTCAAACCCAAATACTCAACCTACACTACCCATTTGCTGTAGTGTAGTCGATCGAGTTTGGTTGGACATTCTGCCTACTTGGAAACTGCAAGTCGACCATATGACTTTAGACCAATGCAGTTTCCAGGTTTTGATGGTAAACCAGAGAACTATACAAAACAGCAATCCCACAACATAAGTCCAACCCAAAACTCCACAAAACAGTACTATCTGCAACATCTCCACTTGTTTTTTTTGAGAATCATCTAACCTATGTACATCTAATAAACAGCAGAACTAGGAACCTAATTCCTACAAGTCTGCAAATGCTGACATTTATTCAGAATACTGTTAAAATTTAAACTGCAAATAAAAAGGTCATCATTTACCTTTCTTTGCAGTTTTTATTTTTGCTTTGTTTCATTTTGTGTTTCTTAACTCCTTTCACAATAGTATTATCCATATTCCTCTTATCATCACTAAGAGTACCATTCTCATCTTCAGTAACACGGACTTCATTACGACTGCCTTTATCCTCAGAATCCACAGCACATTTTTCTTGCATTTCCCCATCTAACATATCACAAACTAAACACATGAACTGAACACATAAATGCATTTAACCATCAGTGTTTTCGTCTCTATTAAAGACTTCATTTATGAGATGTAAACGCTGATGGTTAAATGCATTTATGTGTTCAGTTCATGTTTTTAGTTCGTGATTTATGTAATAAATTTACAACTCATTTTGGTATCCATACCCAAGGTACTATTTTTCTGGATTAATTAAAGTAAAGCAATAGTCTGTAAAATATTTGTAAGAATAATATGCTAGGACATCATATAGCTAACCAAGTGAACAATAATCATAATCTATCTGTGGATGGTGCAGTGGTGCAGCAGTAGCATTGTCACCTCACAGCAAGTGGTTCTATTCTCAGCTGGGGTGCCTTCTGTGTGGAGTCTGCATGTCCTCCCTGCATTTGTGTGGGTTTCCTCCCACATTAGAAAGACATGCATCGAGAGCATTTCTCCCCGGGCCTCTGCTGAAAACTGGCATTGTTCCAAGTCAGCTTTCCCAATAAGCAAATGTTAAATAAAATAAATACATCTCATATTAACATAAAGAGATACAATACTTATGGAGTGATGTGACTGGCCTTTCTTCAAACAAGTATTGTCATTATTTACTTGGTTTTGTATCCCCTTTTCCCCATTGCACATTAGCCATCAACTTTACAAAGGTCATTTGTTTTTCTTTGGGTAACCACCAGTCATGTAGTCTGACATCTATGAAAACATCAGGCTTGTGCATTTCTCACATCCCCATTTCCTCCATGGTGGTCTCATCCATCACAGCCACAGTATGGGAAATTGTCCCTATTTCAGATACAGTACAATTATACTGCTTGGTGGATGCAAACATTTCAAGATCCTTTATTCTGCACAATGTAATAAATATCCACTTCAGGATGTATGCAGAGCAGAACACTATGCTGTCTTCCTCCAGACTCTTACTCTCTCCTTCCTTGGCCAGCTTATCTGGTGTCCGGGTTACTAGCTGAGCCATGGCCATCTGGGACACAGTCAGGGCTTTAGCCCTCTATGACATGGAGCTGGCTATGAGCAAACATCCTATTTGTAACAGAAATGGCAGAAAGGGGTTGTTACTTAAGTCATTACCTTTTATTTTGCTTTAGTAGCTTTATCTGATATATTGCAAATTATTTACTTGCGTATTTATCTGTTTGTTTGTTTGTTTGTTTGTTTGTTTGTTTGTTTGTTTGTTTGTTTGTTTGTTTGTTTGTTTGTTTGTTTGATTTGTCAGTCAGGGTAGAGCACTGATCAGAATGGAAAGCTTACAGGTTCATCCCAAAAAGATGAAGTGGAGATTACAAAAAAGATATATTGAGAAAATAAATGGGATATAGACTGGCAAAGTTTGAGTAATACCTGTGTCTTTGTAACATCAGCTAACTCATTAAAGGCAAATGTCAAACAGATTAATGTGAATAACTCAGCTATTCATTTTGTGTGGTATAGTTCTGCTTGATTACTTTATATTTTGATTACATTCTACTTTTACCTTAGGTTTCATTAAGATGTCCTGCTTGACTGCCAGATAAGAGTTTTAATTGAGATGGTCATTTTCCTATTAATTCACCTTCCCACTTTTTATCTTGGCCTTTGTAACACAGATAAAAATAAGTCTAGGAAAGAGGCAAGTATTTCTTAAAGAGTCAACAAATTCGAATTCATTCAATGTCCAAATATTTTTGTTTAAAAGTAAACAGCTATGTGGTCTTATATTTCACATGCAAACACACACACACACACACACACACACACACACACACACACACACACACACACACACACACACACACACACATTGGGCCAGATCCAGCTCAAGGTGACCTAAGCAGCTGCCTGTTGCTACGTGGGTGGTTTGATCTGGCATGGAAGATTTATTCTGCATAGATCTTGCATTAGCAAGATTTTAGCAGGAAAGTGGGTGCATTTTTTTAGCACTCTAGCGCTGAACATCAAGATTCACAGCATCGACACCAGAACATTGAAATGGCACGATATCAGAATCAGAATCACGTTTACTGGCCAAGTATGCATGCATGCAAGGAATTTGACTCTGGTTTCAGTGATTCTCCAAGTATGAATTACATAAATGCCATACATGCAACTATTAAGAACAAGACAAACAACATACATGCATCTATTAAGAACAAGACAAAAAGTAAATAAATATATACATATGGGTCTATATTTGAACATCGAAGTTTCAGAACTTCGACTGTTCTAATATCGACCCCTATACAGTGAAAGCTGAAAATAGCGAAGTGACAGAAAGCTGAATTCTTTCCTAGAGAAAGAATTTGGTTGTCCGTTCCTGTCGCTTCACCATTTTCAGCACTGTGGTGGAAAGTTACAGGTCGGGTTCAGGTAAGTGTGCGATTGTGTGGACTTGAGGGTTAGGGTGGGTTAGGTGAGTTAGGGTTAGGGCGCGGGTCAGGTAAGTGTAAGAATATGTGGACTTGAGGGTTAGGGTGGGGTAGGTGAGTTAGGGCACGGGTGAGGTGTGTGTGCGATAGTGATGGACCTTAGGGTTAGGGTTTGGGTTAAGGTAAGTGGGTAGATAGTGGTGTAGGCACAGTTTAGTGTAGGGTTGGATGTAAGATTTTAGGTGTATGTGTGTGGATTGCTGTTTGTTTGGTGTGCTTGTGTTGTGTGTATGTGTTTTGGAAAAGCGATTTTTTTTCCCTAGGAAAAAAATTCGCTGTTATGTATATTCAATGTTTTCAGCATTCGCAGAATAGGGGTCGATATTAGAACATTCGAAGTTCTGAAACTTTGATGTTCTAATATAGACCCATACATACATGGTGCAAAGTGCAACTCAGTGCAAGAAATACTGAAATAAACTCTGAAAGAAAAAAGTATTAACAATATGTAAATTATATTGCAGAAAGGATTGGGAAAAAGAATATCCCAGCCTAATAAGGTGAGTTAACAACTGATGAACTTGATGACCTGTGGAAAAAAACTGTTCTTATATCTGCTTATTTTGGTGCATATCTATATGTCCTGGCTGATGGTAATAGTGCAAAAAATGGTGGCCTGGATGTGATAGGTCAGTGATGATTTTCCCTGCCCTTTTCATGACTCTGGAATAGTACAGGTCCTGTAAGGAGGGCAAACTAGTACCAATATTTTTGGCAGACTTGACTATTTGATGTAATCTGTTTTTTTCATGATTAGACGGTGGCCCAAACCACACTCTTATGGATGAGCTGAGGACAGACTCAATGACTGCTGTATAGAAATGAATTGACAATTCCTCTGGGAGGTTGAATTTCCTCAGCTATCTCAGAAAGTACATTCACTGTTGTGCCTTTTTATGATGGACCCTACATTGGTCTCCCACTTCAAGTCCTGGGAGATTATATAAGCCAAAACCTTAAAGGATTCCACAACTGACACAGCAGTATTAAATATAAAGAGGGGGGACAATATTGTAGTACCACTCTTAAAGTCCACTGTCATCTCCACTGTTTTAAGAATGTTCAGTTCCATATTATTCTGACTACACCAAAGGGCCAGCTGCTCAACCTCCCATCTGTATGCAGACTCATCACCATTCCTGATAAGCCTGATGATAGTTGTATTGTCTGTGTATTTAATAAGTTTGACAGAGGGGTCCTTAGAGGTGCAGTCATTAGTGTAGAGGGAGAATAGCAGCGGGGAGAGCACACATCCCTGGAGGGCATTGATTGAAAGCCTGTATTGATCATGTGATAGCTACATGTAAATTTCCCTAGTTTGACCTGCTCTTTCCTATTGGTTAGAAAATTGGTGATCCATTGACAGGTGGAAGCAGGAGCAGAAAGCTGGGAGATGTGTGATTGAAGAAGTTCTGAAATTATTATATTAAATGCAGAGCTGAAGTCCACAAACAGAATCCTTGTATATGTCCCTGGGTTGTCAAGATGTTGCAAGATATAGTATAGGCCTGATATTAACTGCATCACCCACTGACCAATTCTCTTGCTAAGCAAACTGAAGGGGGTCCAATGAGGGAGCTGTAATATCCTTCAAGTGAGATAACACCAGTCTCTCAAAAGTCTTTATGACCACTGATGTCAAAGCAACAGACCTGTAGACATTCAGTCCTGTTATAGTGGATTTTATAGGCACTGGAATGATTGTAGCTTGTTTGAAACATAAGAAAACATCACACAGCTCTAATGATTTATTAAAAATCTGAGTAAAAACAGGAGCTAGTTGATCAGCACATGTTTTTAAACATGGGGGGTGAAACCCCATCTGGGCCAACTGTTTTCTTAATTTGCTGTCTTTAAAAAAATGATACACATCCTCCTCAGAGATAATTAATGCAGACAGAATCTGAGAATGTGTGAAAGAGAGAGTCATATAAGTCTGACCACTGACAGAGCTGGTAACAGTGTCATTTGTAGCCTCAGGCTTTTCAAACCTGCAGTAAAAAACATTTAAGTCATCAGCCTGCTGGAAATTCACTACAGTGTAGGGGATGGTTTCCTGTAGTTTGTAATGTTTGTAGACCTCTCCACACTGATGCAGGATCATTGGTTAAAAACAGTTTTTTCAGCTTTTCAGAATAGTTCTTTTTAACTACTTTGATTTCTTTTGTCAATGTGTTCCTTGCCTGTCTAAAAAGTGTTCTATCTTCACTTCTATAGGTATCTTCCTTGGCTTGACGAAGCTGCTTAAGTTTACCAGTAAACCAGGGTTTGCTGTTGTTAAATTTTAACCAGGTCTTAGTGGAGAAATATCTTCACAAAAGCTGACATAAGATGTTACTGTGTTTGCCAATTCATGCAAGTTATCAACAGAATCTTCAAAGACACTCCAAGTTGTACAATCTAAGCAGGCTTGCAGCCTCAGCTTTGCCTCAATAGTCCACCTTCTTGCTGTATTGATCACAGGTTTAGCAGATTTTAACTTGTTGTTGAAAGCAAATGAATCAGACAGTGATCAGAACAGCCCAAAACTGCATGGGTGACAGCACGATAAGCATGTTTTAACACTGTATAACAATGATCTACTGTGTTTGTGTCTCTGGTAGGACACTTTCTATACTGTGTAAATGGAGGAAGTCCATGGCTGAGATTTACCTTAAAATCTCCCAAAATAATCAAAAGGGAGTTTGGATAATTCTGCTCCAAGCACATTATCTGATCAAACAGTTTTTGTAGTGACGCCCTCACACAGGCTTGAGGTGGAATGTAAACACTAACCAGAATAAATGAAGAGAGCTTCCAAGGTGAATAACATTTCTACAATTAACACAAAACATGTCTAAGTCAGGGCACTACATTTTACTTAACACTGTGACATCATTACTCCAACTTTCATTGATATAAAAGCAGATTCCACCTCTTTACTCTTCCCCAATGTCGTCAATACTCTGTCTGCTCTGTAAAGTTCAAAACCAGGCAGATGTAATGCAGAAGAACACAACGACATAGGAAACAGGAAACCAAGTAACACACCAAACAGCCAATACTTCTCCAGTAATTCTCCTTTATTGTCAACGACCTGGTACCTCGGCAATTCGCCTTCAAGGATCACAACTCACTGCTACCAGCAGCAGTTTTATATATTAAGCAATCAAACAATCAATTAATTAAATAATTAGTTCCAAAAAAGGAGAAAGACTTATGTGCATTTTTAAAGTGATCTCACAGTAACTCCATTTTCTGAATAAATATTCATTTCAATAAAATTATACATGTTTAAACTCATTATGTACTCCAAATTTATATTAATAAATAAATCCATATATGAATATAAATATAATATATTATTTTTAAATACATACAATGAAATAAACTAATTTAATATGTTTTTAAATTTCATCAAATACCCAATTCTAAATTTAAACCAAAAGGTTTTAAGGTATTGAACTTCAAAATCATCCTAGTCTCTAGCTCTAATAATTTGTCAGATATATTATCACCCCTACAAATGAAGGGTTTGCCCAAAACACTATATTTTAAACTTTCTGATTTCCCCTCATGAGCTTCAAAGAAATGTTTAGCAACAGGACTAGATAAATTTAAATTCCGAATGTCCCTTAAATGTTCCAAGATTCTAACTCTAACCATTCTCTTGGTTTGTCCAATATACCAAATGTTATTACAACTGCAAGTAAGTGTATATACAACACCAGTAGATTTACAATTAAAGTAGTGCTTGGGGGTGTGGTTAATTTGATTAATGGAACTAACGTTGATTACTCTATCACATAAACTGCAAGAGCCACATCTAAATGTTCCCACATTAGTAGTATAAGAAGTTCCTTTGATTAAGAGGTTATTATTTAATATTTCCTTTACATTTTTTCCTTTTTTATATGAAAAAGTTATATGATATGGAAAAAGCTCACCTATGGATTCGTCCTCACTGACCAAATACCAAAACCTTTTAATTAAAGAAGTGAATTTCTCAGAAAAAGTTGTGTATTTGGTCACAAAGAATATTTTTTCCACATCTCTTTCTTTTTTTATTGGATCTAAAACATCCATTTCAAACGTTGTGGAATTTCTATTCTTATTCACAACATCATCCATACTCTTTAAGAGTTGCTTTTTTTCATACCCTCTCTCCAATAATCTTAAGTAAACCTCATTTAACTCATAATCCAACTCAGACTCTATGCTAGTGTGCTGATATATTCTTTTGAATTCCCCATAAGGCAAAGCTTTCAACAAATGAGGAGGATGCATACTAGTAGCATGCAAAAACATATTAACTGACGTACTCTTTCTGAAAGGTCTGAACTCAATAATATTATTTCTTTCAAACAAAGCCAGATCCAAAAAGTTGATTTCATTTCTATTTATCTCATATGAATATGAAAGGTTATGTTCATTATTATTCAGAGATTCAAAAAATTACAAAATTCCAACACATCCCCTTTACATATGAAAATTAAGAGAATGGTTAGAGTTAGAATCTTGGAACATTTAAGGGACATTCGGAATTTAAATTTATCTAGTCCTGTTGCTAAACATTTCTTTGAAGCTCATGAGGGGAAATCAGAAAGTTTAAAATATAGTGTTTTGGGCAAACCCTTCATTTGTAGGGGTGATAATATATCTGACAAATTATTAGAGCTGGAGACTAGGATGATTTTGAAGTTCAATACCCTAAAACCTTTTGGTTTAAATTTAGAATTGGGTATTTGATGAAATTTAAAAACATATTAAATTAGTTTATTTCATTGTATGTATTTAAAAATAATATATTATATTTATATTCATATATGGATTTATTTATTAATATAAATTTGGAGTACATAATGAGTTTAAACATGTATAATTTTATTGAAATGAATATTTATTCAGAAAATGGAGTTACTGTGAGATCACTTTAAAAATGCACATAAGTCTTTCTCCTTTTTTGGAACTAATTATTTAATTAATTGATTGTTTGATTGCTTAATATATAAAACTGCTGCTGTGTAGCAGTGAGTTGTGATCCTTGAAGGCGAATTGCCGAGGTACCAGGTCGTTGACAATAAAGGAGAATTACTGGAGAAGTATTGGCTGTTTGGTGTGTTACTTGGTTTCCTGTTTCCTATGTCGTTGTGTTCTTTCGAGAGTTGGGTCCAAGCCGTACTTTTTCCAGTGACTTATCTCTGAATTAACATTTTTGTGCTGAGATTGTTGAATTTTGCTTTCATCTATGTCACATAATGAAAGCTCCGAACGGAGCCCTGTACCTGATGCCCTGCTGTTTCTAGATATGGTGGTGGAGAGTGAAAAAAGGTATATAAGTAATGATCCCTGGAACTTGGGGGGAAATACAGATGCGGATGGTCATTTTGCTCTGTTAAACAAGTTAATGGCTAAGGAAATTGCACTTTATTTTGATACTAGACTATTGGAGAAATATTTAAGTCTCAATATTACCCCTAGAGGGTTACGTGTTGATAAATTACCAGCTGCACCTTTTTCAGATGATGAGTCTGACCTGTTGAAAGAGTGGAAACAAACTTCTCTTTCCTGCACTACAGGTTGGCTCCGTATACTGATTAAACGTAACAAAAAATCTCATGAGAAACTCAAGAATGAGATTTCAGTGCTGCAAAATGAACTTGTAGCTGAGGTGAATTATAGAGCTCAAATGGTTAATATCAATGATAAAATGAATAAGCTAGAGGCTGATATCGTACAGAGAAAACGCAATAAATTAATTCGGGACTTAAAAGACTATGAAACAGGTATCATCTTCAACTGGCAGCGTGAACCTGTGCGCAATCGATCTAGGGGGAGGAGCTGGACTCGCAGCCCCAAACGAAGAGACTTTTCAGCGTCTTCTTTTTCTTCAACGGAACAGAATACTGTTGCCAAAAGTGTTTCCTTTGCCAGAACTGTTGCCTCCAATCGAGTTCCTGATAGGGATGCTTCGGAAGCTTCTAATGAAGCTTCAAATTCAAATTCTATGGATAATGTGAACTTTCAAAATGACCACTGCAACAAGGGGAGAAACGGAAGAAATGGCAGAAAGGGGTGAAATCACTACAAATGAAGGTTTGACAATAACAGTTTCAAACAGAACTTGTAACAATGTATCTTTGTTGGAATGCATTAACTTATCTAACTTGTGTTTAAATAATGACATGTTCAATGTTCTGTGTAAGGGGAGTAAATTTGTCCCCACGATTTTTCCGTCGTTTGCTGATATTTATTTTGAAGTTAAAGCATTCATTCGCAAACTTTTATTAAGAGTATACTTTAAAAAGTTCATTAATGTGAATGTGAATGAAAATGTTTCAAGTTTAAATGAGGTTCATAACGAATCATTTAATGAAGCTGATTTTGACGAAAGTTTAATGAATTTATCTATATATAATTATGAATGTAATGAATCTAATACTTCTCTTGATGAATGTGATGATGGATTAATTTGCCCTAATACCAACATTAATTCAAATGTTAATTACCTGACAGGGTATGGCAAGTTAATGATACCAAAATTTAAAAATGTTAGAAGCAAGTTTACACCAGCGATTTTTATACCAGCTATTTCCGTTTTTCAAAAGGTACGTCTTAAAGAAATAGAGATATCATTTGGGGAATTTTGTAAAGAGAAAAAGCAATTTAACCTGAATAAAGAAGAATGGCAGGCTTTGAAAAATCTTAAAGAATTAAAAAATGAGTATATATTTAAATGTGCTGACAAAGGGGGTAATTGGGTTATTTTGAATAAACCTGATTATTGTAGGATGGTTAATCGATTACTCTCTAATTGTGAAGAATATAACAAACTTGATGGTGATCCCCTAAAATCTTACAATGAAGAATTGTTATTTTTATTGGAAAGGGGAGAACGACTAGGATTTTTCTTGCAAACTGATGTCAAAAAGATGTATATTAAAGACCCTACCATACCAATATTATATGCACTGCCCAAGATCCATAAAGATTTAGTTGAGCCCCCTGGTAGGCCTATAGTATCAGGGGTAGGCTCTTTTTTGGAGAATGTTAATGTCTTTTTGGACTTTCAGCTAAAAGTTTATCTCAATAGGGTTAGTGCTCATATTTGTAACACTCAAGAATTGATCAATGAAGTGTCCAAAATCAGCTGGAACAATGACTATTATTGGGTGACTATAGATATCAAGTCTTTATATACAAATATTAATATTAGGTGGGGACTTGAAGCCATATATAATATGTTAGGTGAAGGTCCTAGGACTAGTTTTTTGATTAATTTATTGGAATTTTGTTTAACTCACAATTATTTCATGTTTAATAATGAGTATTTTTTACAAACTAAGGAGACTGCAATGGGTGCTGCTTATGCTCCCACATATGCTGTGATATACATGGATTCTTTTGAAAAAAAGTTTATTTACCCTACGGATTTTTTTAAACATAAAGTAGTTTTGTACAAACGTTTTATTGGCGACTTAATTTTCATATGTAAAGGGGATGTGTTGGAATTTTGTGATTTTTTTGAATCTCTGAATAATAATGAACATAACCTTTAATTTTCATATGAGATAAATAGAAATGAAATCAACTTTTTGGATCTGACTGTTTGAAAGAAATAATATTATTGAGTTCAGACCTTTCAGAAAGAGTACGTCAGTTAATATGTTTTTGCATGCTACTAGTATGCATCCTCCTCATTTGTTGAAAGCTTTGCCTTATGGGAAATTCAAAAGAATATATCAGCACACTAGCATAGAGTCTGAGTTGGATTATGAGTTAAATGAGGTTTACTTAAGATTATTGGAGAGAGGGTATGAAAAAAAGCAACTCTTAAAGAGTATGGATAATGTTGTGAATAAGAATAGAAATTCCACAAGGTTTGAAATGGATGTTTTAGATCCAATAAAAAAAGAAAGAGATGTGGAAAAATATTCTTTGTGACCAAATACACAACTTTTTCTGAGAAATTCACTTCTTTAATTAAAAGGTTTTGGTATTTGGTCAGTGAGGACGAATCCATAGGTGAGCTTTTTCCATATCATATAACTTTTTCGTATAAAAAAGGAAAAAATTTAAAGGAAATATTAAATAATAACCTCTTAATCAAAGGAACTTCTTATACTACTAATGTGGGAACATTTAGATGTGGCTCTTGCAGTTTATGTGATAGAGTAATCAACGTTAGTTCCATTAATCAAATTAACCACACCCCCAAGCACTACTTTAATTGTAAATCTACTGGTGTTGTATATACACTTACTTGCAGTTGTAATAACATTTGGTATATTGGACAAACCAAGAGAATGGTTAGAGTTAGAATCTTGGAACATTTAAGGGACATTCGGAATTTAAATGTATCTAGTCCTGTTGCTAAACATTTCTTTGAAGCTCATGAGGGGAAATCAGAAAGTTTAAAATATAGTGTTTTGGGCAAACCCTTCATTTGTAGGGGTGATAATATATCTGACAAATTATTAGAGCTGGAGACTAGGATGATTTTGAAGTTCAATACCTTAAAACCTTTTGGTTTAAATTTAGAATTGGGTATTTGATGAAATTTAAAAACATATTAAATTAGTTTATTTCATTGTATGTATTTAAAAATAATATATTATATGTATATTCATATATGGATTTATTTATTAATATAAATTTGGAGTACATAATGAGTTTAAACATGTATAATTTTATTGAAATGAATATTTATTCAGAAAATGTAGTTACTGTGAGATCACTTTAAAAATGCACATAAGTCTTTCTCCTTTTTTGGAACTAATTATTTAATTAATTGATTGTTTGATTGCTTAATATATAAAACTGCTGCTGTGTAGCAGTGAGTTGTGATCCTTGAAGGCGAATTGCCGAGGTACCAGGTCGTTGACAATAAAGGAGAATTACTGGAGAAGTATTGGCTGGTTGGTGTGTTACTTAGATGTAATGCAGAGTCTGGAATGGATTCATTTAGTCAGGTTGCTGTGAAACACAGTACAAAAGAAAGTGAAAAATCCTTGTGAGTTTCATTGAGAAGTAACAGTTCATCCATCTTATTGCATACTTAGCACTACCATTCAAAAACCTCTCTGTCTCAGATTAACCAGTGCACTAGCTCGCTTCCCCCTTTTGCGATGCTTGTGTCTAGCTATGCTACTGACAGCTGCTGCTCCTCCAGCTAGGATCTCCAGAAAATGTCTTAATTGTTTATAATCCAGTGTTAAATTGGATGAACTAAATTGCCAAATATTTAACAATTCTTCATGAGTATACATAATTACAGTTGAACACCAAACAAGACAAATAAACAAAAACAAATAGAATACTACAGAGCACTGAACCAAGGCTCCCATTC
This sequence comes from Protopterus annectens, assembly GCF_019279795.1. Lineage (NCBI taxonomy): Eukaryota > Metazoa > Chordata > Ceratodontiformes > Protopteridae > Protopterus > Protopterus annectens. Next base: position 293,366,671 of record NC_056741.1, on the reverse strand, counting down.
TCAGCACCATCTTGCATAATATCAAAGTATCATAACAGCAAACTACAAAAGTTTTCTTGAAATTTACTGATAATGTGCCTCAAGAATAAACAGCAGAAATAAAACTTGTAGCAAAGGTCAAGTACCTGAAGGGAGATTCTTTGAAAGAAAGTGGCAATTAATTGTATTAATTATGTCTATTTTTATATTATGCAATCTTTCTTTGATATAGCAATGCTACATTATTAAGTCATTTGAGGTAAAAGGCTATAAAGTGAAGCTAATTAGTTCTGATGCCACAAAACAATGCAAGAAGATACGAAGTTCAAAAGAAGTGGAATTACAGTTCTACTGGTTAAATATGTTTTTGTTTGCTCATTCTGCTATATCTCATTTCCTAATTATGTTTGTGTTCAGATGCTCCATAGACTTGTTCATACAAAGAGTCTTCATTGCTTAACAAATAATTTTTTTTTTTATCATTTATTGACCGGGTTGGTCCTAGTAAGCTGATGGCTTCTTTTTAGGGAAAACAGGAGGTGACATTTATACTACCAGGGGAAATTTGTCTAGGGCATTTGGGAACTTCCCCTACTCTTGGTAGTCAGGGGAAGGATTTGTGTGTTACATATCCTGACTTCCTGTTTCCTCTCCAAGCACGGAGGCATCCAGGAGGAACAGGAAGAAAATATGGCTGATTCAGCTTTAGCTGAAAATGAAGTGTAGGTGGATGAAAATGTAGTTGAAATGGTTGAATCACTACCAGAAGTTTTTTTCTGATGGTGTGGGTGCAGAAAACAACAGTGATGTTGGAAAAAAGGAGACTGTAGCTGTAACAGAGATGGATTCAGAGGAAAACTTTCAGAGGAGATTGTCTGAAGGAAAGCTAGTTACCTCTGAAAAATGCATTATTACAACCTTCCAATCAGAGGAGGAAATGGTAAACCAAAGTGAACCAGAAAGTGGAACAGCAATTTCATGGAGTGACATCATGGAGAAAATCGAAGAAGAAAAAGGAGAAAAAGAGACTGTCAGAAAAAAAAAAGTTTAAGAGACAAAAATGTATACACAAACTGTGGGAGAAGGAGCAAAGAAGAAATAAAAGAATCAAAAAAGAAGTATACAGTACAAGTGAGCTATAGAAAAGAAGAACGTTTGGACAGGTATAAGGTTTGGGACCTTGTCATAGCACCTCTGGGTGTCAAAGCAAAAAAAGTTAAGAGCATTAATTTTAATTAATAAAGAAACATTTTGTGACTTCATATTTGAGACTGGGCAGGCCATGGAAATTTTTTTGTGTGCATATGAACAAAAGAAAAATATTTATCCTTGGTCAGAATATGGCGAGCAAGCTTTTTACAGACAAACAAAAAAAAAGAATAATGATCCAGTTTAGAACTGAAATAGAAGCAAAAGAACTGAAAGAACATTTGTTAACTATATGTAAAGAAGTAACAGACACTACAAAAATATATTATGAAAGAGAAAAAGACATTGTAGGCTGTCCACTTAATAAAAGTTTATATTAGCACTTTCGTTTGACAAAATATTCAAACTTCATCAAATACTAATTTAAAGATGAAAAAAGCATTTAAATACTGTTTGTAATGTTGACATCACTTCCTGTATACAAGATTAAAGGTAAATGGAAAACTTTTTTACCATAATTATTAAATGTTCTAAGTGCAATTCTAAAATAGTTTATCTATCTAAAGCTTTCAAGTTCAATAAACATTTTACATTACAGGTGTCGTTCAGTCTAGGAAAATTGAATGAACCCAGACGCAATTGCCACAAAAGCTCTTTTTCCTCCAGTCTCAAAGACCAACGACCACCTCTCTTGTCAGGGACTAATTGTTCCAAAATAGAAAAGAGAAATGAATGATTCATATTCTCCACTGTGTGTTTTGCTAGAGCATTGTTGACATTATTTTTACGAATATTATAAATATGTTCATAAATACATTGTTTTAATGATTGCTCTGTTTTGCCAACATAAAAACATGTGCATTTTTCACATGAAGCCAGATAAATAACTCCCTTAGATTCACAATTATACTTGTCAAGGGTGTGGAATTGTTGTCCTGTTATATATATATACTTTTACCCACTTTTATATATTTACACAGGTTGCACCTCCCACATTTAAACATGCCAGAGTTACTGACTAATTTTTGGGGGGGGGGGGGGTTGCTCTAATAAGGCTTTCAGATAGTGACCTCTTCTGAAAATAAAATTAGGTTTTTCACATAATTTGTTACATATTGTCAGGTCGGTCGATATTACAATCCAATTTTTGGTCAAAACATTCTTTAGGAACCCAGTGGTGTTAGTAAAAGATGTAATAAAGAAAGTAGTTTGTTCAACATTCAAATTTGCCTTGTCAACAATGTATTGAGTGTTATAGGTCAAAACATTGGATGTTGAAACTACAATATCAGATGGAATGTTACCATTTTGACTACTTCTATTTAAAACAGGTTTAAAGTCACCTCTTCTCCTTTTGGTGGTAACTTCAAAAATTAAATTGTCTACTAGTTCTAAAGGATAAGATCTTTTTAGAAACATGTCTTTTAGATTGTTTACTTCTGTCATGAAGACAGAAAACAAAGATGTCATTCTGGCCGCTCGGACAAGTTGTCCTTTTACGACTGCCTTCTTCTGATGGAAGGGGTGTGAACTGTCGAAGTGTAGGAAGTTATTGGAATAAGTGGGCTTCCTATACACACTGGCCAAATATCTTTGGTTAACCAAGTCATTAACTAGAAAGACATCTAAAAAAGTGATGTTGAATTTATTGAATTCAAAAGTGAATTTCAAAAATTCAGTCATAGTAGATAGATGTTCCACAAAGGTCTCTGCCGTTGCTTCATTACCATCGAATAAAATGAAGATGTCATCTAAATAGCATGTATACCATTTAACATGTGCTTTAAACAAACTGTCCTTAAACAAAAAATTCCTTTCCCAAAAACATAAAACACCGTTGGCAAAACTTCCCCCACATGGGGAACCCATAGCCACTCCAGAACTTTGCTTGTAAAATGTGTCATTAAATGAAAAGAAGTTATTTTGTAATATGATTTCTAAAAGTGTTATTATTAAGTGGACATTGTCATTATTCGCACCTTTGCTAATAATGAAGTCCCTTGTCCACTTTAAACCCAATTCCTGGGGGATGATGGTGTATAAATCCTTAACTTCTATACTGAGAAAATATAGGGATTCGTCATGAACAATAAGGTTAAGTTGTTCTAAGAAGTGCCATGAATCACGACAAATTTGTGATTCAGTTTTTAAATATGTCTTCAATTTTTCAACCACAAATTTGGCACAAGCAAAAGTGATGGACCCTCGTCCATTAACAATTGGACGTAAAGGGGGGTTCTTGATGTTCTTATGTATTTTGGGAAGTGCAAAAAAAAGAGGGAATTTTAGGAGCTGGCATACTCAAATAATTAAACACATCCAAGGTGATGGTTCCTTCAATAAATAAATCATTAAGTAAATACTTAATTTTTCGGAATGCACCGTTGATCTCATTAAAGGATACCTTAATGTAGGTGTCACTTTCTAACAATGTTTTAACTCTTTCAATGTACTGAATTTCTTCCATAAAAACGAAACCACCTCCTTTGTCTGGTTTAAGGACACGAATGTTATGTGCTCTCAAATTGTCTAAAAGTGATCTCTCCTTTGATGTAATGTTATTCTTTATGTTAAATGAACTTTTAACTGATGTATTTAGTGTGTATCTTAAGTCTAATTCACATATTTTTTCATATAAACCCTAAGGTGGGATGTAATGGAGGGCTAAAAAGACTGGATATCTTTGGTTCATTATTGTTAATGAAGCAACTGTTCCCAAAAGTAAGCCTTAAATTCAATTTTCGTAAATATAATTTAAAGTCCATAAGAGTTCTTGCTAAGTCGGCTTGTTTGCTTGGAACAAAAGTGAGACCTTTTGCAAGCAAGTTAACTAAGTCCTGTGTAACAGGATATCGTGAAAAATTATATATTTTAAAGTCCTTGGTAGAATTTGATATTATTTCAATGTCATTTTCATCGGTAGATGTTAAAGATGTAGACTGTGTTATCATCTCCGCCTGCGGTTCTGACCCTTTTGCCGAAAGTTCTGTTGTTGTCATTCTCCCCCCATGTTCTGTTTGTTCTGCCCTACCTGATGAAAACCCTGAGAAGTGGAGGAATTAGATGAATTTTGTTTTTCTTTAATTCTCTCACTTCTTCTGGGAGATGCAACTTGTGGTGTGGTACCACAAGTGTTGGTAGATGGTTGAGGCTCATCCCTGTTGTTGGAAATTTCAGAGTCCCTTACGTTAGTAAAGTTGTTATTTTGGAAAAGTGGTGGTAAGGGATATGCAACCCCTCTTTCATAATCAAGCTTGTCACGGGCTAATGTTTTTATTTTTGTTTCCTGTAATTTTGCCAAACTGTGGTCGATGCTGGAAAACATCCAACCAAAGTCATATTTGTAACGCAAAAATTCAGGATTGGATTTTATAGCAGCATCCAAAAGGTCAAGTTCTTTCATCAATGAGTCAATTTGGTTCTGGTAGCTCTTTATTAATAACTCCAAAAATTGGCATCCCTGCTGGTCAAATAATAATAAAATTTCACCATGAAAGGAAGAATTCCTGACTAGGCCTGAAGGATACCTCCACTGCCTTAATCCTTTTGGAATTTGTTTCCAGTTTATACATTCTGTCAAATATACGACTTCTAATTGTAACTTTTTACACTTAAATAATTTGATTTCAAAGGATTTTAACAAATCCACAATATTGTTAAGAGATGAGGCAGTACCTGTTTCATTACTGTCCGTGATTCCTGGATCCAAAGAATTGTTGTTTGAAGTTAAAACAAAAGTTTTTTGCAAAACGTCCTTTAAGGATGGAAAATGCAATCCGGTGTTAACATTCAACGGAACCCTCTCAGTAGATTGTCTCTCATGGGTGTTCCGTGTGTTTGAATTGTTGTTAGTGGAATTCGACGCTGCACCACAAAGAAGTGTAGATTGGTGAGATGTATTAGTCCCTAGATCTGTTCTTACAGGTGCACTGTTACCAATTCCATTATTGCTGACTTTTGTGGGATTCAATCGTTCCAAAAAAATTGGACCCGCTTGTTGTAAAAGTGGGGTATTTGCCGAAACACAAACCCCAGCTTTTAAACCTGGAAGTGATGTAGAAAGCAGTCTGTTTTTGAATACTGAACCGCTCGGTTGATTTGCTGCACCGAGGTTTCTAAGATGAGATTCACGTACATCTTTGGCTAAAATGTCCACTCGGTCCGATAAACATTTTATAAGTTGGGTAAGCATCCCCAAACTTATCTCTATGTTTTCTTGAGTTGTTGGTGAAGCAAATGAAAGTTGAGAAGTGGGAATAGCCTCCTCCGCCATAACAAATGAAAAAACTCGCAAAATTCAAACGGAATAAACAAACTGTTTAAACAAAAAAAGACGTTGTAGGTTGTCCACTTAATAAAAGTTTATATTAGCACTTTCGTTTGACAAAATATTAAAACTTCATCAGATACAAATTTAAAGATGAAAAAAAGCATTTAAATACTGTTTGTAATGTTGACATCACTTCCTGTATACAAGATTAAAGGTAAATGGAAAACTTTTTTACCATAAATATTAAATGTTCTAAGTGCAATTCTAAAATAGTTTATCTATCTAACGCTTTCAAGTTCAATAAACATTTTACATTACAGGTGTCATTCAGTCCAGGAAAATTGAATGAACCCAGACGCAATTGCCACAAAAGCTCTTTTTCCTCCGCTCTCAAAGACCAAGGACCACCTCTCTTGTCAGGGACTACACTACACTTATCTGTTGTTTGAACTTAATAAACCATGGCTTAAGCAAGTGATGCGAACTTGAATTCTGTTTTCTTATTTTTGATAAGACCGGAAAGTAAGTTTTTTCATGCATCTTACATAAGAAGTTATGACAACAGTCTGTTTTAGTAACTGGAATGTTGATATTGTTCCTGTACAAGTAGTTTATATATATATATATATATATATATATATATATATATATATATATATATATATATATATATATATATATATATATATATATATATATATATATGGGTCACTGTTGAATTATCGAAAGCCATCAAATTGTGTTTCCGATAATTCAGTTTAGCGAAAGTGCATCTTATCGAAAGTGCAAACTATTGACTATGCACTTTCGCTAAACCCAAAATAACCACAAAAAAAAGAAAAAAAAGAAAAAAAAAAAATCAAACATTGTTATGCAGAGGGGCAAACCCCCCTGTGCCCCCCACACCCCCCTACTTTATTATTCTCACTCTGAGATCGCACTACACTGAGGAAAAGGAAATATTCCCTTATCCCCACTGTAGTACGATGTCAGCAATAGATCCGTTAGTTGTAAATTAACGGTATACGTTGATTTACAACTAACGATGCATGCAGACTGCATGCTTTCTTTGTGTTTTCTATTTAGCGAAAGTGCATTTCGACAAAATACACTTTCGCTAAATTGTGATTACCGAAACACAAATTCGCTAATTTGTGTTTCGACAATCTAACAAGGACCCATATATATATATATATATATATATATATATATATATATATATATATATATATGTATATATATATATATATATATATATATATATATATACACACACACACACACACACACACACACACACACACACACACACACACACACACATACATACACACACACACACACACACACACACACACACACACACACACACACACACACACACACAGATGATGAGTTAAGTTGGCTGTCATTAAAGTCAGCATCTGTTTAGTTGGCACAGTTTGATGACTTAGCAGATGGTTGACAGTTGTATGACATCATTCCATTTCTGGGGTTGGGAATATGCTCTTTCCTCATATTGTAATATTGTACAATCTCAATGTTAGAATATAAAATTAGCAGAAAGTGTGGGGGAACACAAGGATGGGCTTGTCCAGCTGCAAAAAACAATATTTGTAACTCACATTATGAGAGGTTATATCTCGGCACATGATAAGTTAAGTGTTGACATTTTGTTTTCAACATGAGTGACACTGACCTTTGGCTGTTATATATAAATATAGATATCTATCTATATATATATATATATATATATATATATATATATATATATATATATATATGGTTCTAGGAAGGAAGATCGAAACAGACAAGACCGACACCGACATCACCGACGCGAAAACACCGACACGGAAATGATCGACACTACAAACCACAGGTAAGGGGTTTAAAATTCGCTAATCAAGCCTACCATGTTCAGGTAAGGGGTTTAAATTTAACACATGCATAACACTGCCACCTTACCTGAACATGGTAGGCTTGATTAGCGAATTTTAAACCCCTTACCTGTGGTTTGTAGTGTCGATCATTTCCGTGTCGGTGTTTTCGCGTCGGTGATGTCGGTGTTGGTCTTGTCTGTTTCGATCTTCCATCCTAGAACCATATATATATATATATATATACAGTGGATATAAAAATTGTACACACCCCTGTTAAAATGCCAGGTTTTTGTGATATAAAAAACTGAGACCACAATAAATCATTTCAGAACTTTTCTCACCTTTAATGGGACCTATAACCTGTACAATTCAATGGAAAAACAACCAAATCTGTGAGGGGAAAAACATAAAAAAATAAAAAATTTACAATACGCTGATTGCATAAGTTTGCACACCCTTAAACTGATACATTGTTGTGTGTGCACACCATTAAACAAATATGTTGAAGCACCCTTTTATTTAATTTCAGCATTCAGTCTTTTTAGGTACACACCTGCCATCAAGTAAAGAGTCTCTGATTGTTGTGTCTTTCGGCCTTTTCCCAGTTAGGGGTCGCCACAGGGCAACTCCGGTCTGCTAATGATTGGCAGTAGATTTTTACGTGCCAAGTTGCCAGCCCTGATGCACAACCTTCAACGAAGGTATGCCCATTCACGCATGTCTTCACACAGTAGATGCTCTAGCTGAGAATCAAACAGGACATCTTACTGTGATGCTACTGCAGCACTACCACCGCAGTACAAGTAAAGAGTCTCTGATTAACCCCAAATAAAGTTCAGCTGTCCTAGTAGGATTTTCCTGACATTTACTTAGTTGTCTGCTACAGCAAAAGCCATGGTTCGCAGAGAGCTTACAAAGCATCAAAGGGATCTCATTGTTGAAAGTATCAGTCAGGAGAAGGGTACAAAAAACTTTCCACAGCATTGGATATACCATGGAACACAGTGAAGACAGTCATCATAAAGCGGAGAAAATATGAGACAACAGTGACATTGCAAAGAACTGTACCTCCCTCCAAAATTGATGAAAAGGCAAAATGAAAACTGGTCAGGGAGGCTGCTAAGAGACCTACAGCAACACTGAAGGAGTTGTGGGAATTTCTGGCAAGTACTTGTTGTGTACTACATGTCAAAACTATCTCCCATATTCTCCATATGTCTGGAATATGGGGTAGGGTTGCAAGACGAAAGCCTTTTCTTACACAGAAAAACATCCAGACCCAGCTAAAATTTGCAAAACAATATATCTAGTCTCCCAAAAGCTTGTGGGAAAATGTGTTATGGTCTGATGAGACCAAGGTTGAACTTTTTGGCCACAATTCCAAAAGGTATGTTTGGTGCAAGAACAGCACTTCACATCACCAAAAGAATACCATTCCCACTGTGAAGCATGGTGATGGGAGTATTATGCTCTGGGGTTGCTTTTCTTCAGCTGGAACTGGGGCTTTATTTAAGGTTGAATAAATTATGAACAGTTCTAAATACCAGTCACTTTTGGCGCAAAACATTCAAGTGTCTGCTAGAAACCTGAAGATGAAGAGGAAGAGGAATTCCACCTTTCAACATGACAATGACCCCAAGCATGTATCCAAATCAACAAAAGAATGGCTTCACCAGAAGAAAATTGAAGTTTTGGAATGGCCCAGCCAGAGCCCAGACCTAAATCCAACAGAAAATCTGTGGGGTGACCTGAAGAGGGATGTGCACAAGAGATGTCCTCACAATCTGACAGATTTGAAGCGCTTTTGCAAGGAAGAGTGGGCAAATATTGCCAAGTTAAGATGTGCCATTCTGATAGACTCCTACCCAAAAAGATTGAATGCTGTAATTAAATCAAAAGCTGCTTCATCAAAGTATTAGTTTAATGGTGTGCACACTTATGCAACCAGCGTATTGTACATTTTTTATTTTTTATATTTTTCCCCTAACAGATTTTTTTTTATTGAATTGTACAGGTTATAGGTCGCATTAAAGGTGGGAAAAGTTTTGAAATTATTTATTGTGGTCTCATTTTTTTATATCACAAACATTTTAACAGGCATGTGTTCACTTTTTATATCCACTATATATATGGCGAGAGAGAAAGAGACAGAGGATAGAGGTACACATGGATGACAACATAGGAGATCAATGCCAGCATATTGAAAATATACTTACCAAACAAATGACAGGATTGAAATGGCAACAGATCACATAAGGAAAACAAATTGTTTCTTTTTAGGTTCATAGGTTCATAGGTAGGTAATAGGCTATCTGCCCAAAGGCATTTATAAGCCTAGCTGGAATGTGTTGGCTTTCACCACCCCCCCCCTTAGATTAGTTCCCTGTGCCTCTGTCCAGCAGAGCCATTGAAGTGATCCCTGGGGTAAAGTTTCTGTTTCTCATCCACTCATCAAGGTTTCTCTTGAAGAGGGTTAGCAAGGAGCTCTGCCTAATGTAGACTGGAATCTTGTTCCAGAGCATGGGAAGTCTCTGGGACAGGAATCTATCCCTCCAGCATGTCCTATTCATTGTTGTGGTGAGGTTTAGATGCCTGGAGTGTGTGGCTCGAGGGGATATGGTTTTCTTTAGGTGGAGCATGTCCATCAATTCTGGGTTGGACATGGCCTTGTATGTCAGGCAGAGATCACCTTTGAGTAGGCGGTATGCAACCGAGTACAGCTGAGACTTCTTCAGTCGAGCTGCATAGGGCATCTGCTTGAGGCCAGTGATTCTCTTGGTGAGGAACTTCTTTGGTCTTTCCAGTAGTTGCAGGTGTCTTGTAAGGTACATCCCAAATGGGGCATTGTACTCTATGATGGGTCTGATGAGTGATGCGTAGAGGGGCCCAATGACCTCTTTTCGATCTAGATACAAACCCTTTTGTGATTAGGTGGGCCACATAGAAGGATTTTCTATCCACTTTGGCAATGTGATTATCAAAGGAGAGGTTACTATCTACTTGGGTCCCCAGATCCCTTACTACATCTTCAGTATTTAGGGGGCTACCACCTATGTTGTAGTTTGTGGGTACTTCATTTTTTCCAAAGGGGATGACTATGCACTTTTTGGCATTTAGCTTGCGACCATGGTTTTGACACCAGGTATCTGTCTCAGTGAGACCCTTTTGGAGGATGTCTGTGTCAGCCAGAGAGTCAATTATAGCCCCTAGTTTGTAGTCGTCTGCGAACGTGGTGAGCTATAGGCCTCCTGTGCTTGCCTGTACCTCTGAGAAGTATATGCCGGACAGCAGGGGTCCTAGGACTGAGCCCTGGGGAACGCCACTTGTAACAGGTTTAGAGTCAGACCTAGCTCCTGCAACTCTTACCATGTAGGCTCTGTCCATGAGCCATTTGGCAACCCATCTTGTGCTGTAGGGGTTTATGTTTAGGCTGGTGAGCTTGTCTATAATACCTGAGTGGAGAATAGTGTCGAAGGCCTTTTCGAGTTCTAGGTAGGCTGTGTGGCCACCTTTCCCTCGTCTATTTGGTAACTGTCTCAAAGAAGCCCACCAGGTTTAGGAGGCATGATCTGCCCTTACCAAAGTTGAACTGGGTTGGGTCCAGTGTTTGGAGGTTTCCAATGTCTCTGTTAATGAGATCCATAATGATGCACTCCATAGCTTTGCAGACCAAGCTAGTCAGGCTTATAGGGGGATAGTTCCCGGGGTCCATTGTGGCTCCACCTTTGTGGAGCAGAATAACCATTGCTGTGTGCCACTCTGTGGGCACATAGCCTGTGAAGAGGCTGAGTTTAAACAGTGTGTTTAGGTGAGGGGTTAATTCATCTTTGAGCTCATGTAGGACACAGCCTGAGACACCGTCTGGTCCCATTGATGCTATGTTTTTGGCTTTGGAAAGGGCTGTTTTAACTTGAGTGTCTGTGATTTCAGGGGCACTACATTCTTCTGGTATAATTATGGGCCCTTTTGGGGGTGAGAGGGGGGTGAAAATTTCACTGAACCTGTCTGCCAGGATGTTGGCTATATTGATCGGTTCAGTGTATTTTGTGCCATTCTGCACTAACTCCGAGCAGATCTGAGACTTGCCACTTAGATTCTTGGCATAGCTAAAGAATGCCTTGTGGTTATCTTTGGAGTCCATGGCAATTTTTCTGTCGAAGCTAGCCTTGGATGATTTTATGAGGGAACGTAGTTTCTTGCTGATACTGATCAGGGATGTTCATAGGTTCATAGGTTCATAGGTTTATACTAGGCTAACTGCCCTAGGGCATTTATAAGCCTAGCCCAAAGTTATGTGGCTTACGCCGCCCCTTATGTTAGAAATACTGTGCCCATTAGTTTGTTGTGCCTCTGTCCAGTAGTGACACAGAGATGATTCCCGGGGTAAACCTACGATCTCCCATCCACCGGTCAAGATTTCTCTTGAACAGAGCCAGCGAGGTGCTCTGCCTCACATGGACCGGGATTTTATTCCACAGCATGGGGAGTCTCTGGGTGATAAATCTATCCCTCCAGCACATCCTATTTATATCCGTGCTAAGGTTTAAGTCTCTTGCTCTAGTGGTTTTGGTGGATTTGGATTTTTTGAGGTGGAGTATGTCCATTAATTCCGGGTTGGTCATGGCCTTGTATGTCAGGCACAGGTCACCTCTGAGCAGACGGTATGCAACTGAATAGAGTTGGAGTTTCTTCAGTCTGGCAGCATATGACAGGTTTTGGAGTCCCTTTATCCTTTTGGTGAGGAACGTTTGGGGTCTCTCCAATTGCTGCAGGTGTCGGGTGAGATACATCCTGAATGGGGCATTGTACTCAATCATTGGTCTGATAAGTGAAGAGTACAGGGGAACAATGACCTCACTTGATCTGGATGTGAATCCCTTCATGATCAGGTGGGCAATGTAGAAGGTCTTTCGAACCACTTTTGCAACGTGAGCGTCAAACGAGAGGCCACTGTCAACCTGGGTCCCCAGGTCCCTGATAACCTCTTCTGTGCTTAGTGGGTTGCCATCTATATGATAGCTTGGGGTTACCTTGTTTTTCCCGAAGGGTATGACTATAAACTTTTTTGTGTTTAACTTCAGGCCATGGCTCTGGCACCAGCTATCAGTTTCCGTGAGACCCCTCTGAAGGATGTCTGTGTCCGATGTACTATCCACTTAGGCACCCAGTTTGCAGTCATCCGCAAACTTTGTCAGCCATAGTCCTCCTATGTTTGCCTGTACTTCTGAGAAGTAGATGCTGAACAATAGGGGGCCAAGGACTGAGCCCTGTGGGACTCCACTTGTAACCGGCTTGGAGTCTGACATGGCTCCAGCAACTCTAACTCTGTGGGTTCTGTCCTTTAGCCAGTTTGCAACCCATCTTGTGACATATGGGTTTACATTTAAGCTGGTACGTTTCTCTATAATACCCGAGTGGGGTATTGTGTCAAAAGCTTTTGCAAGGTCAAGGTAGGCTGTATGGACTGCCTTTCCCTCATCAATGGCCTTGGTGACTGTTTCGAAGAAGTCGACCAAGTTCAAAAGGCAAGATCTGCCCTTGACAAAGCCAAACTGGGTTGGGTCCAAGGTCTGCAAGTCCCCTATGTCCTTGTTTATGAGTTCCATTATGATCCTCTCCATAGCTTTGCAGACCAGGCTTGTTAAGCTTATGGGGCAGTAATTACCAGGGTCCATAGAGGCACCGCCTTTGTGGAGTGGGACCACAGTTGCCGTACGCCACTCCTTGGGCACATATCCTGTGGTGAGGCTAAGATTAAACAGCTGCCTTATGTGTGGGTTTAGTTCTTCATTGAGTTCATGTAGCACACAGCCGGGGACCCCATCCGGTCCCATTGATGCTGTGTTTTTAGCTTTAGAGAGAGCAGCTTTCACCTGCGCATTTGAGATGTCTGGGAGGCTACTCTCAGTTGGGATAGTTATCTCTCCTTTTGGGGGGGAGAGGGTTGTGAAGTTTGCGCTGAACCTGTCTGCCAGTATGTTGGCAATGTCTGTGGGTTCAGTGATTTTTGTATCATTTTGGACTAATTCTGAGCATATCTGGGAGTTTCCACCCAGGTTTCTGACATAGCTGAAGAAGGCCTTATGATTGTCTTTTGAATCTATGGCAATTTTTCTCTCAAAGTTGGCCTTGGATGATTTTATGAGGGATCGTAGTTTCTTGCTAGTGCTGATCAAAGATGCCTTCCCTTTTTGGGATTTTGCTCTATCATGTAATAGCTTTCTCCTCTTATTGTAAAGTTTGTTTATGGCTGGGGTCCACCAGACTGGACATTTGCCCTTGGTGGAAAGAGTCTTGGTTTTATTTGGGATTGCCTGATCCATGCAGTCCTGAAGGTGTTCATAGAAGGCATTTGTAAGGGCTTCTGCAGCTTGGGTTGTGGTTTCCATTGGCTCGGGGGCCTTGAAGGATACCACACCTGTCTTGAGTAGTGTGAAGTTTGCTTTAGAGAAGTTCTTCACTGTGGTCTTTTTTGTTTGGGGTGGGGGCGGGATGTGGATTTCCAGTGAGATTAGTTTATGATCTGATCTCACCAATGAGGGATATACTTCCGGTGTGGAGCATTTTGTCCCCATGTTAGTGATGATGAGATCTAGTATATTTTCTCCTCTTGTGGGGACGGTGACTAGTTGTTCCATGGCATTTGAATTTATGAACTCCAGGAACCTTTGGGCTAGAAAGTTTGGGCTTAAGTAATGTTCCCAGTCTATATTCGGGTAGTTGAAGTCACCCAATATGATGGTGTTTGGTGATACATTTATACCCTCCAGTGTCTTCGGGAAGGCTGTGTATCTTCCCTTCTTGGGATTTTACTCTTTTCTGTACTAGTTTCCTCCTTCTATTGTATAGCTTGTTTATGGCAGGGGTCCACCACACTGGTTTCCTTTTCTTGGAGGAGTGAGTCTTGGTTTTGTTTGGGATAGCATGATCCATGCATTCTTGTAGGTGCCCATACAGTGCATTAGTAAAGGATTTTGCAGCTTGGACAGCATTATCCTTTAGCATGGGGGCTTTGAAACTTCCCACTTTGGTCTAAAATAATGTGAAGTTTGCTTTTGAAAAGTTTTTCACGATGGTTTCTTTGACCGGGGATGGTGGCGGAATGTGGACATCCAGAGTGATTAGTTTATGGTCAGATCTAACCAGTGAGGGGTTGACCTCCGGTGTGAAACACCGGTCGCTCATGTTGGTGATGACCAGGACCAATATGTTGTCACCTCTGGTGGGGGTGGTAACCAGTTGATCCAGGGCATTTGAGTTTATAAATTCTAGGAAATGTTGGGCCAGGGAGTTCGTACTTGAATAGTTCTCCCAGTTAATGTTTGGATAATTGAAATCACCCAATATATGGGTGTTGGTAGGACCTTTATATTTCCCATTGTTTCCAGGAATGTGGAGTGGGGGTCCTGGGACATGGTGGGTGATCTGTAGCAAGCTATAATTTGAATAGCAGTTTTGCCCATTGTTAATTGCACGTGGATAATCTCTGAAGCATTGTGCTGTGCCACTAACCTGGAGGTGTGGGTATCCTTGATGAATATGGATACTTCCCCAGCTTTTGTATTTCGGTCCGGGTTTTGTAGCCGAAATGCATGGTATGAGTTGTAGCCTGGTAGTGCTGGGGTGATCTCTGGAGCCTTAAACTAGGTTTCTGTTACTGCACATATATCGATTTTCTCCATGCTGAGGAGTGCCTCGAGTACGTGCATTTTGAGGATTAGACTTCTGGCATTGAGCAGCATTACCCTCAGTTTTTTGTTACTTGTGCTATTTACGGTGGTGGGTTTGCCTTTTGAGCCTTGCCTAAAAAAGGCACTATGGGAGTGGCAAGAGCCTTGGCCTGTATTCAAAAGCCTAAGGGTGACAGGTGCAGGCTGTCTCTAGCAAAGCAGCGTGGCTTATCAAGCATGTCATCCCAGGCTGACAGACACTGGATCCCCTTTGAATGACACCAGAAGCTTAGCCAATAGATGAAATTAATCATTTTTTTCTCTATACCATGGTATCATTCTTGGTGATGGCAGGATACTGCTCAGGGTCAGGGTCATACCAGCCTGGGCTACGTGATCAGAGAGCTCCTCCATGTCTCTTTTCATGCAGTCCAGGGAGGTACGGCTCAGGTCATTCACACCAACATGCTGAGGAGTGCGTCGAGTATGTGCATTTTGAGGATTAGACATCTGGCACTGAGCAGCATTACCCTCAGTTTTTTGTTACTTGTGCTATTTACGGCGGTGGGTTTGTCTTTTGAGCCTTGCCTAAAAAAGGCACTATGGGAGTGGCAAGAGCCTTGGCCAGTATTCAAAAGCCTAAGGGTGGCAGGTGCAGGCTGTCTCTAGCAAAGCAGCGTGGCTTATCGAGCATGTCATCCCAGGCTGACAGACACTGGATCCCCTTTGAATGACACCAGAAGCTCATCAGGTCATTCACACCAACATGGACAATGACAGAGTCATATTTGTAATTGTTCTGGAGTGACCTGAGTGTTTATGTTATGTGGCGGATCCTGGCACCCAACAGGCAACTAACAGTAACCTTCTCCTTGTTCAGCCTAGTGAGTGGGATGTCAGTGTGCCTGACTATAGAGTCACCTATTACTAGTGTGTTGGGTATGTTATTTTGCCTTAAGGTCTGTGATTGTGTGGCACACTGGTTTTGTGAAGTATGTTTTTCATGGTTTGTGTTGGGGGGTGGAGGTTGCTTGGATGTCTGCTTTGGAGGTCTCTGTTGCTTTTGCAGATTTTTATTTAGAGCCTCCGAGTATGTTTTTGTGTATTTATGTGTGTTTTTTGCCAGTGCTGGTTTCATAGGTCTATGTGAGACTGGTGGTGAGATGCAAGTAATTCCCTTCTCCTCTTGACTGCCTGGTCCAGTCTTGGGTTGAGAGAGCTTAACCTCCAATTTGGCTGTATAATTGCATTTCTTGCGTGTATTAGTGTTTGGTGGAAGGAGGAGACGGTTGTCTGTGTACATGAGGCAATTGTAACATTGCATCAAAATGCCCAGATTCACCATTTGGACTGGAGAGTACACCTGAAACTGCCCTTTGGACATGTCTGGATAGGTACAGTGAACTGTTTTACTGATTGGCGGGTAAGGTCGAATAGAGAGCATTGTCCTTCTCTACAGTATGGGGGGGGGTCTAGTGCTAAGGTTTATTAGTGTTTGCTATGAGTTTTGGGCAAGTGCAGGGATGAGAAGTGAATGATTTGAGTGCTTAAGTTGAAAGTTTGTCTAGTTCCAATGGAAAAATTGAAGAGCAGACTTTGTGGAGCCAGGAATAGTTAGTTTTGCAAACTGATTAAGTAAAACCTTACCATTAACTTTAGACATATCTGTCTGAAAAGTGGTAGTGTTACTGAAAGGGTTTTTCCTATGGTAAGGTGTAGGGCTGGGGTTAGGGGCAGGGGCAGAGTTAGGATTAGGGTTAGCACACATTAGTAAAGATGGGTAACGGTGCTTACTAGTGAATAACATCTGATCACCAAAGTAAACCTAATAGTTTTCTTTTATATTTGTACAAACAATACAACTTCCAATAAAACAGATATCATGACCACACTTAAAATAGGGGTCTATATTGAATAATCAAAAATTGAATTCACCGAACGGTATTTACATCAAAAATACCATTCAGTGAATTCTGAATATTGTGATCGCAGTACAGTGAAGATCAGAAAATTTGCCCTTTCCTCACTGCAATGCAATCTCGGAGTTAGAATATGTAAGTGTGAATTCACTAACCGGTATTTTCAATATAAATGTTTGGTGACTTCAACTTTTGATTATTTAATATAGACCCTAAAATAGATGATGGGCTGGGTGCTTTGCCTCCATACCCCTAGTATGGATCATTCATTTCATTATCCCTAACTCCACAGCTACACATAGATGATCAAAGAGAAATAGTATTATATATGCTATAGCTGATAGTATGTGAGTCAGCTATTGCATAATTCGATAAATGCAACAGTTGACAAATCATGCAGTAATATATACATACATATATCTATATATGAATAAATATAGATATATGTGTGTGTGTGTGTGTGTGTGTGTGTGTGTGTGTGTGTGTGTGTGTGTGTGTGTGTGTGTGAATATGCAACAAAATATGTCAATCATGTTTATGTTACACGTAGGGGATATTCTGTATCTATATTAATTATACATATATGACACTAGGAAGGACAAACTGGTTGTACCTTCTTGTCTACAGAATAATAAAATATTTACAGTGCTGCCATGATGATGAAACTGGTTTTCTGTGCAGATAAACTCCAGAATGAAACACCAATGGACTCAGAATAATTTAAAATCTAAGTTTACCCATGTTGTCTTCTGGTCTTAGGCTTGGACTTTTCTGTGACTGTTTTATTATCTGGTTTTCCCTCAGAGAATGCTGGATGATTCATTTCTTTATTTTTCCTGAAATTTGTATGGGCACTTTCTACTGCAATTTTTTTATATTTTCCAGTTCAACAGACGAAAGCCAATAGTTTTGCTGGAGTGGCATTAAGGCATGATACTAATTAAATAAGTTCTTCATAGCATACGTCCTATGAGTTGATTAACAGAATCAAACCCTTGTCCCCTGGGGAGCATTTAGTTTTATGAATGGCAGTATTATAAAGTGTTTTATCATGTACAAATGATCACCAAACTATACCAGCATGTAACAGTTGCATAGATGTACCTGTAACCCTTAGGAACAAGTGCAGGGCAAACCACAGAAACAAACCTACATGGCAGAATCATAATATCAACAAACTTTATAACAAAATGAAAATAATTTTGATCAAAAGTAAGAAGAGTAAATCCCAGAATGTTACAGCCCGTATCACTGAAATGAACAAACAACTCAGGAGCTTAATAAAATCCACCAAAGCCAAGTTTGAAACTAAAATAGCAACCCAAGCCAAGCACAATCACAATGCATTTTTTAGTTATGTTTGTAATCTCAAAAGCACAAGACAGAGATGCACTGAGCTGATTGTGAACGGTTACCTACACTGAGGCTGAAGATATTGCAAACCTACTAGCAGATCAATGTATCTTTAACTTTATCCCTATCTCCCCTCTGTCTGTCCTTCACTATATACCTGAGACTGCCTCACCTCCAACTAACATATAAGACCAAGTCCTAAAGGTGTTATCAAAAGCTAAACATATTACATTGATGGATCCTGACAGTATAGCTGGATGCAGCTGGAATAGCATGAAGTATGATTTAGACACACCACTAAAAACACTGTTCAGTCGCAGCTTCCACACAGGTTTTGTACCATGTGAATGGAGAACAGTCATTCCCCTGCATAAAGGAAGACCTTCCACAGATCCTGACAATTACAAACCCATAATTCTGACCAGCCTCATATGCAAAATATGGAAAGACTTATCATGGAAATAATCAATTAAGACATACTCAGCCTTCAAACAGTGGACCCATTCAGTTTGGATTCATCAAGGGCAGGTCATGCTTATTCAACTTGGTGGATTTTTTGAAAAGGTCAGCAAAGTAATGGATGAAGGCAAAAGGGTACACACATCATACCTCAACCTGGCTAAAGCTTTTGATACAATTCCACTCTCAGGCCTTGTAGAAAAGCTAAATAAACTGGAAATAAACCCTTATGTCACTCGCTGGATTGCCAACCAGTTCACAGATAGGACACAGATAACCACATGATCAGAATACAGAAAGTTACCTCCACAAAGATACCAGTCACCAGTGGAGTCCTCCAGGGATCTGTGCTGAGACCTCTCTTGTTTTGCATCTACGTTTATGAAGTAAAAGCCAATACCAAAGGGCTCTGGCTGACTAAGTTTGCAGATGAGTGTAAGCTAGAAGTAGTCATCAAATCCCCATATGACTTAGCCATCCTGGAGAAAGATTTGTGTCTATGTCAAATAATCGAATGGCAACATTGTCAAACATCATCTCATCAACAATGCAGTCTGTCAACTCCCCCACCCCCACTAACTATATATACCAACTCCGAGATCGTACTACAGTGGGCAAAATGGGAAATTTCTTGATCCCTTCCGTAACATGACCTCAGTCAGAATGGAAGGACAACCTGCATTGTTGATGACATGATACAATCGACAATGTGGCTATTCATTTATGTGACATAGACCCAGAAGGATTGTCTCAAATAACTAACTGCTATCAAAACTCATTGTCTGAAACTAAATGTCAAAAAATGCATTATTGTATCCTCTGGGAAGTCACTCTTTAACTCATATTTTATTAATAGCATAGCTAACCTCACTACTACCTTTTCATAAGCTAACCTCGACCCAGCAGGTCCATCTTCACCATACTCCACTGCTTCCGCTCCACCTAGCTTTTCTCTGTCACCCATACCAACCTCCTCAATAAAAAAAAACTCCTTCCTAAACTCAAACCTGGTACCATTGTGCCTGACAACTTACCTGCATCATTCTTACAATTATCAACGAGTTCTACTGCCTATCCCATCAGTATACTCCTTAACAGATCTACGTAGGAGTCCCATGTACCACATATATGGTAAAAAGCATATATTCTACCTTTTTATAAAGGCGGCAAAAACTATGACATGTCCAGTTTCCGACCCATTGCTATTCTTTCTCCCATCTCTAAAATTTTAGAAAAATATGCTCATACTCAGCTTCTTAATTATCTGGTTCAAAACCAAATATTTTCTTCTACTCAGCTCGGCTTCAGGCCACGTCACAGTAGTATCACAACTCTCATTTCCTTTATGGACACAGTTAACCTGACCCGTGATGCTGGTAACATTGTCTCCTCGCTCTTTCTCAAACTCTCTAAGGCCTTCAATATGGTATTCCATCCCCTTCTTCTAACCTCACTCTCCAACTTAGGCATCTCACTCCCAACTCTAAACTGGTTGTCTAACTGCCTCACCAATAGGCAACAATCTACCAAATGGCAACATTCTTTATCACTTTTTCTTAGCACAACCACCGGTGTTCACCAAGGATCCATACTGGGCCCCTTTTGTTTAGCATATTCATTAGCAACTTTCATATCACCCTTACTCAAGACACCATCATTCAATACACAGATGATTCTACAATCATCTGCACTGCCAAGTCCATATCTGAGCTACAACTACTTACCCAAAATGCCTTCACATCAACCGAAACTTGCATGTCTAATAACCATCTTGCTCTAAACCCCAATAAAACTAAACTCTTGATATTCACCCCCAAAGAAGCCACCCCTCAACAAGAATGAATTCACTGTTCATTCCCAAAACAACACCATCATTGAAGTTGTTCCAAGTACTAAACTGCTAGGTGTCATCTTAGACATTTAGAGACATTTTCACAGCAACATCAAATAAATACATACAACTACTTACATAACCATGCTGTAAAAATGTCTCTAGCCTCATCCTTACCAACATCCAGTCCTCTTTGAAATCCAAACATGTTACATGCTACAACAAGATTACTAAATTCGTAACAAATGCAAAATTCTCTTCCCACCATTGTTTATCACTACGTCAACTAAACTGGCTTGAACTTCCACAGTCTCTCGCATATTTACAATTAACAACTGCAGATAAATGTACATATATAAACCATCAAATTGCCCTGCTCTTTCTTCTCTACTTACCACGTACCACACAAATAGGCCTTTTAAATCTGAAAACAAACTTCTGCCCAAAGTTGAAAAAACAAATCTCTCAACTGGTCAGATGTTTTACTCTTTTGCTGTTTCAAAACTATGGAATGCCCTCCCACCATCAATCAGAACCACTAGCAATCCAATTCTCTTTAAGAAGTCCCTTAGACAAAACTTTTCCTCTCTCTGGTAGTCCACATGTGCCAAGACCACACTCCCTAAAACCCTCCCTCCTCTATACCACCTTACCTCATTGTATTTGTACTCTTACACACATTTTCTATCTCAATTTCCACAAAACTGACCTGCTTGCACTGGCTTCTAGGCTTCTAAATTTATCAACTGCTCATCACTATAACTTCTAAGTCTTAGTAATTATGAAATGTATATTCTATTTGTACAAATACCCTTATTACTATAAGTAATACTGTACAATGACTGAACGACTGTAAATTTCTCAACTGCAACCCTTCTGCTTGGTTGTACTGACCACAATGATCTATGGTACTGTATAATATACTGGCCGACAGATTCAGTGCCAGCCCCCCCACCGAAAAGGCCCAAGCACAATACCAGTAGATTGCCAGGCAGCCAGTATTACTGCTACATAGGTTAAAACAACACTGTCCAAGGCCAAGAATACAGCTTCTATGGGACCTGGCAATATCCCCGGCTGTGTTCTACATGAACTACAGAGTGAACTGACACCTCATCTGTGTGCCCTGTTCAGTCACACCCTCACCTCAGGCTTTGTCCCTACAAAATGACACACTGCTACAGTCATCCCTCTCCACAAGGGAGGAGCGACTACAGACCCAGGGAACTATCGCCCTATTAGAGTAATGAGTCTGATATGCAAAGCTATGGAACGCATCATCATGGACCTAATAAACAAGAATATAGGGAATCTCCAAACTCTGGATCCTACACAGTTTGATTTTTTGAAGGGTAGATCATGCCTGCTCAACATGGTCGACTTCTCTGAGGCAGTCACCAGAGATGTGGATGAAGGCAATTTGGTTCATAAAGCCTACCTTGATCTGGCCAAGGCCTTTGATACCATTCCCCACTCAGGAATCTTAGAAAAACTCACTAAGCTAGGCATCAACCCCTATACCACTAGGTGGGTTGCAAACTGGCTCACAGATAGAACCCATAGTGTGAAAGTACCTGACTCAAAGTCAGACTGTCGACCAGTCATGAGTGGAGACCCACAGGGTCCTCTCTTGTTTGGTATCTACTTCTCTGAAGTCCAGGCCAACATGAAGGGACTCCAACTGACAAAGTTTGCAGGTGACTGCAAGTTGGGAGCTATTATTAACTCCCCAAGTAATGTTGACATCCTACAGAAAGGCCTCAATGAGACCAACAACTGGTGTGAGAACCATGGCCTTAAGCTCAATGCCAAGAAATGTGCCTTCATCCCCCTTGGGAAAAGCCCAGTTCCCTTCAATTACCACATCGATAGTAGTCCACTGAACAGAGAAGGCGTTAAAAGAGATCTGGGAACACAGGTTGATAGCAACTTCTCTTTTGACCACCACATTGCCACTGTGGTCAGAAAGCCCTTCTATGTGGCACATCTCATTACTAAGGGTTTTGCATCCAGGAAGAAAGAAGTCATTGTCTCCCTCTACTCTTCCTTCATTAGGCCAATCATCGAGTACAATCCCTCATTTGGCATGTACCTCACTAGATACCTGCAACAACTGGAGAGGCCACAAAAGTACCTACGAAGACGATCCTAGGCCTTAAACACTTGTCCTATATGGACAGACTCAAAAAACTCCAACTATTCTCTGTCTCATATCACCTACGTGGAGGCAATCTGTTCTTAACTTACAAAGCCATGTCTGACCCAGCTCTGTTAGAAATGTTAAATCTAAAGAAATCCCAATCCCTCCACACCACACACTCCAGAGACCTCAGCCTCATTACCACAAATCAACAGAACATGCTGGAGGAACAGGTTCATAACCCAGAGACTGCCCATGCTATGGAATGGCTAGAGCACCAAACCTTCAGAACTTTCTAGTTGTTGACGTGCACTCTGCCCTGCAGGCTTCCTATGCATGACAATCAACTAGCTCTTCTCCAAAGCAGAGAAGATAAGTACACCTTGGAAAATAACTTACACTTTACCAGTTTTTGTGAAGAAAAGTACTGGTACTTCTCATTGTTTGAATTAAAAAAAATACCTTAAAAGTTACATTTTTAGTAAGGGTTCCCTGTGGAGAAATGCCTTGTAAAAGTCTAACTTTTGTGACAAAAAGATTTATTTTGCTGTCAGAAATTAGAGTTAGGGTTGAGGACCAGAGGTTTTAAGTGTTGTTATTACACAATTTACCCCCCAAATTACTTTTTAGTCAAGTAGTACCACCGACTATCCAAGGCTTTGCTTATGTCAGTCTGTTTTTTTCAGTAAATATGTGGAGCAGTCTGTGGGGTCTTCAATTTGTTCCTCGTTGCTCCACAAAAAGAAGAAAGTGGTGCAGAAGTCTGCAGTCTTCAAGCTGGATTCCACTTCATGCAGCCTCCGATTATTGATCCTGTTGTTGCCATTTTCGGTACCTCAGGCCAACCACTGGCATTGTTCTTTGAGAAGCCGCTAAGGACTGGGAGACAGGTACATCCTCTATGGATATTTAGCTGTCCTCCTTGGGCAATAAAGAACTATACTTGTTGGCATCAAAAGAGGAATGGGAAATGGTCTATCACAAAGCCACTCTAAGGAACTTAATTTCTAAGGAAGGGAAGCATCCTCAGGTTAGTCTTTTTTTGGGAGGGAGGGGGCTCTCAGGGAAAGAAAACAGAAAGTTAGGTATTTTTTTCTCCTGTGTTACATAGGATAGACAGGAAAGATTGGCTAAGTTTTGCTAATGGCTTATTTCAAACCTCTCAATCTTTAAATTCTGAGCCTTTTCCTCTTTTTCAGTATGAGGGACAAGAATTGGATTTAGGTTGTGTTTTGTATGTGTGTATACCACAAGAGGGGGAATATGATTTTGAGGAAAGTGTTATTCAGGTTCCATACCTGAATAGTTAAAAAAGAAGGAGGTGTCTCAATGGGAGCAAAAATAAATTCCGAAATCCCTGCAAAGATATTGTGACTTATTACAGGTGAATTTTCTTCAGCATGAAGCTGCTCCTTCTGTCTTAGAGGATGTTTTATTGACAGCCAACAGTCTGACTGACGGTCAAGTTCTGCTTCCCAAAAGTCTCATAAATTATATAAGAGTCCTCAGACCCATACATTTCTCTTTTCAAATCCCAAATCAGACCTTGCAGTGATTTCTTTGTCAAAACCATCTTCTGACAAACATCTTTTGGCAGCTAACTCTATTCTTCCTAACAAATGACAAACAATTTGACAGCTTTGGGAAGAAAGTATAGTCTTCTTCCTTGTTAGTTTCAGATTCCTGAATTGCCAGGCTCAGATATCCAAGTTTCTGCTGAATTCTTTGGATAATATGAAAGAAAGTTAATTGCTGATCTCTCTTCCACAGAAACTAAAGTATCTCTGAATTCTTTAATAGGTTCATAGGTGTTTACCAGACTAATGTCCACAAGGGTCTTTTTAAGTTTAGCCATGCATCCCACATCTCTGACAAGTTCTGTTACCCTTCATATGTGTAAGCAGGGGTTTGGAAGATCAACCATTTACATGTTACCTGTGTCCATTCTCAGGTAACCAAAGATGTTTTACAATGTTCTAATGACACCACTGATGGTATATCTAGAGCAGTTACTTCTGGGTCAGTGGTAAGAAGGTTTGCCTGGCTCCATTCCCAGAGGATGCCAAAACTGAGATCCTGAATGTCCCCCTCCCCTCTGGATAAAGAGATATTATTTGGCCTTTCATTTATTGAGTCCTTATAAGGTTTGATGAACATAGAAAGTTAATTCACGGGGTTGCCGTGGATTTTCCCGGGTTGGGAAAGAGTTCTATTCAAGAATCTTTCTGGTGACAAAGAAAAAGGGAATTTGAAGACCTGTCCTAGATGTTTCTTTACTAAATTTCACATCAAAATTCAAAATGTTTTCTCTACAGTTTCTGTTACCTTTCATTCCACCTCTCACATTTTCACTAATCCTGGTTTTAAATGATTCTTATAATCACATTCCAATACTCAATGATTTCAGAAACCTTCGACACTTTTCTGTTTCTGGTTGACATTCTCAATTTTTTGCTTTATCCTTTGGCTTGTCTACAGGACCAAGAGTATTTACAAAATGCTTGGTTCCTGTAGTAACCCATTGCAGGATGCAGAGCATTGATTTTTTTCTGTATTTATGACTGCCTTTTTCCATGAATATTCTTTTAAAAGTTGTTAAGAATCTCTGGATTCAGTAAAGAACCTTTTTCGCAGTCTGATAGTTCACCTGAGCATAATGAAGTCTTCTCTCATTCTGTCTCACATGATAGCAATTTGGGAATGTCTCCTGGATACATCCCTCATGATGGCCTTTTTTCCCTCAGGTAAAGTTGAATTTTACAAGTACAGTTTCTGATATTTTCCAACTAGCCCTTGACATTTGCCAGGAAATATCTCAGAATTATGGGGTTCATGGCCTCTACAGTTCTTTTGACTCTTTTGGCCAGACTTCACATAAGGAAAATGTAATGGTTTCTCAGTTTAGTTTGGACTCAACACCATTTTAGATTCTAGTTCTAGAATCTGTAAAAAGGCAGTTATTTGGTAAGTGTATCACTTATCTCTCAACCCAGGTCTCCACTTCTCCCTTTTAGTACATACTTAGTCTATAACCACTGATGTCTCAGACTTTGTTAGGGGACCTGTTTCCAAGGGGGGGCATAAGTTTAGGGTTTGTGAAAAAATCAGCACAAACTAAAACACATAAATGTCAAAGAAATGATGACTCTAATAAATGCAATCAAATCTCCAAATCACCTTTGTGTTCCAGGCCATCTTGTAGTAATTATGGACAACATTGCGGATTGTTGTACAAAAGCAAACAGGGAGAGCGTGATTCCCCCTATGCAGACTAGCTATGGAAGCCTGGAAACTAGCAACTGACTACAATCTATCCCTACAGATGACTTACATGCCTTCAGTGCAGAATATTGTTGCAGACAAGCTGGTCAGGACCAGGACAGTCCCTTATGAATGGAAGTTGAACCCAGAGGTCTTCCAGAAATTGATTCAACTATGAGGAACTCCTCAAACAGATCTATATTCCTTCATTCACAACAGACAGTTAATCAAATTCTGCTCCAGGACTCTTTGCAAAGACCTGAAGGGTAGATGTCTTTTTATTCCCATGGACTGGAACATTTCTGTATGTCTTTCCACCCAGTTTTTTCTAAAAATGTAAAAGGACTCTCCTACAGTAATTATAGTCACTACCTTTTGTCCCCAGCAACAATGTCTCTCCCTTCTTTTGGAAAGGGACAAGAAAAATTACTACAACCTTCTAGGCACCTGTTTTCTGAGAATGTGCAGCAGGTATTAAAGAAAGCTTGCTACTAGAAAATCATATTTGGCTTAGTGGAAAAGATTTTCTAGTTGGTTCCAAAGTAAGAACCAGGATCTTTTTTAGGTCTAGACATCTCCGGTCCTGCAGTATTTGTGCCAGTTATTATTCTCTGGCCTTTTTTATTCTTCTATTAAGATTCATCAGTCAGTCCTCTCTGCATGTCAGTCCATGGATACTCCCTTTCTACCATGCCTCAAGCAAAACAGTTCTTGAAAGGGTTTTTACATATCTAACCACCTAGAATATAGATAGTTTGTTCTTTGGATTTTAGTTTTGCTTTAGAGAAAAAATATACTTTTTCCTTTTAAACATGTCCATGAAGCAGACCTGAAGTTCCTATCCTAGAAAACAGTGTTACTTATTATTTTGACTTCTGCAAAACAGTATCTGAGTTAGAAGTGCTTATGATGATTCAGCCTTATCTAGTAATTCACAAGGGAAGACGAGGATAGGGAAACTTTGAGAAAACCCTTTTATTTATACCTAAATTCATTTCAGAGTTCACCTTCAGTAGGATACACAGCGGGCATTTTTTTTTAATAAAGAGCCAAAAAAAAAAAAAATGGGAGAAAGAATTTTACATACTCTAGATGTCCACAGCATACCTCTCAACTGTCCAGATTTCCATAGAATGTCCAGATTTTTACCACATATTTTAGGTCTGTTCCTCATAAAATTTGTGGTTTTCTGGCAGTCACTGAGGATTGAAGTCACTAAATTATGACAGACATTTAAATTTCAGACTTCATATCCTTTAGAAAAATCATGTTAACAAAAATCCTGTTATTCTAGCAACATTTTGGGCCTTTGTCTCCCCAATATTTTAAGATTTGCACAGATTTCTTGCACCAAGATGTTGAGAGGTATGGCCCACAGGTAGGTCAGGTACCACACTGACAAGACAAAAACCTTCAGGAATTTTGATCCACTGTTTCCTATGAAAGAAAGAAAAAGACAAAAAACTGTCAGTTTAAAAACAGACAATTTCCAAATGATTGTCACATGCTATTGCTTTTTGTTACTCTTACCACAACACAATACTTCCAGGCATGATCAAGGTCCATTCTACTAGGACTTTGGTTACGTCTGTGGCTTTTTGGAAAGAAGTGGACTCTATAAATATCATACAGACAGCATTGCGGCTATCTGTACATACATTTACCACGCACTACAAATTAGACTCTTTCCCTGGGTTGAGCAGTCTTTGCTAGGGCTACTCTCCAGGGGCTGCTGGACCGTGATCTTTCTTCCACTACCTTTTCTTCCTAAGCCCTGATATTCTACCCATATAGCTTTGGCTACTGCAACCATGATCTAATAATGAACAGGAGCACAGCTATGTAAGTAAACTTACCATATTGTTTCAGGAGGAACTTAAGTCCTCCATCCCCCATACTTGATTATATGTTATGTCAGGGTGTGGATCATTTCCATTTTTCCTTTTTCCTAGTGCATACTTACCATCCAGGGCTCTAGCCTCCCTTACTCTGAGATCAGCAAGAAAGCTTAGAAGGTTTAGTGCCCTAACCACTGACATTATACTTCTCCCTTGAGCTCTTCAGTGGTTAGGGCATGTGGAATATACCCTTAAACCTTTGGAACCTCGTCAGTTGTTATATCCTAGTCATGATATAAGCCATAGAGATTAGGCTACTGTAACATTGATCTATCCGAACATCTTCCATTATGTTAAGTTTACTTACACAACTGTAATTTCTAATATGTCCTGCCTTCTATCATATTGGATATTCTTTGCCTTCAAAGAAAATTTCCACCTTTGTTTTAAAGACATCACTTGTAACCTACTTCTTGATTCCATTTAGAAGCTTATTCCTTACTAATGAATTCTGTCATTAGTGTCTTTGTCCAGAGTTTGATCTACCTCAGAATCAGTATATTTAGAGTTGTGAAGATGTGGTGTTTTAAGTAGTTTGTCCTGCACAAACACAAGCACACACACACACACACACACACACACACACACACACACACACGCACACACACGCATGCACACACACACACACACACACACACACACACACATACACACACACACACACACACACACACACACACACACACATACATACACACACACACACACACATTCACTCAATGTCTAATTTCTGTGTTTTTTGCCTCAACATTTCTATATTATTTGCTTTATTTTGCTGATGCTGTAGAGAATGATGCAGGTACATTCAATGTGGTGACATGAATCCTTTTCTGCTGCATTAAAAAAACTGCCCACCACAGGAGTCTGTCTAGTTCTACCTCACCAACACTCACTGATGAAAAAATAAAAAAACAGAAAAACTAGTACCCCCGGATTCACTAATCTGCCATGCAGGACTAACTTAGTCTTGCGTGGAAGTGCCCATGTAGGAGCAGGACGGCAGCGTGCCATGCATAATAATGAATGCACACTGTCTGAGCTCCCAGGCTTACACGGAGAGTGCACGAGTGCAGGGTGTGTGTCTGAGAGCAGAGTTCTCAGAATAAACATGCCCCTGCAATGTAGAACAGCAGAAGGTGTTAGGAAATTAGCAAGATTGCTCATAGGTGTCCTTATATCCACACCAACAGTCCCCCATGTATACAACCACAACAGTACATATAAATTAAAAGAAGACATTCTTTTGTCTTTATTTTTAAATCCGAGTACAGCTAACCGTAGGTGCCCAGGTGTGCCCATTGCTTAGCTACAATTATAGCAGCTTAAAAGTCTGAAGAGTATAACAAGGAAGATATATGCAAATGAAGCAGTACAGCAATAGTTTAGTGGGCAGAGCATTCACCTAATCAGCAGGCATTCCCGGTTCGAGTCCCACTGCAGCACAATCTATTTCACATGGCAAAGCACGTTATAACCAATATTTCTGTTACAAAACCCACTAAAAAGCATATATTTATGAACTGGAGTACTGCAGGAAATGCACATGTGAAGTGTCAGTGTCATAATGAATAAGGCACTAGTAAGCAGGTTTAAGCACAAATAAGCAGTAGTAAGCACGTGTAAGCACTAGTAATCATGTTTAAGTGCATTTGCACAGGGGTAAGCATGGCCTACACAGATTAAGCAAAGTAAAAGCTGAGTGTAAGAAACTGTAACCGGAAGTAAGTACTGCTTAGCTCTGTGCAAATCCATGCAAACCCACTTACAACTGCTTTAATGTGCCCTAACCACTCTGTATCCAACGGCCCGTGTTCTGCCCAGCAACAAAATAAACAGCCTCTGCAAGGCTTTAACCCAAGACCCTGTACACTACAGTAGTTATCACTAAGTCATCATAGCAGTACATAAGATTGAGGTTTCAACAAACATATCCTCACCATAGGAAAATCAAACTGAACATGTGAAAGGAATCTATGTACAGTATGATGTTGTATAACCTGCTACATAACATAAATATGTGAACTGGAGTACTGCGGAAGGCCAGATGTAAGGTGTTATTGTAATAAAGTGTTGAAGTCCCCAGGAACCCATACAGTGTATATACACATGAATCACGGATACCAGACACATATATAACATGTGATAAATAATAAATCAATGCCAAAAGGAAATCATAATGCAAAATAAATATTAAGCAATGCTAAGCATTGCATAGCTCAGCTTAGTTGGGGTAAGCAATGTGTAGGCAGGCTAACTCAATTTGCCCAGTGGCATGCTTCTTTAAGCAATGCCAACATTAGGTAAGCAGGTGTGCCCATAGCTTAGCATTTTCAAAAGCATCCAATCATGGGAAAGTGTGGGAAATCGGGTGTATTTAAACCCCACAGGTGCCAATAATTCCCATAACTGGTTGCAGCTTCCTACTGTAGGCAGAATGGTTGAGTTGGGGAAGGCACTTGATTTAGAGCGCAGCACTGGGGCACCCAGGAGTCTGGATTTATGGTATGGCTCCTGGTAAACCACCATGAGGAGAGACTACTGCAGGGCCAGTACCAGGGCTCTCAGTATAAAGAGGAGACCTGGGACAGTCTTGCCCGTGGTCTCACCAGTACCACTGGTATCCCCCGGACTGGTGAGCAGGTCAGGCATCACCATGCTGACCTGAAGCAGTGGAGGGGTGATCTCTTGGACCAGTAGATCCAAGAAGCATGGCAGATGGCTAATGCCCCAGCACTGAGTACGTACCCATTCTACTTAGATAATGATTGCCTAGCTTGTGTATACTATGGATAGATAATGGATACATATCACTGTATTTCTCTGACAGCTGCAGGTGAGCGGGCTGCAAACCAGCAAGCCCATGCTGCTATGCTGCAAAGGCTGCATTGCGAGGCAGGTTAGTAATTTTCCTGCAGGTACTGTCATAACAAATAAATATAACAGTTCTGGAAACTATTGTACCAGTATAATAATGTATTCTGTATGGGATGTACTGAATAAACCAGACAATATGGCAGGAAGACTGTCATATAGGTTGCATGGAAATAAAGGTGTAATATTTTGTGAATAAAAGTATAAC
Organism: Protopterus annectens; assembly: GCF_019279795.1. Classification (NCBI taxonomy): domain Eukaryota; kingdom Metazoa; phylum Chordata; order Ceratodontiformes; family Protopteridae; genus Protopterus; species Protopterus annectens. Next base: position 293,335,783 of record NC_056741.1, on the reverse strand, counting down.
CCCTGGAGTGCTTGTGTACATTCTGCTTTCATATGTTGTAGTGTTGTATTCTATAAATAGTACTGTTGTATTGAGCAGTGTCACCCACGCTGTTGAATGCAGGTAAAATGTGTAGGAAGGTCAGTATAACAATGCTGGAAGTCCCAAGAGGTCAGTCATATAGAACAACTGAAGGAGATTTAGACAGAAACCATTGGAAAGCTTTACACCAATTCCCTTATAGCACAGTGCACTGTGATGTCAACTGTAATATTTTTACCACACACAGCAGGGGTTTGAATCCTGGGAGTGGTAGTAAGTTGTAGGCATAATCATACCCCACAACTGTACAGAGTTTGCGAGAATGTTCAGATAGAAAGCTGTATGCATAATTAGACCCAACAACTGTACAGACTTTGCTAGAATGTTCAGATAGTATGCTGTAAGCATAATCATAACCATCAACTGTACAGACTGTAGCAGAATGTTCAGGTAGTAAGCTGTATACATAGTCATACCCCTCAACTGTTCTGATCTGTCCAGCATGTCCAGATAAATGGCCCAAATCTGCTGCCTGGTAACCTGTTCCCCTGACAAATCAGTGTGATGATCCAAGAAATGTAGGCAGCTTATACTGACATACAATGGATAGTCAGACCTGAACATAAAAAAAGAATGTATATGGAAACAAACCTGTCATTGTAGCATCTCACCCAAAGTGTATGACAGTAATTCTCAATATATGTCACATTAACACCTGCATTCTGTCACGCCTTGACCAGAGTGTGTGCTATAAAAGATTGTTAGGTATGTGTATAACAGCAACATGGAATCTGGGAGTATGTGTAGAATTTGTCAGGTAGAGTTAACAAAGATTTCCTCCACAGCTATAACAGGTAAGAGGTGTAGACTGTAGGTACAAAACAGGTCACTTATATACTTGTCTACAGGCATGTAATCTGGGAGTATGTGTAGAATTTGTCAGGTAGTGTTAACAAAGATTTCCTCCACAGATATAACAGGTAAGAGGTGTAGACTGTAGGTACAAAACAGGTCACTTATATACTTATCTACATGCATGGAATCTGGGAATATGTGTAGAAATTTTCAGGTAGTGTTAACAATGATTTTCTCAACAGGTATAACTGGTAAGAGGTGTAGACTATACGTAAGATACAGTCCACGCATATGCTAATTTACAAACATACCATTGTACAAATTCAGGACATTGGGTAGTGTAATAATACATGTAAGGGACAGATCACTGCAGTGACTAAAAAAGTTGTGAAAACTACAGGGATATATTAGTTGTTACTTGGCCTCTCTCTCTCACCCCCTCCATATGTGCAACAATAACCTTATTACAGACCTCAATGGGTATGGGTACACTCCAAACTTTTGTTGGGACATATATCCTATTGGTTTATAGATATTCACATTTGGTTCTATGCATGTGCCATGTTACAATACTCCCATATTGGTGGCCTGTTGCCATTAATGAAACCTGCATGCTGTTGTAATGGCCACAGTTGTCCCATATATGCATGCGTTCTGCTTGCTCTGCAACTGTTGTAAACTGGTACCTTGGGTTAGTGGGAATACCTATGCATGCTGTTATAACTAATCCTGAATGCTGTTGACTATGACTAACTGATATCTTTCTTAAAACTGCACCATAGCTTGTATGGGAAGGCCGGTCCCAGCGGACCCACCTGTCCCACCTCAACTGGCCATGGCACCAGGCACCAGCATGTCTGGGACCCAGCCTGGGACCTCCTCCTCCTCCTACATTGGCCTTGCACCACCTTCAGGTGGAACCGCCACAGGGGAAGGGGCTCGCCCCCCCCCCCCCTGGGAGCAGGGGTGGAGAGGTACCTGTCACCCACCATCAGGTCTGGGCCGTGGTGTGTAGGTAGCTCGACAGGGAGTTTCGAGACCAGCTATGCCAGCTAGAGGGATGCATGGTACAATTAGAGGGTGAGCCTGCCCCTCCTACCCAGCCCCCAGCACAGCCACCTTTGGGGCCATGAAGGTGCAGCGGTGACGGCCATGGGTGGGGACCTCAGTCCCACTGTTTCCATTTGGGGGCTCATGGGCTTGCGACTTCCAAATACCCCTCCCCATCCAAGGTGTTTACCCCCCACATGTGTCATATACTGCCCCTGTATGCATCTTGTTTGTCTTGTCTGTTAACCTACCCAACTTATCTCCCCAAATATACCTGCTACCCGTCTCCAAAATCCCACTCTCACCTGAAAAAGAAAAAAAAGGCAATCTGTTCCCACAAAAAAATCTCGCCCCACACATAGCTGTCCATTTCACACGTGTCCACTGGATACATGTAATCCTGTCTAATTGGCATCACAATGAATTATTGTTGTCCTCACCCCCACCCAGGGGTTTGAGTGTCCAAATCTACCTCCAAATTCAGTGTATATGCACAGCTGCTGCTGTGGAAGAAATGGGCAGCTATGGACCTTCCCTACACCCTTCCTGCACATCCCTGGCTATTTTTCTACTGTCTTTCCCTCTTTGTGCCCCTTTTTTCATCACTTTCCTATCAACCCATTTTTCTTTTCTTTTAAAGAAATTAGCATGGGGGTAAGCAGGAGTAAGCACTTTTAAGCAGCCGTAAGCAGGTTTAAGCCTGTTTGCATGGGGGTAAGCAATATCTACACAGATTAAGCAATACAGAAGCTAAATGAGTGTAAGAAACTGTAATCAGACGTTGGCAATGCTTATCTCCGTGCAAACCCATGCAAACCCACTTACAACTGCTTTAAAGTGCCTTAATCACTCTGTATCCAATGGGCCGTGTTCTGCCCAGCAACAAAATAAACAACTCCTGCAAAGCTCGAACCCAAGACCCTGCACACCATAGACAAAGTGAAGCCATGCCAGCTAGAACTAAATCAGATGTTTTCAGACACATATCATCCAGTCTAGTCATGTAACAGTACAAAGAATGTATACCAACATCTAGATGCATGTGTGTGTAATATATTAATAGCTAAACAGATACAACATATATATGTATATGTATATATATATATATATATATATATATATATATATATATTTCTACACATATATACATATATATATTAATATATATGAGCGTATATACATGCAGGCGTCCACACCTATATGTCTACATATACACAAGTTACATATGTGTATGCAGATATATATCTATGTAGGTATATATGGACATAGTTATATATATGTAAGCATATATAGTTATATATATATGTAAGCAGATATCTATATCTATATCTATATATGGCCATACATCTGTAGATAGCAATGGCAGATTAACAAAAGCACATAAGTCCACATGCACCGTTAATGGGGTTGAGAGGCCCCACACACTATACCTCTTGTTTGAATAGGCATGCCCCCCCACACCTAAACACGTCCACCCTGTAAAATACTACCAAGTATTGCAGATCTCATACACAGAACCTGACACAACAAGGGCACAAGATGTTATCAGTACTATATTTCACCTGTATGATGTCAGGCTGGTATTGGTATCATGCAGTACAGTCTGCCTCCCATAGGAAATGTAAAATGTGGAAGCTATCAACATCCACAGGATGCAGATACACAGACACAGATATGCAGATACAGATACACACACACACACACACACACACACACATATATATATATATATATATATATATATATATATATATATATATATATAGATATAGATATACAAGTGACTACACATACACATGCAGATATATGTACAGTAAGATACATATGTAAAAGGTGCACACAATATAGAACAACCACTATGCCTACAGTTAACCTCTGAACAACTGGACACTGTATGGGCCACCCATACAAATGACAATCGTTGCCTGCAACATATAGCCACAGAGAGGTCATAGGAAAAAACGCCACACACAGGTTTGCAGAAATGGAAAACCTTTAATTGTGCACTATTACAGTTCTATATGCCATGTCATATAGCTATTCAGACACTGACATCCATATAAACAGAGTAATGCAACTGTGAAACAGTTATACTACTACAGTAGTCTGGAAAGATTCACAACTGTTGCTGTCCAGGCCAAGCCCTTCAAATTGTACAATAGGGAAGACAGACTGGGCCACAGGATACTAAACAATCAGCAGTATGTAATGCAGGTGCATAGTTCAGCAGCCTCTATCTACACTCTGTACAAAATCACTAGGTGGTAAAGACATCAGGTGACCAAATGGGTTGTAACTGTTACATAACAAGGCATAACTGACACCATCACAAGCAGACTGACACAGAACAGTCTGTATGGCAGGAGGCAGTAGGCTTGTATTAACCCAATTTATGTAAGTAATGTAAGTATAGGTGAAGTGTATGGTACTGTACATCCAGATACTTTAAGGCAGCTCACCCCTGATACCCCCACATTTATGGTGCTCCCCCCAGACTCAATAGTACAGGGCCATATACCACTGTTACATACACTGGCCTTTGGATTGCATAAGGGCACACGTATTGTGTGGGTGACACCCACACATATATGGCCCCAGCCCCACCATATGTGTGAAAGATACAACAGCAGTGGACTGATGGCAGCAATGGCAGTGTGATATACTCACAGCCCACTACAGAACAACCCACGACAGAATGTCATATGTGCAAAGTTTAATATGTAGGTGGAGGACAGAGGCTGGAACACAGACACATATGTGGAAAACTGTTGCCATACACTAAGCAAGTTCCTGGTGTTACAGGATAGTCTGCAACATACTCGTAGTCAGGGAATTGAGGTTAGAAACAGAAATGGATGTAGCCATGTACTGACAGCACTCAACACACACACTGCCAGTGAAATATCTGACACAGTACCTGTGTGGTGGACAGACAAAACATGATAAGCACACCTCTGGCTACCAACAGGATAGGCCCACAGTCAAGAGCTACGCAGACAGACTGCATTCCAAGGTAAACTAGTATGTACACACACACACACACACACACACACACACACACACACACACACACACACACACACACACACACACACACACAGACACACACACACACACACACACACACACACACACACACACACACACACACACACACTGTAACACCAGTACTATACAAAGCATAACACAACTCTACTCACACTCTGTCTGTAGTTCTTAAACCTCCTACGAATATGTAGCTGCCCTGAGTGTGCCGGTTCTCCTGTAAGAGATATTGCTACCTGCTGTCTCTAACACTGATGCCCACACACAGGAAGGATGTCCATCACATAGGAAATGTGAAAGGACCACGCTTACATGATGTAGGCATTTATAGTAGGTGGTTGCCATGACAGTGGTAATTGGAAGTTCTACACATGTGTAATCATATAAATATGGCTATATGGATAATTATATGTACATATATTTCCACCATATGTCCTGGACATGGACTGTAGCCCTACCCCAGCCTCTATAGTCCCAAAGTCATAGTGAAAGGGGATGTCAGGTATGTATATCAGGTAGACCCAATTTATGTAAGTAATGTAAATATAGGTGAAGTGTATGGTACTGTCATTGGGATTATCTTCACAGACATGGTGTGTGTGGGAGGTCACATCTGCTTATGACATGTGTGCCATTGGCTACTGACAGACATCCTAAGGACATCATAGTAAAGTACTACTGCTAGCACATAATGCCCCTGTGGACTGCAGCAAAGATATTGGCCAATATATGTTTACATTCTGACACACTGTCTACAACCCGGAAGTATACACATAACCCCTTAGTGCAAAACATGTGTACCATGCCTGACAATATGGATGTAGACAGCCATGTATATGGGTATAACACATAACGACTGGTATACATTTGCCACCATAGGTTATGCATTCACACACCACAGTCTAGCCTGACACATAACTGCTGGTACAGGCATGCCATGGCCACATACTACGTACTAGATATTGACATACATCTGTACAGCATCCCACTGCTCTGTCTGACATACATGACTGTTAAGGGAGGCCCAGCAGTAGTACATCCGGCAAATATCTGCACATGACATCTCACTGGGTAAGTACACTAAGCTGCTAGGCATGTAACAATGCACTGTGCAGGCTACAGGCAGACTGGCTCAACACTGGCCTATATTTCCTATGTGGGAGGGCACATGTACCTGCATATATAGCAGGCTCTACAGGCATGCCACAGCACAGAGTTACATACACCTGTGTGACAGTGCATAACCACAACCAATGTGATCATAGCCATAGCCACATATGGTAAGCTAGCATAATATTACAGTATATGGACTATCTGTTCAACACCAACCTCATATGTGCCACTCACACACTAACCCTACATATACTGGGCCACAACACATTGTGGTCTGATGCCTGTCTGTGGTATGGGACCTGTGCGTGTATGGCCTTACAAACATGTAAGCCAATAGGGTACCATACAGTGGAGCAGCATGTAACATCAGATAGGATGGGACCTAGAACTATGACATCTACCACAGTCTGTACACAGGCTAAAGTATATATTAACAATACACACACTGTCGACATTCACCATAAGTACACAGACCTCAGTACTGTACAAACATCCACAGAATGTCCAGGTTATGTCATCAAATATAACCCCTACTGTACATAACATGTGTAGCAGTCTGATATCTCACTGGGTTGTTATCAGATATGTTGACACTAATTATGTTGTACAGCACATATGCACCACTTCATGCATGACATATGTACAAAGATTGACAGAGTTGTGGCTGGAAGCACATACACAGGGCCAATATTGACATGTTGCTGTGATAACCTCATACATTTACTGTAGTAACAGGGTTTGTTGCAATATATGTCCTATGAGGGATATGAATTCAGTAACTGTCATAGCTTTCACCATCTACAGACTGCAATCCTCATACTACCTTCTGCAGTCCACAGATAGATGCTCTGTGGGTAACACGTAAAACCAAAGGCACAACACTGCCCAGTCTGTAGATGACCCTGTAGATGGGGATTCCTCATAAACATGGAACTGACTTGGCCGGTATTGTGACATGTACGACACAGACATATCCACACAAACACTGTTAAACCAACATTACTCCACATGCAGTATAGCAGCACTTACAGTCTGTAGTCAGGTCAGGCACATCCCCTCCTGTGTGTTGCCCTGTTTCCACAGTGTATGTTGTTAGAGGTAAATCCCCAGTCCATCTGAGATGCTGTTTGCCAAACAACAGATCTAGTTCCTGCTCACAGTGAATGAAAAGGTCCAACAACATGATGTTCCTAGATATTGGAGTGTGTTTCCATGCAATTGGCTATGGGAATGCTACCACAGCTGTTCCACATGCAGTCAGCTAGGGGAGGGCTGTAATTCATGCAGAGGCCATCAGCTGATCATGAGCATCACTTAAAATACACATGCTACTGCCTAAGCAAAGCAGGTGTAGGTCTCCATATCTACCAGAGAGGGAATGGGAGAGGCAGCCAGAGGCAAAGACAAGTCAGGAAGGGGTGGGAGAGTAAAATGTAATCATGTCTGTGTCACACACACCTACCAGCACAGGGTATCAACACCCTGGTGACTATGTAGTGCTATCACAGTTCTATGCAGTTACTGGATGCACCACATGGGTTACCTGTTGTGGAGCCCTCAAAACATATATGTGAAGGTGAGTGACATCTGCAACAGGGATACTGTAGCTATACAGTAGGTGACGTACAAGTACCTGTCCACATGAACAGGTGCCAGCATCAACACAGCCACACTCTCACAGGGATACACACATTCACACACTTGGCAGGGCCAGGATTACAACTCATCAGTAGTGGGATTACCACAACACATCACTGTGCAAGTATCATATGCACCACACGGGTCATATGGGGGTTGTATGGCAAAGGGTATGGGGAGGTGTCTGACATCAGACAGCATGCTTCAGTATGCCAATGGGGGTTGTAGGGAGTGTGAATGTGAAAATATGCACCATACAACACACACACAAACACACAGGGTGCCAGTACTGACATGCATGGGTGCATGTCTACATGGGTGTGTGGTGGTCGACTGTGCCAGATGGCTGTACTAGGCTAGGCAATGAGTATGCCTTGGCATCAGGCCACATGACAATGGTCTGCATTGTGGCTTAGGGCTGTAGTGTCTGCATCTGCCCACACAGGTGGGTATTGTATCCCCCATCCAGTCACTTGGGTGACTAATTTGTGTCACCGATGCTGTGCATCACTCGTCATGTATGTGTTCCTTAGTCCATGACATAGATGGAGTCTGGGATGTGCACACCTCCCACATGCATGTACAGTGACATGTGGAACTGTACCTGGGGTGTCTGGCCCATGTTGTGAACACAGATTATCATCAGATGTGCCCGTCTTGCCCACCTGTGGCTGGAACTAGTAATGGGCAGCAGGTTTACCCTGAACCTACATTGATAGCATGCTAATGGCATTCCCTGGTGTCAGTGGCATCTGTTCATACAGGGGATGTTGTCAGGCATGGTATATCCTTTGTGGGTCACATGTGATGGCACCAGAGGTGTTCCAGGTCTCCATTGGGGAACATGGGGAAGGTGCACTGTCTGCATGTACGTGCATATTGGACAAATAGACAAGGTGCCATGCCCTCTGTAACCCATTGCTATCACCCCATAGCTACTATCAGTGGCCAATATGCAGTGTACTAACCACATATTAGCTGTTGCCTAGGCATGTGTGTGTGCGTGTGTGTGTATGAGACATGGGTTGAGAGTGTGCACTGGGTAATACTGGGGCTGCTAACTGTGATTGCCTGGTCTTGATGTGACATGCATGGATATGGCTTTGCACTCCAGCCTCTCAGCTATTTCACATCTGTTATCCCTGTACAGTGGAAATTGTGATATATAGTAGGGCCACCATATAAGAAATATGCAAAACCTGCTCCACATTGGCCACAGATGTTACGCACTCACAACCACCTCCACACAGGATATGAGTTACAAACACACACTCACACATACCTGTCAGGTCTGGGAGTAGAGCCCCTAACTAATTAGTTTATTACACTACAGCACAATGCAGTTATAGTATGCACCAAAGAGATTACTGGAGTACTCCTTCCTCAAAGGTGTATATCACATTGGATGACATCAGCAGGATTGCCAAAGTAGGGCATTCGAATTGTAGAGAGTGTGACTAGCCTAAAATGCATTGCTCCCTACACAGACAGTGACACACACACACACACACACACACACACACACACACACACACACACACACACACGCAAAACATCCACAACTGACATGTGTGGGTATAGAACTCCTAACAGAGGTCTATATCACACTATAGCATAGAGCTTTTATAGGACAAACCACGGGGATTACTGAAGAACTCTCCCCAAAGGTGTATTTCACAATGAATGACATCAGAAGGATTGCCAAAGTAGGCCATTTGAAATGTATTGAGTGTGACCAACCTACAATGCATTGCTCCATACACAGACATTGAAACACACACAAAGTATCCAGAACTGTCATGGGTGGGGATGGAATCCTACCACAGTTGTAAATCACACTACAGCAGTACACAGTTATGGCACATGCTACAGAGATTACTGGGCTACAACCTTTCCAGAGGTGTATTTCTAGGTGGGTGACATCAGCAGCCTTGCCAAAGTTGAGTATATTAATTGTAAGGAGTGTGAGTACCCTAAAAAGCATTGCTGTCTGCACAGACAGATGCACACATTTGTAATGTCTGGGATTATAACACCTACCTAACTACTTTATCACACTACAGCAGTACACAGTTATAGGACATGCTATGGAGATTACTGAGCTACACCCTTCCCAGAGGTGTATTTCTAGATGGGTGACATCAGCAACCTTGCCAAAGTTGAGTATACGAATTGTAAGTAGTGTGAGTACCCTAAAAAGCATTGCTCTCTACACAAACAGAGTCAGACAGACACACACTCACAGTTGCTAAGTCTGGGATTTGAACTCCTACCTAACTAGTTTATCAAACTACAGTAGTACGCAGTTACAAGATACACCAAGGAGATCACTGGGGTGTAAGTCTCCCAAAGGTGTATTTCACATTGGATGTTCTCAGCAGGCTTGTCATAGTAGGGTTATGGGGAGGGCAGTGTGTGGGCATAGGCCATAACCCATTCATCTAAGGGTTGACACGTCACATGCAGCTGCATGCAGGGTCATATTTCACAGGTAAGTGTATACGGATGCTAGATGACTACTTCCTTGTACAGTCATGTTGCACAGTTGGCATGTGCACCACATAGTCTGTAATGCTGACAGATACTGGTGGCTAGTATCTGCAGTGTGTGACATCTGCACCTCATGTGTTTGGGGCCCTTTGGCTGTGTGCTGGGTGGGACAGGCCTGGATGGCTCCTTGTCACAGTCACCCTCTTCCACACATCTATGTACGTCTACCTTTGGCTTATTATAGTGTGTTGCCCTGACATATATGTCTGTATTCCTATTCACTGTGTGTGCAAGGCATGAGTGGTGCATACTGACAAGTGTCTGCACTAACAACTGCAACTGCCAAATATGTCTGGTCCACTGGTGTTTGCAGGCATGGCCTTCATCTGTTTAAGTGTGTGAGCATGCCCAGTATGGCCGTCTGTATTGAATGTGTGAATCAAGTCCAGGTAGTTTGTGCTGCAGTGCTGACCTTTGTATTGTACACCAACAAGTAGCATGCTGTCTCTGCAGGGTATCCAGTGATCACTTGGCTTTGACTGTTACTACAATTCTGCATAGCAGGGGGAACACACCTGACTGTTTCTACATTTCTACACAGGAGTGGTGGGGGGCACACCTGACTGTTATTACATTTCTACGTAGGATGGGTGGGAACACCTGACTATTACTACATTTCTACACAGGATTGGGGGGGCACACCTGACTGTTATTACATTGCTATGTCAGATGGGGGGGCACACCTGACACTTGTACAAATTTGCTATGACTGTACTGGTATGTCAGGTACTCCATTTTATTCTGTATTCTTACCTATCATGCTGACTAGAGGCAAGCCAGTGTACTACAGATCATAGCTTTGGTTGCCCTCCATATTAGTGTCTGACTTCCTACCCTTCAAAACTAACATCCCACTGCCTGACCTGCTGTAGTCTGTCTGTGTAGGCCTGGGGGAGGTTCACCATAGCCATCATTCAGGGGCCATAGCACAGGCTATGTTTGTGTTTGTCTACACCTGTCCTGCTGGCTGGGACTGTTGTTGGGTATGTGAACTGCTCTGACTGGCATGTATGAGTCATATGGACACACATGTTGCTAAGCACATTTCCTGCAATGGGGTTTTGCCACCCTGTGTAGTACTGGCTACTATGGTGAGTCCAGTATGTGTTACAGATGTCATGGTGCCACTATGGGTGTCTACTGTCTGCTGCCATCACAGTCAGCCACCTAATTCCATTGCACGCTCACATCCATACCATAGATACATGTAACAACACATTCTACTCCATTTGGCAATTGGTAGGTTGATTGACATAGCTTGAGGGTGTGCCAGACTTGCTGATGGTGCTGGAGGGCTGCCTATGTTGTATGCACATAGTACACTCCCTATACATGGTTGAGCACAGGTAGTGTCATGTTTGGCATCCCTTTTACTGTATGTGCAAGTCAGAGACAGGTGTCATTCCCTGGGTCCCTACTGTGTCAGTGCATGTGCTATGCATTGTCTCTTTATCAAGGCTTCAGCATACTGGGCATGCCTCAGTCTGCCTACTGGGGCAGACTCAGGTTGTTCCTCCTCTGAGTCATTCTGTGCCTGTGCAGGCCTTGGCATTGGTGGGGTGCTGTGTGGCCCTGCCCTGTGATGTTCCTGCTGCAGCTGTTTCCACAGGATCATATTGTGTAGCATGGCACATACCATAACAATATGGGTACATATAGCTGGTGAGTACTGCAAGGCTTCACTGGATGTGTCCATACACCAGAACCATGACCTGAGCATCTCAAACATACACTCTATTATACGTCTGGTCTATGTGTGTGCCCCATTATGATGTTCTTGTTCAGGTGTGTGTGCATTTCTGATGGGTGTCAGCCATGGCTCCAGTGTGTAACCAGCATCCCCTACTAGGTGACCGTAGGGGATGTCCCCATTGGCAAATCTATGGTACAGCTGCATCAGATGCCATATGTGGGAATTGTCATAGCTTCCAGGGCAGCCAGCACACACATTCATTATAATGCCCTCGGCATCACAGACAACCTGGCAGTTGATGGAGGGGAATTCCCCTGTGGTTGATGTAGGTCCTACCCCGATCATCAGGTGGTGCTTTGATGTGTATGCGTGCACAGTCTATAGCACCCACTACCTCAGGGTATTCTGCTATTTGGTGGAAGAGATGCATATTGCTGGTCAACACCTCACAGGTGTTGAGGAAATATACGTGCTAACTGGCATGTGCTGACATGACATCCAGGAACTTGTGGAATACTCTGGATGCTGATGCCTGTGAGATCCTCATGATATCCCCAGTTGAGCTTTGTGAGGTACCTGTGGCTAGTATTCCTAGGCCTACACATACCTTGGTATCCACTGGGATGGGTTTTCCTCAGTCAGTTTGGTGTGTCAGGTCTGGCGGGCACAGCTGAGCAATTTGCTGTAGGAGGTCTCTGTTCAGCCTATAGCACTCCACTATCTCCAGCTCATGTAGCCCCTGGTAGGTTACTCTGGGTCTGTACACTCTTCTCTGTCTCCTCACTGTGAGCTGATCAGTAGCATTCACATCCTCACCACCCTCAGCCTCTTGCACATGTTGTTCTCTGTTGCCTGCTGCAGCTCTTCTCATTTTGTAGGTTTGTTTGTTAAAATTTCCCTGCATGTATACACCAGTGGTGTGGAGTGTGGGAAAAACCAGAGGGGTAGGGGCGTTTGCATAGTTTATAGTAGTGTTCTAGGCTGGGCTGGTCTGTTGCCTGTGTAATTGTCTGATTGTGATACATTTCACCTGCCAGCTAAGCTAGTACTCCTTGATTACCTTCCTACTGCTGTTTTCCCTTCCCATTGCCTTCCTGTTTAAGCCCATGTGCGCATCACGCAAAATGCTCAAATGTGCACACTGCTGCTATTTCCTGTTTAACTTCTTTTTTCCTCTAGTAAAACCTGGTGTGTGGTGTGCTCACCCGCTTAGGCTTTGTAAGGACTGCTAGGCAGGTTTAGACACACCCCCTAGCTTAGCTGTACTAAGCTAGGAGCAAGCCCGAGCCACAGGGCTCCAATCTGCTTACAGTATGCCTGACACACACCCCCATGATGTCACCTAACTCCTAGGCTTGCACCAAGCTATTCCTACTCTTACTGTTGGGACCTGACTTACATGTTGGGGAAAAACTGGGATTCACTATCCTTCCCCTCATTTGCATAGGATTGCCTGCTAATGCATAGTTACATGTCTCACACTGAGCCTCCTCTTTAGCAACCACTACTCACTGGCCAGGTTGTCTTCTGCCTGACATTGACTAGCATGGCAGAATACTGATTTTAGTTAGAATGCTTATTTTAGGTTTATTTTATTATTTTTCCCCTGATCCCGTTTCTGCGCTGCTGCCCTATGTTTAAACAGCCGAGATTGGCTAAAAAAAAGAAAAGTTGATTTTTTTATTTTTTGTATTGTTTGCAATGCCAATGGCCTTATACTTGGCCATTGCCATGCTTACTACATGATATGCAGCTTTTATTTGGAGCTGTCATAGCTCTGTTTTGGATTTTGCAGAAATGTACTCGGTTACTAACGGAGTACATTTCTGCAGACAGCACTAGTCTTGCACGGACTATTAAGCTTCCTGGATTGCAAAATCACCTCATTTGTATGGATTTCACCTGCAGATGGGGTGATTTGCATACCAGGGCTTAGTCCGTGCAAGATTAGTGCAGGAGAGCTCGTGCATACCCCTGCAGGCTGTTCCTGGATCGCACAGCAGGCATATTGCCTGCTTGAGCTCCTGCACTGATCTTGCACTCTGTGCAAGATTTTGAGAATCAAGGGGGGTAGTCTTAAAACTTTGTTGATTAACTCAGTCATGATAATTTCCAAAAATCATGAAACCGAATTAGTGTTCCAAAGCAACAAGCGTTTATTCGTCACAGACAAGTGATCCTCAGTAATAAAAAAATCATAAATATTTTACAATGTTAATTGGTGTAAAAATATATATGAGGAAGTTGAATTTGAAAATTTTCTTTCACAAGAAAAACAACATGGACAAAGATAAATCCACCAAAGAAAAAATGAAAAGACCCAGTAGTTTTTGCCCCCACTGTATCCCACACTTGGAGCCTCCGAGACACAATGTGAGCTTGACATAAGAAACGTTCCCAAAAAAACCCACCAAAATGTAACTTTTATAATATTTCCAAAGATGACATATTAGCACTTAAGAATTTGAGCAGTGATAGAACTACATATTTTATGAAGGCTGACAAGGGTGGGGAGGCATACTAGTCACAGATACTGACAGTTATATAATGAAAATAGAGAAAATGATGAATACACCTGACTTTTACTCTAAACATATCTTAATGGAGGTTAAAATTGCATACGTAAAATGGAAAGATAAGCTAACCACAATGTTTAATGAAAAAGTTATTAGTGAAAACTTTTTTCAGTATTTAAACACTCCTCACCCCAAGTTACCTTGTTTTTTTGGGATTCCCAAACCTCATAAGAATAAGGAAGATGCGCCTTACCAACCTGTCATTGCAAGTGGAGGTTCCATATCAGAGGCCACTGCCATATACTTAGATTTTATTCTACAGCCTCTTGCTGAAAATAATTTGTCTTTTATTTTAAATTCACTTGATTTTTTTAAGAAAAATAAAAGAAGTGTATGTGAATGAACAAAGCATATTGGTATCTATTGATGTTGAAACCCTATACACTGTCTTATCACACATGTATTGTATTGAATCAGCTACAGAGACTTATAGCAGAAATAACAATGCTACACAAGAGCAAACTGAATACTTGGGAAAGTAATAGACTTGGTGTTGAGTTCCAGTTTTTTTCAGTTTTCATGGCCAGGCTTACCAACAAATGAGGGGGATAGCCATGGGTGCAGCTATGGCTCCTAGCCTGACCAATGTAGCCTTAGGCAAGTGGGAGGAGGAATTTGTGCTGCAAAGTGAATACTGGAGATTTATGACCAGCTACTTTTGCTTTATTGATGATGGATTCATAGTCTGGCAAGGTGAGAAATCTGAACTCATTGAGTTTATCCACTACATCAGTGACTTGACCTTCTTATTGAAATTAACCACTTCCATCAGCTCATGGTCAGTTATTGATGATGGATTCATAGTCTGGCAAGGTGAGAAATCTGAACTCATTGAGTTTATCCACTACATCAGTGACTTGACCTTCTTATTGAAATTAACCACTTCCATCAGCTCATGGTCAGTACAGTTCCTTGATATGACTGTCAGTATTGATAAAGACAGAGGAAGGTTAATTAGTAACATATACAGGAAACCAACAAGAGTGAGCTACTTACTTCACAGAGACAGCATGCATCCAGTAAAAACTAAGTACAATATAATAAAATCACAAGGCTACAGATTAGCACACATTACCACAGATTTGGCTCCATTTCTCAAAAATATGAATGATCTTGAAAATGATTTCTTAACCAGAAGATATGAGTCAAACATGTTACATATGATCCTGGATCCCATTAGAGATTCTAAAACTAACAATGACCCTAAGTTGAATACCCTTTTGGTAGACTTATGCAACAAGGCCACCCTAACCCAAAAGAAGATAAAAGTAAGGACAGTTGCATTCTAACTTACACCTGTGATTTCAGTACAATTAAAGCCATTACTAAGGAGAATTGGGCCACCCTCACTGACAATCAGCAGCTTGTAGGGGTTTTAGGAAATCACCCTACTTTTGTATATAAAAAGAGCAGAAGCATATGTAGCTGAGTGGAAAAGAAAATTAAGGAACAGCAGGATTACATGAACACTAAAATCCGTGGGCCACATAACTGCACTTTCTGTGAGTACTTGATCGAGTGCGACTCATTTCAGTGGCCCTATCTTAAAAAGATGGTGAAATCTTCAGCAGGTGGTAACTGTAATACTAAAAAAGTTGTATATAGGGCCAACTGCCCTGCATTTTATGTGAGTAAGACCAAGAATAAGCTGAAAAGGAGGATTTCAGGTCATCTTTCTGACATCAGATGTAAATGCCAGTGAAACACCTTATCCAAACACTTATTAGAACACTCCAGATATTCTGGTTTTAAATTTATCATTCTGGACTGTGTGGAGATGAATAAGCTTGAAGCGGACATCAATGGCATTTTGGAGAAAAAACAATTATGCTGGTAGCTGAAATTAAATGCATTCAGAAAACTAGGACTTTACTACTGCTCAGTTAAGAGTGTGTTGAACTTACATAAGCTGCCACACAGTCTGTAAAGGCTATTTAGGGAATTTGCAAGGAATTTTTTTAGTACTAAAGGTACCAAACGTAGTAAAAAATAATAAAAAAGATGTGTGGAATGTGTACAAATATATATGTTTAGTTACTTTAACCTCTAATCTGACTTGATTAGATTTAGTACACTCTTGCATCATACCAGAGTATTAAATGGTGGATTCAAAACACACATTTTTTCGTGCCACTATTACCATAAAGTTTTGCTATAATTCCCCCATTTAGCATACTGGTGGATCCTCATGCACACACCTGCACACTTTTATATGTTACTAGTTTACTTCACCTACTGTTTGCTGTATTTTCATGTTGTTTTTCTACTGGTTTTCATTATATAAATATTTTATTTTTTTTTTATTTTTGGGGGGGCTATAAACATACATGAAAACTGTCATGACAGGTGTTTTTTCCTCTCATCTGCAAAGGACGGACATTTTTTCTGAGCTGTAAATAACAGTTTGTATGCACAATAATACATATGGATGGATGCTTATTATAGCAATAACCCACGCCTGGGTGTGGGTAATGCTAAATTTACCCACGGTTGGCGTGGTTCGCCCGAGGGACCAAACAAAGCCAACCGTGGGTAAATTTAGCATTACCCACACCCAGAAGTGGGTTATTGCTATTATACCATGACATTATTTAAGAAAAGAAACTATTACTTTTCTTAAATAATGGCATAGTATAATGCCTGTTTACTGCCCTTCTGCAGATGTCTGGCATCCGCGGCAGTTCTGATGTACTGCGCGCCTGTGCAGTACATCAGAGCTGTGGGCAAAAGCAACGGAGAAAGCAAGATCTCCATTGCTTGTGTTTCGCTATGTTAAATGAGTTTAACATAGCGAGACAGTTTTAAAATAAGCAACGGACATCTCCGTTGCTTATTTTAAACTGTCTCGCCATGTTAAACCCATTTAACATAGGGAAACACTGAAAAAAAGCAACGGAGATCTTGCTTTCTCCGTTGCTTTTTTTTTAAAACACTGTCTCGCTATGTTAAATGGGTTTAACATAGCGAGACAGCTTTAAATAAGCAACGGAGATCTCCGTTGCTTATTTTAAAGCAGTCTCGCTATGTTAAACCCATTTAACATAGCGAGACAGTGTTTTAAAAAACCGAGTTATACTAATGGAAAAAAGTCCGGGCGACCGGACCTTTTTCCATTAGTATAACTTGATTTACAATGGGCACGCTGGCCAATCAGCATGCACGTTTTGGGGGGGGTCATGGTATAATAAATATTATTACACAAATACATATTTATATTTATAGTGTTCTGATTAGATAATGTTTATGGTTAGATAGCTATGTATGTTTAGTCTGTCTGTCTAGTTAGCTCTTTTTGCTTATCTACTTATGTATATGATTTTAGTTCTTGTCACAGACCTGATGAAGGCTTTATTGCATTAGTTAGCTGAAAGCAATTTTAGTTAAAAGTCTTTTATATGCATGTTATGCTTTTCTTAATACCTGATTTTGGAATGTGGACTGCAAATAGGTAGTGTTTTCCTTAACTAGGAATGTGAAGTTGTTTTATCTCGCTGTTCATTCTTACAGATGGGTTCAGAGCTGATCCTCGGCTCTGAGTCCGCCTACTACAAAGCTCAAGGTCTTCAGACAGCTCGAGGTCAAGTACCTATCCCATGATGCACCCGGAGTTATCTCAGATCTATTTTGCCACTACAATAGATCAGAGGTTCCTCAGCATAGCTAGGGCCAGTAAAACTTTATTATAAAAACTTTTTCTAATAACTTTAATTCCACTTCTTAGCTTTAGCTTTTGCTTCTTTAGCATTTAAATCTCTTTAGTGTGTATTCCTTGGTGTGCCTTTTCATATTTAAGTATAGCTTTTGACCTTTGTTTTTTTCTAAAGGTCTTTATATTTAGTGTAGTTAGTGTAGTTATATAGTTCTTGTGTGCTTTTGAAAACTGACATTTGTGTCATAAATTTTTGATAATTAGAAGTGCTTAGATATATAGTTAAAGTGTGTGTGTGTGTGTGTGTGTGTGTGTGTGTGTGTGTGTGTGTGTGTGTGTGTGTGTGTGTGTGTGTGTGTGTGTGTGTGTGTGTGTGTTTAAAGTGACACTTTGTCACAGGGTACTTAGCCCATAGTTTTTGTCAGGGCTTATTTAAATAGTGTTTGGGTTTGTCTTTAGTATATTGTAGTAGTTTTTCACTTTTTACTGTGCTGTTCATTATGGCTGACCAGGATAGGGATAAACATCCTAAGTCAGGTTTCAAAAAATGTCCAAAATGTGGACAGAAAATGTCTGTAACAGATAGCCATGTTAACTGTGTATAGTTTGGGAGCTTTACACCTTCAGGAACTTGCTCCATTTGTCATTCCTTCTCTTCTAGGGTCCTTCAGGAGTGAAAGAAAAAGCTAATTGAAAGAGGACTTGTCAAACCACCTTTTCAGGAAGCTTTGAATGACCAGGACGGGTCTAGTAAATCTTCAAAGTCTTCCAAGGTTTCTACTTCTTCAGAAGTAAAAAAAATTAAAAAGAAACATTGACGTCGGCTCCACAGCCCTCGGAGCCAAACGTCTTGTCCTTTTGGAGCCGGTCCCCGTTCCTGGAACCGGCATCTGAAGTACCTAAATCACCACTCCTGCAATCTGTACCTCCGTCCATCCACTCATCTCAGTCCTCAATAAGCCTTTCCAATTTGGATGTGGATCGTGTGGTGCAGAAGTTGTTAAAGGCACCGGCGTTTGCTAAATTTTTATCGGCTCCAGCCCAAATGGTTTTGGAACCAAAGACTGTTTTACCATCTACTACATTTCCTCCTCCAAGCCATACCGGTCCTTCAGAGCTGGAGGAGTCAGACATGATGATCATTGAGCTTTCGGAGCTGATGACTGTTCCATTGTCTTTGGTTCCATTTACTCGGATGTCCTCAGCTCTGATCAAGGAGTCTAGGAGCCGACACTCTCTGGTCAGGTCCAGGGAGGATAGTCAGACTGACTTGTCAGTTCTGACTCTGCCTCTCGGGGCTTTGGCTCAGAAGAGCTTGGCTCCTACCTCTGGTTTGGAGACCACTGTCCTGGTTCTGGGAGTATCGATGGTTTCCTCGGATCCATTGGTCCCTTCTCATCGGAGCAGAGGTGCCTTCAAAGCCATGAGGAAAGTTATATCTCCTAAGACATCTATGACTTCAGGTCAGGCTATTTTCCCAAAAGCACCTGTGTCTGCTTCTGCTTCACAGGTCCTTTCTAAGCATAGAGACCCAGAGCCTCAGGAAGCACCATTGGGTGGCCCCTGCTCTTCCGAGACCTGACCAGAAGTTCCCACTGAAGAGGTTCCCAGGAAGAGAATCTGTAAGATGAAGCATTTAGACTCCCCACAGGAGTCTCTCACATCCGATACTGACTTGGATGAATCAGAAGGGGCCCCATGGTCCCCCTCTGAGGATATCTCATTTGCTGAGGTATTAGAAATTCTTAGGCAGAGGGGGTGACTGGCAGTCCACCAACCCTACTGAAGATGAGTCGATTATCCTGAAGGCTTTCAGGTCTCAACCCTCCACCTCTTAGATGTCTCCACCCTTCGATGAGCTTATGGAGCTGGTCTCATGAAGGGCATGGGAGTCTCCAAACACCATGGAGCCTGTCCTCAGGAGGCCTAATACATTTATTTCTGCCCCCCAGGAAAAGTCCTTTCTTACCAAGGGAGTGCCAGTTGATGCCATGGTGGTGGTGGCAGCCATCAAAAAGGAGATTTATGGAACTTCTTCCTCTATCCATCCTCCTAACAGAGATTCTAGGATCATGGATAGATATGGGAAGTGCACCTACAGTTCAGCGACTTTTGCACTGTGTTCACTGAACTATCCCATCCATTTTACGAGACCGCAAAGAGATCTCCTAAAAGAGCTCAGAGATACTCTTCAGGGTACAGTAGCTGCAGGAGCTTTGGATAAAGTTGCCTCCCAGCTTGCTACCCTGAATTCCATAGTGAACTTGTCCATGCGCCTTATTTCATATGCAGCTGATGGAATGAGTAGGGCAGCGGGTACAGGAATTGCTCTTAGGAGACACTCCTGTATGCACTTGTGTTCCTTCGCAGAGCCCTTTAAGTCATCCTTTGTCAACACCTTTTTTGAGGGCTCGTCTCTTTTCGGGCCCAATGTTAAGGAAATTTTCACCAGGTATAAACAGGAAGGAAAGACTCTGTCTACCATTGGAGTCCATTTTACCACTGCTACCAGAACTTACCCCAAGAGTCAAAGGGGAGGAAAGATGTGGTTCCAAAAAGCCCAAGGAACCTTTCAGGACACACGTGGTGAACCCCCCTCCAGGGGCAGAGGAGGAGGCAATAATGGAAGACGCCACCCTCGCAGCAGAGGGGGTCCACAAAACCAGGATAACAGAGATCAGCTCTTTGGGAAGCCCTACCAGTGCTCCTGAAAGGAGTCCCAACTGTCCTACTCTGGAGGCAGTCGGGTGGTCACTTATCTTTGTTCCCATACACCTGGCTCAAAATAACAAATGAAAACTGGGTACAAACTATTATTTCCAGAGGATATTTCATTCCTTTCACCACATCCCCTCCATTGACTTCAAAAATCACAGATGTTCCACCCAGTTACAGGGAACAGGCAACAGTAGAGGTCCAAACGTTGCTAAGAAAAAGAGTCATCCAACCATTCCCAGCAGACCAGATAGGATCCGGAACTTACTCAAGATTCTTTTTAGTTCCAAAAAAGACAGGGGACTGGAGACCTATTTTGGACCTCAGCAGACTAAACAGATCTGTCAAGAAAGAGAAGTTCTGGACGGTCACGCTTCAGTCGATACTTCCCTTCTTAGGGAAAGACAATTGGATGTGCTCGATAGATCTTCAGGATGCGTACTACCATATAAAAATGGCCAAACCATCCAGGGATCATCTGCGCTCCCATCTGGGAGCCAATCATTATCAGTTTTGAGCCCTGCCCTTTGGTCTCACTACAGTCCCCAGAGTGTTCACCAAATCCATGGCAGTGGTCACGGCTCACCTGAGGCATTTAGGATTCCAGGTGTTTCTGTAGCTAGACAATTGGCTCCTCACTGTCACCACCAGGCATCAGCTTATACAAGCCAGGGACACCACGCGTTCTCTCTGCAGTCACCTGGGTATTACAATAAATTCAGAAAAATCTGCCTTGTTGCCATTGCAACATAACATTTTTATCAGAGCAGAAATGGACACCACCACCACCACTTTGAGACTTCCAGCAGTCTTACTACTCCATCAGCAGCTTTGCAATATCATATCCAAAGACAAGGCTCCAGCATCAGAAGTACTAAAACTGTTAGGCATGATGGCAGCTGCAATATTAGCTATACTGTTGGCTCGCATGCACATGCAGATTCTACAATGGCTGTTATTCACTCAATGGTCTTACCAAGAGCTTCCAATGTCTCATCTCATAATGATCACAAACACATACAAAAAGGATCTTCAGTGGTGGTTGACCTCTCTTAATGTAACGATAGGTCGTCCTTTTGTTCTACCCCTACCAGCAGCCACAGTGATCACAGCCACTTCCCTGATAGGGTAGGGGGGGCATTTCAGAGAAGAACAGCCCAAGGCACATGGACCGAGCAGGAGACACATCTGCATATCAATGTCCTGGAGATGAGAGTGGTGCTTTTAGCATACCAGTACTTCCAGGATTCTCTTCCTCTGGGAACTATTGTGATTCAGATGGACAACATGTCAGTGGTCTGGTACTTGAACAAACAAGGAGGAACCAGGTCCTACCCCCTTTGACCGCGAGGCCCTAAGAGTATGGCAGTGGGCTACATTCACCCAGCACTTTCTGTTAGCAATGCACATCCTGGGGAAATCCAACATGATAGCAGACAAACTGAGCAGAGCAATTTTGTTGCCTCATTAGTGGTCCCTCAAGAAAGAAAGAACGGAGAGAACTTTCCACAGGTGGGGCCAGACTTGCTGCAACCTTTTTGCCAACCACATGAACATGAAATGCAGAAGCTACTTTGCCTTCATTCTGCCTCCGGGAGAAGCCCTAAGGGATGCACTCATACACAATTGGCCTCCGGGTGTCCTCTATGCATTCCCACCAATTCCCTTGATACCCAAAGTATTACAGAAAGCAAAAGCCCTGGGAAGGACCATCATTCTAATAGCCCCTCATTGGCCTCATCAGATTTGGTTCCCCTTCCTTCGACTTCATCAATTGGAAGACCCTTGGATTCTAGACCCAGTTCCATATCTTCTGACACATTCGTCGGGGGATCTTCATCCCTCTCTTCAGTCCCTGAAATTGACAGCTTGGCTGCTCCAATTCCCAACATAGCCAGGTTCCATAACCTCTCTAATGAAATGCAGCAGATTCTGATATCTTCTCACAAATCCTCTACTAGGAAGCTATATCTTAGCAAATGGAAAATATTTTCTATATGGGCCTCTCAAAATAACATTGGTACCTACCGAGCCCCTATTGCCTCCATATTAGAGTTCTTGACTATACTTTTCAATAAAGGGGCTGCAGCAGCAACAGTTCAGGTTCAACTTGTTGCTATCTCTAATTTTCACCTTGGCTTTGAAGGACTGCACATAATGTCACACAGTCTGTCTAAAGCCTTTCTCAAAGGGACTTTTCATCTCAGACCACCTGGAAATCCTCTTATACCCCTTGGAATCTAAATTTTATGCTTTCATGCATTATTCTCCCACCTTTTGAACCAGCTTCCTCCTGCAATTTGAAATTTTTATCAGAGAATACTATATTTATAGTAGCCATCACTTCTGCCTGCAGAGTGTCAGAGCTTCAGACTTTGTCCATAAAGCCTCCTTATTTGATTTTCCATGCTGACAGAGTCTCCCTATGAACAAACCCTTCTTTCTTCCCCAAAGTTTGCACTGAAACTAATCTGAATCAAATTATAGATTTGCCAGTTGTCTTTCCCAAACACACCAACAACTTAGAGTACATGCTACACAAGCTTGATGTTCATAGACAACTCCGATTTTACTTGGATAGAACAAAAGATTTCAGAAAATCAGAACAGCTTTTCGTTTCCTATTCAGATTCCAGAAAAGGTATGCCAGTGGCAAAACAACACTGTCTAAATGGTTATCTGATTGTATCACATTTGCTTATTTAGCTGCTAATATGGCCTTACAACACAAAATTAAGGCTCATTCTACCAGAGCAGTGTCCACATCTTCTGCCTTTTCTGCTAGGCCTCCTATAGACATTTGTGCAGCAGCCACTTGGTCAAGACGTCATAACTTTATCACTCATTACAAAGTTGACAAGGTCTCCAGGGCAGAGCCTCCTTTGGGTCTACTGTCCTGAAAAATATACTCCCGTGAGCCACCCGAGAAAGATGGTGCTTGGGATGCTACCCATGTGTAAGAATGAACTGCAAGATAGAGCGACTTCACATAAAGAAGTTATGTACTCACCATAATGGTCCATGTGAGTTGTTCATCTCGCCTTCATTCTTACTACCCACCCTTCTACCCCCTCCAGGGTTTTTCGAGGACCGAGATACTAGATTCTTCCTGGTTGCTCAATCCTTCTATAGCTTTCTCCTAAAGAATGATAGAATGACATATGGTATTATTATACACAGCAAACAAGATCTGAGGTAACCCCAGGTGCATCATGGGGTAGGTACTTGGCCTCAAGCTGTCTGAAGACCTCGAGCTTTGCTGTAGGCTGACTCGGAGCCTAAGAATGAAGGCAAAACAAACAACTCACATGGAACATTATGGTGAGTACATAACTTCTTTTTTAGTTTGCTATAATCAGTAGTAGTAGTGTGTAGGGGTGGGTACTTACTGTTCTTAAATGTACTTTTACAGCCTTGTTTATATGGTTTGCCTGGAAAAGGCTGGTTTAAATTTAAACAATACACATATTGTCCACATCTACTTCTAAATGTATAAAAGCTGATATGTTTAACATTGTAAAGTATTTCTGATTTTTTGTTATTGAGGATCACTTGTCTGTGACAAACGGGCTTGTTGCTTTGGAGCACTACCTGGGATTCATGATTTTTAGAAATTATTGTGACTGAGCTCATCAAAGAAGTTTTAAGACTACTAGTTTTTCTGTTTTTTATTTTATTTTTATTTTATTTATTCTTTTACTTTTCTGCTACATTCAGACACAGATTGTGACCCTTGTTATTATGGTAACACTATTACATTTTCTGTCTCCATTTACCAGTGGAGGAATGACACCTGTGAAATATTTAGTGGAATAATGTTTTTTAAAAGTAAAATTTAGAATAATGCAAGGTATGATGTGTTCAACATTTTCATTCACCCTAAGATGTAGTTTGAAAAAGAAGGAGGAGCTTATGAAAGCTTTCAGTATCAGGAAATAGGTATAAAATCAACAAACTGCATCTGTTACAGAGATTTTTTCTTGCATCATAGGCTATAAGTAGCATACAATTTCTGACTGAATGAGTTTTCCAGTTGTCTTTGGCACCTCTAGAAGTTAGATTTACATTTCTGTGGCATTTCGTACCATTCATCAATCATTTTAGTGTAAGAATAGAAGAAAATATTTCTTTCAGTTCTGGTACTCACATGTGGCAATTCAAGACAGAATAGCAGCTGAAAAAGATATTCTGGAATGGAGTGCTGATGCACAAAAACATGAAAAAAAATTGTCTGCTCATTGACATAGCCCATGGGTAATCATATCCAATAATAACGGTAACCTGATCTGCCTGTGCTGTCTGTGTAAGGAAATGCTATCCATTTGTCGTCTTTTATCTAGTATCATTTCCTGAAATACATTAGCAAGACTCTAGTGTAGCTTGATAGGCCCTAAGACAGCACTGGTTTCAGTCAGTGTGTCAGCATTTTGACTAACCCGTACTTGCTCAGTGGTATCAGATCCCCCTCCCTTTCAAGTCTAAAATATGCTCCATCTGTTGTTTTAATAATTTTGGGCTGGACAAGGACTGACTGGTCTCAATACTCTTGGGAATGCTGAGGAATTCATAGTTTACCCTGAAATGCGGTCATTAGTCTCACACTGCATTTTAAGAATGAATGCGCAAGCAACTGTCTCACCCACAGAACAGCCTTTGACATAAACGAATGGAGTGAAAGGCTCAATCCTCCATCGATGCAAAAATAGAATTTGCTTCTATTTTCAGTAACTGTAATCCTAAAAGTCTGAAGTGTTAAATCCATCTCTATTTTTTATTTATACTTATTTTTTGCAGCAGTTTAATGAAGAACAAGGATGGAATTTGTACCTTTAGGAAGGCAAATTATATTTCTAACTATCAATGCCAGAAAGATTACCCTCTTATCTGGAGAAATATGTGACGCTAAACTGTAGAACTGTAACAAAAGTATGGTAGACATCCCACCTGAATTACATATGGTGCCCTTTTTAATTATGAATTACCAAACTTACTACATGATTTGAATAAAAATACCTGTTTTTTAAGAGAACTTTGTCAATGTCATTGTTTTAGGAATAATGCTTAGCACTCGCTTGTTAGCCTTCATAATACACGTGCCTGCTGCCCTCCCTTGATTTCATATTTTTGCCTGCATAGGATGCTGATTATTTCATAAATCTGAATTTATGCTTGGATCTGCTATTCTTCATATGCTTATGTAGTGCAGATCTGAATCATTGGTATCATTATATCTTTTAATAAGGTCTATATTAAATCAGCAAACACTTAAAATAGCGAATGCTGATTTATCGACCCTTTAAAACAAAAGCTTGAAATCCCAAAGACACAGAACAGTGATTTTTTTTCTCAGGGAAAAAAAATCACTGGGCCGTATTCGGAACTTTGCCATTTCCTCCACTGTGGTGCAATCTTGGAGGTGTATAAGGGGAAGGGTGAAGCCCCCCACTTTATTTAGTGTTTTGAAGGTTATTTTTGTTTTGTGGAACAGCAATTTTTTTCCCTGGGAAAAACATCACTGTTCCATATCTTTGGGATTTTAACTTTCACTTTTAAAGGGTTGTTAAATAAGCATTTGCTATTTTAAGCATTCACTGATTAAATATAGACCCTTTTAATATATGATTACATCTTTGCAATGAATGTACTACTGGATTTTTAAGTATTTAGTGCTGCCGACAATGGTCGTTGATGAAAACGGTCCTTTAACCAGATCATCTGCTGTCTAATAAACTAAGGCAGAATGATAGCATGTTGGCTTTTACCAGTATGGGGTAAAAGAATTGATTCAATATATAGGATGACTTTTTGTATATTATACCATTATTATGGTTATATACAAGTGTAACACATTGTCTATTTTATATTTTATATTTAATGAATTTATAAGTATTTATTTTAAAAGTACTAATTTTAAATGTATCATTTTTATATGTACCAAGGTTTTGCATGTGTCAAAATTTTTTATACGAATTTGTTTTTGTAGGAAGGGTGAGATGTTGTAGATTTTAGCTGAAATGCTTTGAGAAATAGGTGTTTGTTGACATCTAAACAGTTTAAGGAAGTGATGTAACATATACCAGCTGATTTTAACAAGGCTGCCATTAATATAAATTCTGGTTGGCGCCTTTTTTCTGTGTTTTTCTGCCTCTGATGAAGCTACATTTATTTAGTAGCGAAAACGCTGTTTGTTTTCTGATTTAATAAAACTTGCGTTAAGGCTTTTGGCTATTTAGGCTGCTGAGCATTCCGTTCTTTTTTCTAAAGTTTGTCCATACGAGCGTTTCTATTTTGTGATGGCATCTGAGTGCTTGGCTAGTCCACCTAGCCCTAACTTATTCGGGACTAGTCCTCCCGATAACACAGATATTACTTCCTTGCTTGTGAGTATATCGCAAAGATTAGATGCGATGAATTCTAGGCTCACCAACATTGAAAAAAGCAGTGGTTTTGTTCCCCCTGCGCTTTTGGACAATTTTGGAGGTGTTCCTCCGGGCTTTACGGAAGTACGTGGAGCTGCTGTAGCTAGTGAGGGGAGTGCTGTGACTAATTTCGTGCCTCCCGTAGCGTGCCAGCTACTACCGACACCAACAACTACAGGAAATTTACCGAAGCGAGTGCAGAATATTTCGTATAGCAGTTCTGTGCAGGGTTCTATACCACCGGGACAGAAGCAAAGGACACAACGGGTTTCCAATGGTTCCACAGAGACTCAAAAAGAGGACTCGCATTCTACTAACACATTGACAAATGGAAAGGCACTTATTGGCGTTTCATCGGCTGCGGATTGGATTAATAATACAGGTGACTTTTTATCTTTTTTGCAACCTTTAAGCGATGGTTCGCCGGTGCAGGGTCCTATGTGTTCTAATGATGACAATTTTGATGTGTCTGAGAAGCTCAAAACTTTGGACAATAAGACTTTAAAGATACGTAAGCTACAGTTAGAAGTCGCTTACTTTAAACAGTGCATTTCTGAAAATATGGTACCTAAGGGTTTGAGGAACAATTTCACACCCTCGGGTTTAATCAAAGAAAATGCTTTTCTTATTGATTTAAAGGCGATGTTTCAAAAACAAGGACTTGATCTTTTGGAGTTGATTATTAAACATTATACTGTATGTATTGATAATTTGACTACAGAAATTAATCTATTAGATGAGGAAATTAGAATGTATGTTTCCTTTGAAAAGTTCAGGTACGATTACGAACGCATTTTTGCAAGCATCGATACTTATATGGGAAAGTTGAAAATTCAAAAAACCAAGAAACTATTTAGGGATAGACAAGTTTACTCGTCTAATACAGCTTACCCTAAATTGGCTAATTTTGTCATTCAAGATGATGACTCAGGCTCTGGGCATGATAAGAGTCCAAGTATGGACACACAGGTTCCGGATGAGGGGGAAGCTGCAACCTCTACTAGTAATTGGAATGTAGTTAGAAGAAGTAATAGAAACAAGAATAAAGGAGGGGGTCACGAGGCTCAATCTTTAAATACTATTAATTCAAAAAATGATAATTCAAATAAAGATAACTCACATTTTTTAGTGAAAGGACCCAATCAGAATCAGGGGAGGAAGAAGAACAGGAATTGGAAGAATTAATAGTTGAAATAACACCTTTAGAAACCTCTAATTGTCCTAGTATTGTTAAGAACAAAAAAGGTGATTTCACTATTTATAATTTTTCATCACTGACGTTAGAACCTGAGTTAGTTGAGTTACTTTCATTAGGTTACAATTTTGTTCCATCGAGACATTTTGATGTAGTTAAAGTACTTATTGACCTAAAGTGCTTTGTCAGGAAGCTTAATTTAAAGCTTTTGTTTAACAATTCTAACAATGAAGATAGAGTTGCTATAAAGCTTCCGAGCATCTTTAATCCCCCTTTACACGTAGGCTTACGTATTTTTGAAAATGCCTGCGAATTAGATATTAGACATTTACATAATACTAAGGGGGCTAGGAAAAGTATTTTTAACATATCAAAAGAGCAATTGCAGGCCTTAAACCAACTTAAGGAATCCTCTGTCAGGGTTATGAAACCTGACAAAGGTGGTGGTCTTGTTGTCTTTGAACATGATTTATATAATGAAAAAATGTCATTGGTTTTGGACACACCTGCATACAACCATTCATCTCTTAACGAGATGAACATTAATATTCATAGGATTAAGGGGTATTTTAGGGACCTCTTTATTGAGGGTAGAATAGACCTTGAGACTTATGAGTATATTAACATCACCCAACCAAGAACACCTGTCATGTTCGGTATACCCAAGATTCATAAGAATCTTGGGGATCCGCCTATGAGGGCATTAGTTGATGGAAGGTCTTCCATTTCTTATCCATCAGCTAAATACATAGATTCTATGTTAAACAAATACTTGGAATATCTCCCAAGCATTTGTAAGGACTCATGGAGCTTTTTAGAAAGTATTAACAGCTTTACATTTGACAGTGAGTACAACTTTGTTACAGTCGACGTAGTCGATTTATACACTTCTATACCTCATTTGGAGGCTATAGAGTGGTTGGAGTTGTTACTGTCTGAATTAAAAGCTCCAAGAGACGTGATTAATAATATTACAGAACTTTTAGATATCGTTCTGTCCTCTAATTTTTTTCGTTTTTGGAAAAGAATTTTATATCCAGAAACAGGGCGTTGCCATGGGATCTCCGTGTGGAGCCATTGTTGCCAACTTGTTTATGGCACACTGGGAGAGGAAATTTGTCCTAAACCACCCATCATGGAAAAATAGGATATGTTTTTACACCAGATTCCTTGATGACATTTTTATTCTGTTCAAGGGCAATGAAGAAGAGGCACGGTTGCTGATAGAATATTTCAACAGTACAACAACATTCCTTAGGTTCACTTCCAAATTTGATACTTGTGAGATAGATTATTTGGATGTTAAACTAAAAAAAGACATAAGGAATCTTAGATTCATTTCATCTATTTATCGTAAGGACACTTACATTAATTCATTCCTACACTACACAAGTGCCCACCCATACAAACTAAAAAAAGCCATTATTAAAGGGCAATTAATTAGGGCAGTTAGGATGTGTAGTGAACTAAAAGGTTTTGAGGAAGAATGTACAGTCCTTAGGGAATTTTTCTTGGACAGGGGTTACCCACCCTTAGTCATAGAAGAAATGATATTAGAAGTTTCTAACAAAAGAAGGAATGGAATTCTGTCCCCCTTAATTCTTGACCATAGGCTTGTGAATGGTAGTGAACAAGATATGTTAACCGAAGTGGCAAGTACAGATCTTGGTCCTGTTACTGTGATTGAGGAACCTAGAAGGGACTTTTCTTGGTCCTTTTCTACTGTTTTTAGTTTGAATTCTAAAGAAATATCAGATATTATTGTTAAAAACTGGTATTTCATTACTAATAATTCCTTTTTGGTTGAGAAACTTGGTGATAAACCAAGGTTTACATTTAGGAGAGGTCACAACATTAAGGAATTATTGCAAACAAATGTACCAGCACAAACTTTTCAAAAAACAAAAGGATGTTTTACCTGTGGGACTTGCAACTGGTGCCATGTTTTGCGAACTGGGAGCTCGTTTAGTATTGGTCATAAAAAATATTGGATAAATAGCAGAATAGACTGTAATACAAAATCTGTTATATATGTTGCTCTCTGCGTTTGTTGTCCGGCATTTTATGTCGGAAAAACTGATAGAAAATTCAGAGAGCGCATATATCAACATATATATGCAATTAGAAACAAAAAAAGCGAGAATGCACTTGCCAAACATGTGGTTTCTAACCATGGGCATAACTTTGTTTTTATGGGTATTGACTGTAAACACAAATCTATCAGGGGAGGACCTATTTCTTTATTATTAGAAATTTTGGAATTACAATGGCAGCTTAAATTGGACGCCTTTAATATACCAGGATTAAACGAAAGCTGCAATATAGCTCCTGTGTTAAAATATAGATCTTACCTCCGCTGATATGTCATTTTTATAATAGGTTTGTTTCTACCAATGGATTTAATAATTTTTTACCCAGTATGGGGTAAAAGAATTGATTCAATATATAGGATGACTTTTTGTATATTATACCATTATTATGGTTATATATAAGTGTAACACATTGTCTATTTTATATTTTATATTTAATGAATTTATAAGTATTTATTTTAAAAGTACTAATTTTAAATGTATCATTTTTATATGTACCAAGGTTTTGCATGTGTCAAAATTTTTTATACGAATTTGTTTTTGTAGGAAGGGTGAGATGTTGTAGATTTTAGCTGAAATGCTTTGAGAAATAGGTGTTTGTTGACATCTAAACAGTTTAAGGAAGTGATGTAACATATACCAGCTGATTTTAACAAGGCTGCCATTAATTTAAATTCTGGTTGGCGCCTTTTTTCTGTGTTTTTCTGCCTCTGATGAAGCTACATTTATTTAGTAGCGAAAACGCTGTTTGTTTTCTGATTTAATAAAACTTGCGTTAAGGCTTTTGGCTATTTAGGCTGCTGAGCATTCCGTTCTTTTTTCTAAAGTTTGTCCATACGAGCGTTTCTATTTTATCCCTTTCATTAAGAGTGATGTTCATGTCAACTACCACATCAATGCAACACCCTAAGTACGCACTCACTGGTGAGAGACCTGGGCACATAGGTTGACAGCAACCTTACCTTTGATCATCATGTCTCCACTGTGGTATGAAGGGCATTCTATATTGCTCATTTCATAAATAAGGGCATTGCCTCCAGAAAAAAAAAGAAGTTGTAACCTCCCTGTACTCTTCCCACATCAGGCCAATAATTGAGCACAACACCCCTTTTGGTATGTACCTTTCCTAGCACCTGCAGCAATTGGAGAGACCACAAAGGTTACTCACAAGGAAAATTCAAGGTCTTCAGCATCTGTCCTATGAGGATCATCTGAAATCACTGTAACTTTATTCTGTTTCATACGGATTACTCAGAGGCTATCTCTGCCTTGCATATAAGGCAATGTGTGACCCTGCTTTATTGCAAATGTTGCATATCCATATGTCAAATGGTACACGGGTTACTCACTCTAAAGACCTTAACCTGGTATGTGACATTAATAGAAACTGCTGGAGGGACAGATTTGTCTCCCAGAGGTTACCACACATTTGAAACAGACTCCCACTTCATGTCAAACAGAGCACCTCATTGGCCCTCTTCAAATGCAATTTGGATGATTGGATGGGTAATCATTAATTCACCCCGGAGTTCCACTTGTGTCCCTCTTAGACAGGGGAAATAGGTGCTGATCAGGGAAATAAGGGTAGAACTTGGCTAGGCTTGTAAGCACCATAGGGCCATTAGCCTAGTAACTTCCTATGATCCTATAATCCATAACTTCAGTTTCTATTTCTTTAACTTCTACATTACTAATCCTCTTTTCTACTTCCCCCTTTGTTTTCTTATGTTTTGTATTGTAAAACTTTCCATATCCGGATGCCTTTGCCTGTAGTTCTCTTGAAATATTTTGGTGCTGATTTTTTTATTGTTTAGCTTTGCTTTCTCCTTTGCAGAAATGTTTTTCTTTCTCATGTTCATATTTCTTCTTTGAATGTCTTCATTTCCTCATGTTTCTCTTAACTTTAGGGACTCATTGCTCCATCATGCTGTAACATAACATGTGTTAGACTTTTCACACTAAATCCTTCACTTCATAGGTATTCCATAACTTCAGCTTCAGTTTGTTTAACTTCTGCATTACTAATCTTCTGTTCTACATTCCCCCTTATTTTTCGTATTGTGAAAATTTCCATATCTGGGTGCTTTTGCCTGAATTTCTCTTCAAATATCTTTGGAGCTGCTTATTTTTGCATTGATTAGTTTGGTTTTTCCTTTGCATAAATATTGCACCATATCAGATCCCTCTTTCTTTTCCACGTCCATGTTTCTTTTTCATACCTTTCAAAAATCTCTAAGTTTTACTGTTTATATTTTCACACTTCTTCAGTGACTTCATTTTCCAAATGGCTCAAGCTTTCTGGGTCAATATAATGTTTTTTTGGAAATTTTTTTTATTAATGAACACAAATTTTCATTTGAAGTTCTTGACAGTTTTTCTTGTGCAAGTATTTTCTTTCCTCTAATTTCTGTCTTAATCATCTTCTACCAGGAAATTCTGGGCTTTTTGCAAAACAGTGACAATACATAATTTCTTTCTTATCCTCAGTAGTCCATTTTATCATCTTTAAGGGCTCTTTTTTGGGCTGTCAGTCTTTGTAAACTAGTTTTTCCTTCTACAATGGGTGGGGTATCCCCCCTGAGCCTGGCCTAAACCCATTGGATGATTGTTTCCATGTCTTGAGAATTCTACACTGTGTTTTTTTTTTTCCATTTCTTTCACCAGTGTGCCTATCAAGATTGGACACTTAATCCTGGGGCTTGCACAACCCACTGGGATTTTTATTTTGAACCCACTGATATCTATGATGTATGCTATATAAAATATAGTCTATATATCTGTGTCACTTGTGAGATTTTGTAAAAACAGGAGCCACTTCTTGAAAGTACTCACCATGTGCTGAGGATGAATTAATTTCCAGCAATACTGCTCTCCTTTGCTTTTTGATTTTATCATTTCTCCAACCAGACCTTCTCCATCTGGATCCCCCCAGTTGAATAAAGATAATGTAAGTATAGCTGTCAGCTGGTCCCTATGTGACAGATGAGCATCAAGGACTACATCTAACTCAGTACTCTAAACATGAACTCTAGTCTGTGTCCCCTCTTAGATTACAACAAGGGAAGAAAATGAGATCTGGATGACCTTAAAGACGTATAAAATGCCTTGAGTTCCATCTTGTAATTGTTGCAGTTTAGCTATCTACTCTTTATCCATTAACAATAACATTCTAGTTTCCTTCAAACAATCTCTGAACTGACACATAGTCTTAAGGGAAGGAGACATATGAGTATGAGCTACATAAGAGTGGTAACTGATCCTTCTCCTTTCAATTATATCTTTTTAGACAAGAAAGTGTACTGTGAATAACTGGGGACCATAATGAATCATTAGAAAATTTCACATTGTAGGTGGTCACTTATGAAGGAAATCATTCTAGAAACCACCCACTGCATATGACTCAAAATCTATCAGGATAACCATTTCAGAACCACAGAAGATAATTTACAAAGGAAGAGCAGGCACAGCAACATGATCAAGATCCTTTAGTCCACAGAATGAGCAGGGACATCAACATGATCAAGATCCTTTAGCCCACAGAATGAGCAGGCACATCGACATGATCAAGATCCTTTAGTCCACAGAACGAGCAGGCATAGCAACATGATCAAGATCCTTTAGTCCACAGAATAAGCAGGCACATCAACATGATCAAGATCCTTTAGCCCACAGAATGAGCAGGCACATCGACATGATCAAGATCCTTTAGTCCACAGAATGAGCAGGCACAGCAACATGATCAAGATCCTTTAGTCCACAGAATGAGCAGGCACATCAACATGATCAAGATCCTTTAGTCCACAGAATGAGCAGGCACATCAACATGATCAAGATCCTTTAGTCCACAGAATGAGCAGGCACATCGACATGATCAAGATCCTTTAGTCCACAGAATGAGCAGGCACATCAACATGATTAAGATCCTTTAGTCCACAGATTTAAATGCTCCTGGGGGACCAAGGAGGTCACGGTGGATCAGGATAGAATATACCCATTGATCTGTTACCAACAGATGTCATTACCTTCACGCATTAACGCAGTCTCACTTTTAAAGGAATCTCCTGAAGGTGCAGTCATAGATGATAAAGATCTGGGGGATGGGGCATGAATGATTAAATAGGATCCAGGCAGTACCAAAACTAGTTTCTATGTAACCCTGACAATAAAAAAATAACAGGTTAATCATAGGGCGATAATTATCCATATTAGAAAAGTCAATATACAGCTTCTTAAAACAACAGTCCAGGAAAGCCTTAGCCTGTATACTTAAAGATTGTGGCATTTCCCTGGACAGGAACATTGACATCTTATTAGAATTGTCAGTCTGGCAAACAAATTAATGTTCATTTTGTCTGGGCTTATCTTCAGCAAGCAAAGTTTGTCTCTGATGCATCTCTCCAATCTTTGAATGCAAAACTGTTGCTCATACTATGGCTTACACATTCCATCTGAGGTGAGCCAAATAAGCCCTGGAGCAGTTTGATCAAGAATAAATGTAAATGTATTATCATAAGCCACCACAAGAGACTTAGGATCAGATACTCTGTAACACAGAAGGAGCTGGTTAAGAGTACCTTCCCTGTAGTAAGACTTATTATGAATAGTAATGGTAATTACGAATCTCAGACTTAGAAACAAAGTCCTTTGTAAAGGTTTTCATCAACTCATATATTAAAATCTCCATGAAGTATCAATTTTAGGTGACAAAACACCACATTGGTTGGGAAATCTTTTTGGCTACATGATATATATGAAAAGAAATTGGCAGTTTGCCCTTGCTTGAAGAGCATACTTAAGTGAGTTGGTAGCTGTATTAGCAAGTTCAGTCACTTTAAATGAGAGCTGAAAAGAGAGAGCTATATGACCAGCAGTTTTATCCAGCCTAAGGCACTGAATAATGAAGAATCCTGGTGGACTGCTTGCGTTCTAGTTGGGACCATAGATGGAATCCTACCAGTCCTGCTCTGAAGCCCCAACTATGAAGAAGATGACCCAAAATTAATAAGCAACTCAGAGGCTGAAGGAGCCAAGATGGGGAGGGAGAGGCTGAGGGGTAAATGTCAGATTACAATCCCAGGGGAGAAAGGCAGTCTAATCTACAGTAATGATAATATCCAATGGTGAAAAAGGTAAGTAGCATGCACGTTATGGGCTGAAGATGTGTGCTTGGCACTGCCAAACTGCATCCACATGTTGACCTTCATAAGGCATGTGCAAAAATATGTATGCTCCCACAGGAAGGTATATCAGGCTTTCACTTATACAGATTTCAACATCATCTGCTGAGGGGGGGGGGGGGTTAGGGCCCATAAGAACAAAACCGGGATGGCTGCCTAGGTGATGGCCTCCCACAATTGGCATTTACTCCACTGGGGAACAAACGGATTGACTTATCACAGGAAGGCTGAAGGGTGTAAGACAGAGGGGGGATTAAATAAATAAAATAAATAAAAAATATGGTCTCAGTAGGTTTTTATTATGAACTCATAGTCGGCACCTCACAAGAAACTGGAAATTGGAAATAATAGCCAAATTGTTATGAATGGACACTACATTTGTTTACATTGCCCTCTGTGGCCAGTAAGAAACAGATCTGTCCTAAAAGAGTATGAGATAATATAAACTTACTGGGTACATCAAGTATGAAATATGTCATTCTGTGGTTTCATTTCTGGACACTGCAGGGCACGGCTGAGTGATCTCTAACTGGAATCAGTTTCCCCAATACATGCTAGCTCACTGCAGGCCTGTAATGTATAGACCCCCCTCCTCTATGCCTGATCAAGATTCTATTGCAGATGTTAAGTCTGGAAGCTAGAACTCTTAGTGGATAAAGAAGTCAATTAGCAACAGTAGGTCACTAAGATACACTTTATCTATTCCTACCTAAGATTATTAAAAAGGAAAGCAGAAAAGTACAAAAACAGGCAATGCAGATCAGTGGGCAACATGATGGCTTAATTTCTTTCTGCCACATCCTTCAATAGTTCAGTCCTTAAATCTGACTACTGTCTTTGGTAGAACTTCTATGGTCTTATTGTGGCTTTTCTATGGGTACTCCAGTTTCCTCCAAAAACCATGTTGCTTACTGGTCATTTTAAAATTTCTTTCCGTATATCCATTGCATTTAGAGCTAAACTTATGAAGCAAGGCATGGATTGCAGTGGTCTAAGGAAATATGCTCTTTTATCCAGTTAATAAAATAAGATTAAAAGCTTTGTTAATCAAATATCCTCATGTTATTCAATAGTTAGGTGGGACAGCGTAAGTGTCCAGCTATAGGCTGCTATTTTAAGTAAAGCATTCCTATTGCTAAACAGAGATCCTCAGACACATAGTCAATTTTGAAAAAAAAATAAATAAATAAAATAAATGACATAGTAGTGATACCTGGAGAGCAAGGCAGCAACCAGCTCCAGAATGAGTGTGATCTCTGTGTGCTCTTAAGGGAAATTGTACTTTACTGTGTGCATTTGTTATCCTTTCCTCATACATGAGACGCCCTCTCTGGTGTTAGTGGTGAGGAGTGAGGCTCCTTGATTGCTGCGCCAGGGCACGGGTGTCACATATTAATTGGTGGCAGTGGTTGGGATATCCACCTCACATATTAATTTTTTTTGCAGTAGTGGAATCCACTTCATATACTAATTGGTGGGCATTAGTGGGATATTCACATCACATATTAATTAGCTGGCAAATACTAATTGGCTTATAGTGGTGTGGGTAGTGTGAATCCTGTAGCTTATGAACAGTGATCTTTGAAGGTGTTTTGTACTCTAAATGAGCCACGCAGTGAATACTCAGAGTTCAGATCAGTATTGTTTTATTTCTTTTGTTAGCTTAGTTAGTCAGGATGAGCAGGCAGCATGTCAGCAGAGGAGTATGGAAAGCTGACAAGGAGCCAGCTGGTGGAGATGTGCCAGGCTCTGCGAAGGACAGTCAGACTGGCAGTGGAGATACAATATCCTTGGAGATTGGACAGCTCAGTCTTTCTGCAGTGGACTTAAAAATCCAGCTGGAGCTAAAGAAACTTGAGTTGGAGGCCAAGCGTTTGGAGATAGAAGCCAAAGAAAAGGAGCATCAGAGGAGACATGAGAGGGAAATGCTGAGACTCTTCGCCAGAGTCATGGAGGTAATGGGGAAGGGAGTAACTGGACCCCAGAAGCACAACAGGTCAGTAAATTTCTTCCGCAATTTAAAGAGGGGGATAATTTTGATAGTTTCATTCATATCTTTGCGAGGGTATGCAAACAGTATAGTGTTGATCAAAGGCTCTCGTATTGGTTCCTGACCCCCTTACTCCATGGGAAAGCTGTAACATTTTTGTCAAAAATGCCTGCTGCTGTCAGTTTTGATGGATTCCTATCAGCATTTCAAATGTTGAAAACGCCAAATTTAATTTATTCGAACTGAAATGTCTGAAATCTCAGAAGAGCGAACTGATGGAACATCGATTTCTTTCCCAGAGAAAGAAATCGGTGGGCCGTCATTGGAGTTTATTATTTCCTCCACTGTGGTGCGGTCTCGGAGTTGGTATATTTAAGTAGGGGGTGTGTGGGGGGCACAGCCCCCCATGTTGGGGGGTGTGGGGGTGATGCCTCCCACTACTGTCAGTGTTTAAAGTATTGCAAAATGTTTTTTTTGCATGGAACACCAATTTCTTTCCCTGGGAAAGAAATTGATGTTCCGTCAGTTCTCTGTTTTGAGGTTTCAAACATTTCAATTCGATTAAATTGCATTCGGCGTTTTCAGCATTCAGTATGCTGATATAGACCAATTTTGATTATACTGCTGTAAAAAAATATCTTTTAGAATGTTTTAAGCTAAGACCCGAAATGTATAAGAAAACGTTTTGTGAGCATAGATGCAAGGCAGATGAAAGTGTGTGTGAATATGTTGCTGAACTGAGCACTTATGTTCATAGCTGGGTGAGTGGATGTCAGGTCACCACTTTTGAAGGGCTGGCAGACCTTTTGGTGAAGGAACAAGCCCTTAGCACTTTGCCTGAGGACATGAGGATCTGGTTAGCTGATAGACAATGTGCTACTTCAGATGAGTTGAGGAAGAAGGGAGACCTATACCTGGCAAGCAGGGCAGCCCTGCACAGGAAGGGGACCTCCAGTACTGCTCATGGGTCTAAAGGAACCCATGGTGAGCAGCACAGACTGCCCCAAGAGAATCTGCCAATAGCAGGGGAACCCACTAGTTCAGGTACACATCCAGGATTTAGGGTTAAATGTTTTGAATGCAACCAGTGGGGCCATGTGGTATACAGGTTTCCACGGAGGCAAAGTGGCGAACCAAAGGTGAGGAAGCCAGTAAGTGGGAAAGACAAAATGCCAATAATAGGTTGTCTTGATACAACAGGGGTACTAAACTACCATCCTGCAGATGTTTGAGAGGGAAGGATTTGGATGAAGCAGTACCATGCGCTTATGCAGTTACATGCGGTCAGGCTAGGAGACAAGCATGTGGGTCTGGTAATCTGGGGGAGACCCAGGCAGACTGCATACTTGCAGCCAGGACTGGTGAGATGGTTATTTCAGGGAGGGGGCTACACTGTAGCACTGAGACTGAAGGTGTGCCACAGTTGCTTGTGGGTACTGATGTTCCCTTGGACAGAGTGACTGCAAAGGTAGAAGTAAGTAGTAGTACCCAGGCTGACAGTTTGGCACCACTGTCAGAGGATGCCAGACTTCCTGTCGAAGGGGAGCTGGGAAGGGTTACAAGGAGAGTGTTGAGACAGGCTCAGCTCTCAGACCCTACATTGCAAGGCCCGAGGCAGGTAGCTAGGAAGGCACCTGATTCTCAAGGAAAGGGGGGATCTGTACACTGGGACAAAGGGTTACTATACAGAGAGTGGACCCCTGAGGGAGGGCTAGAAGGTGAGAAAGTACGGCAGTTGGTAGTGCCTAGAGCCTACAGTCTGGCACTTCTAGCCATAGCCCATGATATTCCCTTTACAGTTCATATGGGCATAAAACATACAAAGAGATGTATTATGCAGAACTTCTATTGGCCTGGAATTTCCAGAGATGTGACAGGGTACTGCAGGATCTGTGAGCAGTGCCAAAAGGTAGGCAAGGCAGGAGACAAGGCGAGAGTTCCTTTGATGCCGTTGCCTGTGATTGAGGAGCCATTTCAGAGGGTAGCTATGGATATAATGGTTCCTCTGAGTAGAAGTTCCACAGGGAAAAAGTATATCCTAGTAGTAGTGGATTATGCTACATGATACCCTGAGGCAGTGGCTTTGTCCTCCATTGAGGGAGAGAAGGTGGCAAATGCTTTCTTTGAGATTTTCAGCAGGGTGGGTTTCCCAAAAGAAATACTGTCTAACAGAGGTGTCAATTTCATGTCAGACCTACTGGCTGGTCTATGGAAGTCCTGTGGGGTGAAGCACATGAAGACCACCTCCTACCATCCACAAATGATCTTGTTGAGAGGTTAAACTCTACAATCAAGTCCATGCTATGGGCATTTGCAGATCAGTTTAAGAGGGAGTGGGAAAAATATTTGCCCCATCTGTTGTTTGCTTACAGAGAGGTTCCCCAGGAATTGACAGGTTTTTCACCCTTTGAGTTGCTGCATGGGCATAGGGTGAGGGGACCTCTAGATTTAATTCAAAATGAGAGGGAAGGTGAGTGTGAACCTCACAAGGAGTCTGTTGTGGCATACGTCCTAAACCTCAGGACAAGACTCAGGGAACTCATGGGCTTGGCCCAGGAGATCCTGGCAGAAGCCCAACAACAGAAAAAAAGTGTGGTATGACAGGAATGCTCGAGCTAGAGAGTATGCTGTGGGGCAGCAGGTAATGGTTTCATTCCTTGCAGACACAACAAGCTGCAAGCAGCTTGGGAGGGTCCCTACAAGGTGATAAGAAAGGTAAGTGATGTTAACTACATGGTGGAACTGCTAGGCAGATGGCAGGGGCACAAACTGTACCATGTTAACATGAAGAAACCTTATGATGATAGGGAGGCCCTTGTGCTGAGCATTTGCAGTGGATTGCAGGAGGAGTCTGAGGGAGATCTGGGGACTGATCTCCTCAGTGAGGCTCAGATGACACCTCAGTGGAAGGGGTAGCAATGTCTCAGCAGCTATCTCCTACCAGATTCCAGAAATCTGAGCAGTGTTGCAGGAGTTTGGGGACATGTTCACTGGGAAACCAGGTGCACCCACCTGGTGCAGCACCAGGTAGATACAGTACCCTAAAGGCCTATTAGGCAGGCCCCTTATAGGGTGCCTGAGAGTGTCAGACAGACCCTGAGGGAGGAGGTACAGGAGATGTTGGAACTAGAGGTGATTTAAGAGTCCAACAGTCCCTGGGCTTCCCCAGTGGTGCTGGTGCCAAAGAAGGATGGCAGCACCAGGATCTGTGTGGATTACAGGAAATTAAATAGTCACACAAATTTGGATTCTTACCCCATGCTTAGGACAGATGAGGCCCTAGAGCAGCTGGGTGTGGCTAAGTATCTTACAACCACTGATCTTACCAAGGGTTACTGGCATGTTCCCTTGACTCCCAGTGCTAGGGAGAAGGCAGCCTTTGTGACTCCTTTTGGCTTGTCTTCTTCTTCTTCTTCTTTCGGCTGCTCCTGTTAGGGGTCACCACAGCAGATCAACTGTTTCCATTTCCTCCTGTCCTCTGCATCTTGCTCTGTCACATCAACCACCTGCATATCCTCTCTCACCACATCCATAAACCTTATCTTAGGCCTTCCTCTTTTCCTGTTACCTGGCAGCTTCATCCTTAGCATCTTTTTCCCAATATACTCTGCATCCCTCCTCAGCACATGTCCAAACCAACGTAATCTTGCCTCTCTGGCTTTGTCTCCAAACCTTCCAACCTGGGTTGACCCTCTAATATACTTATTCCTAATCCTGTCCATCCTCGCCACCCCC
This sequence comes from Protopterus annectens, assembly GCF_019279795.1. Classification (NCBI taxonomy): domain Eukaryota; kingdom Metazoa; phylum Chordata; order Ceratodontiformes; family Protopteridae; genus Protopterus; species Protopterus annectens. Next base: position 293,294,273 of record NC_056741.1, on the reverse strand, counting down.
AGTGCAAATCTTAACATCTTCAACTCTGCCACGTCAAGCTCTGACTCCTGCCTTTTTGTCAATGCCACTGTCTCCAACCCGTATAACATACTGGTCTCACTACCCTTTTGTAGACCTTCCTTTTCACTCTTACTGGTACTCGTCTGTCACAAATTACTCCTGACACTCTTCTATACCCACTCCATCCTGCCTGTAAACTCTTCTTCACCTCTCTTCCACACTCACCATTACTCTGAACTGTTGATCCCAAGTACTTAAACTCATTCACCTTCACCACCTCTACTCCCTGCATCCTCACCATTCCTCTATCCTTCCTCTCATTCACACACATATATTCTGTCTTAGTCCTGCTGACCTTCATTCCTCTTCTCTCTAGAGCATATCTCCTCCTCTCCAGGGTCTTCTCCACCTGTTCCCTACTCTCACTACAGATCACAATGTCATCTGCAAACATCATAGTCCACGGGGACTCCTGTTTGATCTCGTCTGTCAACCTGTCTATCACCATTGCAAATACAAAAGTGCTCAGAGCTGATCCTTGATGTAATCCCACCTCCACCTTAAACACATCCATCAATCCCACCACAGACCTCACCACTGTCACACTACCCTTGTACATATCTTGTACCACTCTTACATACTTCTATGACACTCCCGACTTCCTCATAAAATACCACAACTCCTCTCTAGGCACCCTGTCATATGCTTTCTCTAAATCCACAAAGACACAATGCAACTCCTTCTGACCTTCTCTGTACTTCTCCATCAACACTCTGAGAGCAAACATCACATATGTAGTGCTCTTTCCTGGCATGAAACCATACTGCTGATCACTAATCATCACCTCCCTTCTTAACCTAGCTTCCACTACTCTTTACCATAACTTCATGTTGTGACTGATCAGTTTAATTCCTCTGTAGTTACTACAGCTCTGCACATCACCCTTATTCTCGTTACCAAAACACTTTTTCTCCATTCCTCAGGCATCCTCTCACTTTCCAAGATTTCATTAAACAATCTAGTTAAAAACTCCACTGCCATTTCACCTAAACACCTCCATGCTTCCACAGGCATGTCATCTGGACCAACAGCCTTTCCATTCTTCATCCTCTTCATAGCTATCCTTACTTCTTCCTTGCTAATCCACTGCACTTCATGATTCACTATCCGCACATCATCCAACTTTCTCTCCCTCTCATTCTCTTCATTCATCAACCCCTCAAAGTACTCTTTCCATCTGCTCAACACACTCTCCTCGCTTGTGAGTATGTGTCCCTCATAATCCTTTATCACCCTTACCTGCTGCACATCTTTACTAGCTCGGTCCCTCTGTCTAGCCAATCAGTACAGGTCCTTTTCTCCCTCCTTAGTGTCCAACCTTTTATACAACTCTTCATACGCCTTATCCTTAGCCTTCACCACCTCTCTTTTTGCCATGCACCTTATCTCCTTATACTCTTGTCTACTTTCTTCATCTCTTTGACAATCCCACTTCTTCACCAACCTCTTTCTCTGCATACTCTCCTGTACTTCTTCATTCCACCACCAGGTCTCCTTGTCCTCCTTCCTCTTTCCAGATGTCACACTAAGCACCCTTCTAGCCATCTCTCTTACTAGCTCTGCTGTAGTTACCCAGCTATTTGGTAACTATTCACTGCCACCCAGTGCCTGCCTTAACTCTTCCCTGAACATCACCTCACAATTACCCTTTTTCAATTTCCACCATTTGATCCTTGGTGCTGCCCTCACACTCATCCTCCTCTTCTTTATCACCAATGTCATCCTACAAACCACTATCCTATGCTGCCTAACTACACTTTCCCCTGCCACCACTTTACAGTCTCCAATCTTCTTCAGATTGGCCCTTCTACATAAGATATAATCCACCTGTGTGCATCTTCCTCCACTATTGTATGTCACCCTATGCTCCTCCCTCTTGTTAAAATACATATTCATCACAGCCATGTCCATCCTTTTTGCAAAATCCACTGCCATCTGACCTTCTGCATTCCTTTGCTTAACACCATACCTACCCATCACTTCCTCGTCCCCTCTGTTCTCTTCACCAACATGCCCATTGAAATCTGCTCCTTTTGGCTTGTATGAGTTCATAAAATGCCCTTTGGGATGAAGAATGCCCCAGCGACTTTCCAGAGGCTGGTAGATCATATCCTAGTAGGATCTAGAGGGTTTGCCCTTTCCCTTTCTTACCTAGATGATATTGCCATCTACAGCCATTCCTGGCCAGAGCACCTTCAGCATGTCAAGGAGGTGCTGGGCAGACTACAGAGGGCAGGGTTGACCATTAAGCTGAGCAAATGTCAGGTGGGTATGGCAGAGGTCTCCTACCTAGGACATAGAGTGGGGAGTGGTAAGATAAGGCCAGAACCTGCCAAAGTGGAAGCCATTCAGGCAAGGCCTGTACCTGTTACTAAAAAGCAGATGAGAGCACTCTTAGGGACAGCATGGTAACACAGAAAGTTAATCCCCAGTTAAAGTACCATAGCTGCTCCCCTCACAGACCTGACAAGTAAGAACAGGCCAGATAAGGTAGAGTGGACCCCAGCATGTGAGCAGGCATTCCAGAAGCTTAAAGAAGCTTTGGAAGGACCCTCTGTGTTAGCCAGTCCAGATTACAGCAGGGAATTTGTTGTGCAAGTGGATGCTTCGAACCATGGGGTGGGGGCTGTACTTAGCCAGATTTCTTCAGAGGGGGAAGAGCACCCAGTGGTTTATCTCAGTCATAGGCTCCAGCCCAGGGAGGAATGCTATGCAGCTGTAGAAAAGGAATGTCTAGCCATAGTGTGGGCACTGCAGAAACTCCAACCTTATCTGTATGGAAGAAAATTCACTGTATGACAGATCACAACCCCCTAATATGGTTAAACAGAGCCAGCCAGCAAAATGCCAAGTTGCTAAGATGGAGCCTGGGTTTGCAAGCATCTGATATGTCAGTGCAGCATCACAGTGGGATTAACAATGCCAATGCAAATGGGCTCTCAAGACAGGGAATGGGGTGAGGTACACTCAGACCTAACCCTCTCAAGTGGCATTTCTCAAGGATCACTTGAAAAACTAGCTTGAGTTCTCTGGGTGGGGGGTGTGAAGACTGGTAGAGAAGAGTGAAGGCTGCCAGCCTAGTCAAATTAGAATTTGATACATAATTCTGGCATTTGTAAATATAAGTGTAAAATACAGTGTTGTTTCTTAAATGAAAGAAAATACTGTAAAATGTTGAACTTCAAGATTGTAGTAACATTGCCATCTGCTGTAAGGAAAACTAAGTCAAGCATTTTAAGTCTTTCTTTTGAAGTTAAAATTATTTCAGATCTATCCTTTCATCTGTAGAGCTCAGAGTCAGTCTGTCTGGGCTAGCACATTCTTTCTATTGTTTTAACTTAAGGAATAATTACTAGAGTATACACGTGAAATGTCTTTTATTGTTGTAGCTTCCTGAGCAGGTGTTAGCTTGCTAAATAATGTAGTATGTTCACCTGGGAACCCCAGGCTAAGTGTCAGGGAGAGATTGTAAGCATTTTGATCTTGACTATCCAACTCAGCACTGCCTTATGCTCTCTTTATGTAAGAAGTATGTTAGAACTGTGTTTTCTCCTAGAAGTAGACAAGAATTATAAAGACTAGACTAAGTGTTTTTCTATATTCAGATCAGAACTTTCCTACTGTATTGTTTTAAGTTTCTGTGTGATCTCTGAACTCTTGAGTGGCACTGTGGTGCAGTAGTATTGTCTTGTGTTTTTTAGTATTTATGATTAAATATTTTTAAACTATTTTCAACTGTGGCTGGTTTATGTAGAGATAATTTAAGCTCTAGAGTACATTGCATGCTTATAAGTGATCCTGTACTAATCCCTTCCAATAAGCCCTGATTGCTTAAGTTACACTACTATTGGATAATACTATTGCACAGTAATAATTGGACACCCTTTTAAGGGCCTTTGGGTAGCTGATAATTATTAGCAGTTTGTGGCAGTAATTACTACTGTATAGTCTGGGTATAGGGGCAATGCTGGAGAAGCTGTGTCAGCCTTTCCCAGGAGTGTCTGTGAAGTATAAATACTTATCTCAAATTGTGTGTGTGTGTGTGTGTGTGTGTGTGTGTGTGTGTGTGTGTGTGTGTGTGTGTGTGTGTGTGTGTGTGTGTGTGTGTGTGTGTGTGTTTGTCAGCTACTTGGGCAGGGACACGAAGCACTGGTTGGACAGAGAGGGTACTGGAGGTTAGCTTGCCAGCTAGGCTGAGATCTGGTCCCTATAGCTGTGCCAGTGGGGGGTCTTACTGGAGACCTGGAGAACAAGGGAGCAGCCAGCCCCAGACTGAGTGTGATCTCTGTGTGCTCTTAAGGGAAATTGTACTTTACTGTGTGCATTTGTTATCCTTTTCTCATATATAAGATGCCCTCTATGGTGTTAGTGGTGAGGATTGAACTAGGTTAAGGCCATTAGCTGAATCTAGTAACACACTTTAAGCGAAAGCAAGTAAATGTACAAGAATTTAGAATTTTATAAGGCATTTTTTCTTGTAGGCAAAGGTATGTTTGGTAGTTTTATGACTGGTTATCAGGTCTCTAGCAGACAACCTGATAAAGAGAAATGGCTTGGAGAAAATGTTTTCTAGAACCATTCAAGTTTTTTCCCAGCTGAGAGAGGTATAAAGATAAGACAAACCCAGACAGCACTTAGAATCACAGGCTATACCATGTGTCTTACCATGGACAACTTTTATATTAGGTTATTACAAATGTGCGTGTGTGACTGTCTGTTTGGAACTTTTGTTCCTACTAGAAGAGTAAAACTTCAATATTTGAAGATGTACATAGTTAGGATTTGGCATAGGCTGAAATGGAGATGAAAGAAATGACTGTATAAGAGATTAACCTGCCAAATAGTATATGCTGGAACTAGACTTTTAACAAAAAAAGCTCCTATACATAAGTGGTGGGAATAATAATTGTTCAAGAACATGATGCTTTCTATAATGTTTTTAAACATTAATGGTCTCACTGATAAATACAAAAAAGAAAGAGTAGTGAACTATATTAAAAACGCTAAGAAAGGTTTTCAGGATGGTTATTTAGCAGAATACCTAGGGCAAAAGAAGAGAGGTGTACTTATATTTATTTCAAGAGGAGCTCCAATGGTGATAGAAGATGATAAAATAGAAAATAATTGTAGATATATAGTACTAAGGGGCTATTGGCAAAGGAGGAGGATTGCACTGGTTTGTATTTATATTCCACTGAAAACTGCTGTAATGGAGCTAAAGAAAATTCTGGGAGAAATAATCAGCTTTCAGCAAGGAATATTACTTATAGGAGAGGAGTAGAATTTAATTTGCAACAGTGATGTGTCAGGGGGCTCAGAAGGGAAAATATAACAAAGGAGGGGAGATTTTTGAAGACAATTATGAAACTATTTAGCCTGGAAGATGTGAATTCAGTACTAGGAATTTGGAGTGAATGTTCATATTATTCCACAAGATACAAAAATTGGGCTAGGCTAGACAGAATTTACATTACACAGGAACATGTGCATTTAATTGGAGGTATTGATATACATCCAATAACTATTTCAGATCATGTGCCAATAATAACTAAAATAGAAACACTGGATAATGAAAAGAAAATGAGACAGTGGCACCTTCCCACCTATCTGTTGAAAAGTGAGGGATTTAAGGAATGGGTAGTGGGAATTATTCTGGAGCTATTAGAGAAGATAGAAATTTCTTCCAAATATATAGCTGGGGTGAGAAAAAAATAAACTGGAGTTTAAAAATAAGGTGGAAATAAAAAATAGGGAAATAATGGTAAGAACTAACAATAATTATTTAGAGGGCCTGACAAAAGTTAAATTATTTCAAAATAGGGGGAATCTCACAGAGCAAGAAGAGGAGCAACTGCAGAATTGTAAACAGAAAATAAGGGAATACCTAGATAATATGCATGAATTTAGAAAGATTGCTGTTAAGCGACTGTATTTTGATAATAACTGTAGAGCACAAAAACTTTTAGCACAGTGACCCAGGCAACAGAAAGTAGAAAGGACTGTCACCAAGTTTAGGGAGTCTATAACAAGGAAGATAACAAGGGATCATGTAAAAGTATTAGAATTATTTCAGAAATTCTATGAATGTCTGTATATAAAGCAGAGAAATCTGGAAATCAAGAAAAGCTACAAATGGAAATGTTTATGGAAGAATTAAATATTCCAAGGTTAGAGGTAGAATAGGTTGAATTACTAACAGCTAGGGTAGGAGGAGCTGAGATAAAAATGGGGATGTATAACCGATCCTTAGGAAAGTCCCCAGGAATAAATGGTATTCCTGTGGAAGCTTGGAAGCTAGGAGGGAAAAAATGATAAAGTTCTGAAAGGTTTTGTTTAATAGCATTTTAAGAGGAGGAGAAGTAACAACAACCTGGAAGAAAGTGGTAGTAGCTGTAATATCTAAAGAGGATAAAGATCCATCAGATCCAGCTTCATATAGGCCCATTTCAATACTAAACCATGATTATAAAGTGTTGATGTCTATAATAGCTAAAAGAAAGACAAATGTAATTCCAAAATTGATAGATATGGAATAAAGTGGTTTTGTGGGTGGGGAGGCAAACATTTGACAACATTAACAGAACACTGATGTTCCAGAGGGAAGCAGAATATAAGTAAATACCACTGTTGTTGATGGGTCTTGATGCAGAGAAAGCATTTGATGGAGTAATCTGGGACTTTATGAGCAGGAAAATGGAAGTATTTGCATTTCCTGATAAACTTATCAGGTTGATTATGGAGATATATGAGGGATTGGAGGTGGAAATTAAAGTGGGTGGCGTCCTCTCTGATAATTTCTACTTAACCAGAGGAACCAGGCATGGATGTTCTCTCTCCCCTTTGTTATTTGCATTATATTTAGTACTATTGGCAAAGAAAATAAGGGACTCAGAAATGCAAGGCTATAATTGGTGTGGTAGTCAAGAAAAGCTGGCTCTATTTGCATATGATATTATTTTATAACTAACAAAACCAGAAAGTAGCATTACAGCATTGTGGAACATTTTGAGACAGTTTCATATCTTTTTTTTTTGGTATACAAAATTAATGAAGCTGAAACAAAGGCAATTGTGGTAAATTATGTATGCGCACACGATTTGGTTGAGCAATATCCATATTTATGGAAGCATGATAAAATGAAGTATTTAGGGCTATGAATTACAAATTATTCCAGTGTAACAAGTAAGGGTATGTGGGAAGAGACTAAACAAAAGATAATGCAAAAACAGAAAATGGAAGCTCTATTATATGGATATTGATAGCAGTTAAAATGTTTTTAGTCCCTTTAGTCTTATTTGGAGGCCATGTATATTTTTATCAATAAGAGGAGAAATTGTGGATAGCACTTAATAAACAGCTGAAGGATTTTTCTGGGAGGGGAAGATGGCAAGAGTCAAGTGGGATAAGCTTATTCTTCCAATAGAATGACTCTTTAAGTAGTATTTATTTTTTATGCACTTTATTTATTGTTATATATTTGTTTTTTATACTGATAAAGTAAAAAAAAATGCATATTTTTAAATATTAGATTTGACTTGATTGTAGTGGAGAAGTATCCCTTTAAGATAATTAACCGATTAATGTAACAAGGGTTGAGTATATAATGGGATATAGATCAATGGCTATGTGTTCTGATGAAGTCCCAAGTTTTTTGGGTGACAAAAGTGCTCACCATATGAATTTTATGAATTTTATTTGTTTTTACAAATAAAATCATTATTTTAATGTTTTTTTTCATTGTAATATTTATATATTCAGAAGGATGACTTGTTTCCTTGTGGTGTGGCTTCCTGGACTACATGGATCACACACAGGTTAAAGGTATATTTTCATTTATATAAATGTAAGATTGCCTGTATCATACATGATAACTTAATAAAGATGTTTCTTGGTTAAAAAAGAATGCAGTGAGCTCATCCATAATAATACCACATATTTCAATACCAAGGATATAGCAAATATATTAGTAATCAGATTTATTGATAACTTTACCCACCTACCTACATTATTGCCCCAAGTGTTCCTGAAAGTTTAGTTTCTCCTGAAATCACATTGAAGCAAGTCTTAAAATCCCTGTTAAAGGCTGAACATAATACTTCCATAGGACCAGACAACATACCAGGCTACGCTTCATCACTGCTGTGTTGGAACTATTTGAGCCTCTACTTAAATTTTTCATCCTCAGCCTTTTCCACAGGGTATGTGCTTGATGCCTGGAGAACAGATACTGCGACTCCCCTACACAAGGGTGAGCCCTCTATGGACCCAGTTAATCAGACGCATAGTCAACTCAACCAGGCCCCTGTGCCAGTTCCATGAACTAGCACCCCATTAACTCAGTTCTACAAGTAAAGACCCCCCCCAAAAGAGAACCAATTGGCTGGATTCCACAGACAGTAACCCCCCCACACACACACACACACACACATAAACGCAGCTCTATAAATGAAGAGCAAAACAGAAAACAAAAAACTCCACTCTTTCTACAGGAACACTAACAATGTGGTCAGATACATGATGCAACCCCTCTCCCTCAAATCATTTCCTGTTTCTTCACCCCGCCCTTCCTTCCCCTTATTTCAGTTAAAAGAAAATTGAGAGAGAAAAAGAAAAAAAAATCTTTAGTTCTTTTAAACTGTAGCGCAAACAGTTTCTACAGTTTATACCTTGCATAGAGCATTATGGCACTCAGGTTTTAGGTACAAATAAAGAAAGAAAAAAAAAAGAAAGAAAGAAATATTTTCTCTTACTGTACAAAGCAGTTGTTACAGTTTATACCATGCATGGACAGCAAGAGTTCTCAGGTTTTAGTTTAAAAAAATAGAAACATATCTTTCACTTTTAAACTGTATTCACAAGCAGTTGCTAGAGTTTATGCCCTGCATGGAGCACTGCAGTACTCAGGTGAACCCATAACTCGTGTACTATGCCTATTCTGAGGTTTGTGTGATGTCAGTTTATGAAGTGGCTCTTATCAGTTTGCATTTTGTTAGTAGATGTGTCAGCCAGAAGTAAAGAAATGAGGCTTGATGCATGGGTAGAACATTCACTGGCAGAACTATTTTATTTGGCTAAGTAGATTCACTTATACACCCTGGTAATATATTGATATACATTTTGAGTAAATTATAACTTGGAATTTGGGCAGCAAGTAGACAAAATAGTTAGTCATGCAAACATTATGCATGGATCCTCCTGTTTATATTATTGATGAGGAATCCTTATATTCTTTCTGGTAAAAAAAAAATAAAATAAAACAAGACAAGAGTTAGATAAAATAGGAACAAAGCAGTGAAAGATAGAAAATAAAAGACAAAAAGATACAGAGAAACTCTGGTTATCATGCATGGCAGAAAAAAACCCAAACTTATTTTCTGTTAAGTACAGGTTAAACAGGTGGAATTCATGAATATAAAATCTCAGCATTGAGAAGCATAGCTTCTGACCACTGACATTTCAAAGGAGAATGTTAACACGGAATCCAAGAGGTTGACACAATGGACAGGATGAGGACGAGACTAGAATCCATATGCTATATGCAAAAATATGCAAATGAAGACTGCTTCTTAAAAAGAATCATTAAATATCTCATTATCTCAGTGACTGCATAAGCAGGATAATTGGAGAACTGTGTTTATATTGGGTAAGAACACACTCTACTTTAATCACTGCCAAGTGTTAAGGTGTGTGTGTGTGTGTGTGTGTGTGTGTGTGTGTGTGTGTGTGTGTGTGTGTGTGTGTGTGTGTGTGTGTAATACATCAATTAGGGGCAGTGTCTAGTTAAGTGAATTGCTTGGAGTCAAACCCCATATGTTACCAACTGGGGGTAAGAGTCAATCCTTCACACCATCTGCCAGATTTTCCTTAATTTTTATTTCTTGTCATAAATCTCTGAGGATTACAGTCTGTCAAAGTCAGTCATAGACTTTCCTAGTATTGCAGTTTATAAAATACATGCTGATGCAAAAACTGTAGTTCTGTTAACTAAGTGCTTTAAGAGTAGGACGTTCTTATTTGTCTCCAGTTTTGCAGAACATCTCTGATTTTTGCCTCATATTTATGCCCTGCCCTGTCCTTGAGCAAGTCCCTAAACCAGATAGTGTTTTAGGGAAACTGGAAAATTGTGCTTTGCTCTTCAATGGCCCTTTGACTGGAAGCCTAGAAACTGCCCTGAACCAGGGAATTTATGGTGTGAAGGAAGGAAATTGATTTCATTAAACAGGTGTATCATCATTATGAGCCATGTTCTTTTGCAAGTGATCCTTGGTTTCCTTGTTCATGTTGACAGTGTATCTATTATTTATCTGCGAATAAATTTGACAGCATGAAGTCTGTTAGCTTAATGTTAACATTTTAGCTATAAATACATGTTTATTTAGCTTGTTTTCGAAGGCATGTGAAATGCAATGCGTTTGGTCTACAACAGTTTGTCTAGCACTTAGTGGAGATGAGTTAGGCTATGAGCTGTTAAAAGAGCTGTTTCCTGTAGTACATGGTTTGATTCCCTCAGCTTTCACCTGTCTTTTATTTGACTTTGCCAAGTTACTTCTCCAGACAGTACTCCTGGGCTGCTCCTGAAAAGGACAATTGCATCCAGTGGGCTGTGCCAGGCTGTTAGCAAATGCTGCACCTTTCACACAAATGTTAGGTAGTACTTCAGTATATACAAACTCTTGTGTACTGACTTCCTTAATAATTTCAGCAATGTGCCACACATGAGCAATGCAAACCTACCACCCCCACAACTGCTCTCTCTCCCATCCCTTTATATTCCACTATTTCACTTCAAAAAGATTTATAACAAAAGAGACTGAAACATACTTGGACCACATATAAACAGATACTCATCCATGGTCAAATAAGCTACCCCCTTGGTTCATTCACCTTTGCAAGGACTTCATCTCCCACCATCTCACTCACATATTCAATCTCTATAAATCCAAAAAAGATGACAATCGGGTGATCTTTGTTCCACATGTTTATTGTAAGAATTTTCATTCTCAGCTGGAGTGCAGAGAGTGCCTTCTTTGTGGAGTCTGCATGCCCTCCCTGCAGTCCTCCCCACGGTCGAGTGGTGTTCTGAAAGACATGCGTGAATGGGCATGCCTTCGTTGAAGGTTGGGTGTTGAGCTGGCAACTGGGCACCGTAAAAACCTACCTCCAATCATTAGCAGACCGGAGCTCCTCTGTGGTGACCGCTAACCGGGAAAAGCTGAAAGACAAACAACAACAACTTTCGTTCAACAAATGCAATGAACTTCATCAGACAAACCATCCCCAACATCCATCCCTTTAAATAATCGTGCTAGTTATTAAGGCATGACATCATTTAATATTTAAAGTCACACTCAATTTTATAAAATTAACATCAAAATTTAAAAGACACAAAGTGTTTAAAAGCAAATAAATTCCAGCTCAAAATACATAACAGTTCAAAACCACTCTCAAAAAGTATACCTATTTTATAAAATGGAGTGTGACTTTAAATGTTAAATGATGTCATGCCTTAATAATTAGATGGTTTGTCTGATGAAGTTCATTGCATTTGTTGAACGAAAGCACTTACAATAAACTTGTGGAACAAAGAGCAACCGATTGCCATGTTTTGTGGATTTATTGAGTTTTTCAGTCTTTTTGGTGTTTACATATTCAATCTCTGCTTAACTAATAAGACTATGCCTCAGATAAGGAAATCAGCAATAGTCACTCCTATTCCAAGACTGCCTAAGCCAACTACTACTTTGCAATACTGCACTAACTCAGTATTATTCACTTTAAGAAAAATGCAAGGAAAAATTATCTACAACCAAATTACTGCTTATTTACGTCAATATGTTCTGTCCAGGTAGGTACATGGATCCTGCTCTGGACACATCACCATAACAACTCCTTGCTGCCTCACCAAAGACATCCTATCCAATTTGACCAAAGGCAAGTTGACAGCAGCCATCTTTACTGACCTCACAAAAGCCTTTTATCTAATTGACCATAACTTACTATTTGACAAATTAACTGAAAGAAGTATTAGTGGGATGCAAAACCATGGTAGGCTTCCTCGCCAATAAATCCTTCAAGGTGAAAGTAGGTACCACCACCTCTGAATCAGCTTCTCTTATGAAGAAGTCCCCTGGGGTTCTATTTTAACCCCTTTGTTATTTTCCATATTTATCAACAAATGCCTGCCTAATCATCCTCCGATATCTCTTTGCAGATGACATGGTTATCTGCAGGTTAAACAAATGCCACTCAATTGCATCCAAACCCTCAACCAGTGGATAATAGGCTATAAACTTATACTCAATTCCTCAAAAACAAAAGCAATGCTATTTGGTACCAACTAAAAAATAACCAAAGCACCCATCCTCCTTAATATTAAAGATCTTAACAATACCCCTATAGAATTTACCATGTCCTTCAAATACCTTGGCATTTGACTAGACCAATCTCTTAACTTCCAACTACACATTCAAAACACATGCAAAAAGATCAACACACTACTGTTCTGGGTGAACAGGCTATCACCTCCTTTGTTCAAACCAGCTAATAGCAATAGGCATAGGAATACTGCATACCTCACTCTCCTTTTCTCTGTTTTTCTCCAATGGTATCCTTTCCTGCAATTATTCTCACTTGCCTCTTCTAATGTCTTCAAATCTCACTAAATAATGATATGCTGCTGTCCCTGTAACATAAGCCATCTTAGTCATTACGGCTACATCTTATCCATAAAGATAGGCTAAGCATAATACCATTTTTCCATCCATGTTTTGACATTATAAACTGCTTCTTAAACTAAATGTTGTAGCATTTTCTTACATCTGTGAATGTGTGTGTGTGTGTGTGTGTGTGTGTGTGTGTGTGTGTGTGTGTGTGTGTGTGTGTGTGTGTGTGTGTAATACATCAATTAGGGGCAGTGTCTAGTTAAGTGAATTGCTTGGAGTCAAACCCCATATGTTACCAACTGGGGGTAAGAGTCAATCCTTCACACCATCTGCCAGATTTTCCTTAATTTTTATTTCTTGTCATAAATCTCTGAGGATTACAGTCTGTCAAAGTCAGTCATAGACTTTCCTAGTATTGCAGTTTATAAAATACATGCTGATGCAAAAACTGTAGTTCTGTTAACTAAGTGCTTTAAGAGTAGGATGTTCTTATTTGTCTCCAGTTTTGCAGAACATCTCTGATTTTTGCCTCATATTTATGCCCTGCCCTGTCCTTGAGCAAGTCCCTAAACCAGATAGTGTTTTAGGGAAACTGGAAAATTGTGCTTTGCTCTTCAATGGCCCTTTGACTGGAAGCCTAGAAACTGCCCTGAACCAGGGAAGTTATGGTGTGAAGGAAGGAAATTGATTTCATTAAACAGGTGCATCATCATTATGAGCCATGTTCTTTTGCAAGTGATCCTTGGTTTCCTTGTTCATGTTGACAGTGTATCTATTATTTATCTGCGAATAAATTTGACAGCATGAAGTCTGTTAGCTTAATGTTAACATTTTAGCTATAAATACATGTTTATTTAGCTTGTTTTCGAAGGCATGTGAAATGCAATGTGTTTGGTCTACAACAGTTTGTCTAGCACTTAGTGGAGATGAGTTAGGCTATGAGCTGTTAAAAGAGCTGTTTCCTGTAGTACATGGTTTGATTCCCTCAGCTTTCACCTGTCTTTTATTTGACTTTGCCAAGTTACTTCTCCAGACAGTACTCCTGGGCTGCTCCTGAAAAGGACAATTGCATCCAGTGGGCTGTGCCAGGCTGTTAGCAAATGCTGCACCTTTCACACAAATGTTAGGTAGTACTTCAGTATATACAAACTCTTGTGTACTGACTTCCTTAATAATTTCAGCAATGTGCCACACATGAGCAATGCAAACCTACCACCCCCACAACTGCTCTCTCTCCCATCCCTTTATATTCCACTATTTCATTTCAAAAAGATTTATAACAAAAGAGACTGAAACATACTTGGACCACATATAAACAGATACTCATCCATGGTCAAATAAGCTACCCCCTTGGTTCATTCACCTTTGCAAGGACTTCATCTCCCACCATCTCACTCACATATTCAATCTCTATAAATCCAAAAAAGATGACAATCAGGTGATCTTTGTTCCACATGTTTATTGTAAGCATTTTCATTCTCAGCTGGAG